>NC_092438.1:6204861-6518538 GCF_036169615.1 Heliangelus exortis | reverse complement strand
TTCAAATGTATGCTTAGGTGTATTAGTGTGTGTGCAATGAGCCAAACTGAATTAACTGAATGAACTGGAAAGGTAAGCTTTGATTCAGTTAGCTTATAGTCCATCTATTATAAAGGTAATTTTCATATTTACTTACTATTCCTATTCCATTTTGTGAATGCTTTTATCACTATCTTTTGTTTCCCAGATTAAAACTGCATAAACTTATTCTGGGTATTGTCCTGATTGTAGTTTATTGGCAATGCCACAAACATTAATCCTCATTGATCTGCACATAAAATAGGATTAGAATCACAGACTGTAGCATTTTCTGTAAAGAAAATATATTTAAGCTTGCTCCTTTCAAAATAAAAAATATCAAAGTTCTTGGTAAAAAACAATTTTGATTCTAAGCCTCTTCATGTTACACACAGAGTTTTTCAGATCACCAAGGAACCCTACGTCTACTACAACTGCTCTCCCACAGGGAACCGCACAGTGCACCTGAAAGTTGTAGCTGAATGGGAACAAGCTGGAAGCATTGTACCTGGAAGAGAAACAGTGCAGAAAACTGGTGATTTTACCACTTCTCTGGAACTGCTAGGTAACTATACAACATTTTGCATACTCAAAACAGAACCTGCTATTTATGTACAGATACAACCTAGCTTTAATGTGATAATATGCTGATACAACTTCAGCCTTGTTTCACGTGAAAGAAAGAGGTCAATGTTTGTGCTGCTCTAGAGCAAAAAAATGGGAGGAAAATATATCAACTTTTCTGTTTCTTTTTCATTTACCAAAAGCTTAACTGTCTTTCGAAAAACTCTCACATAAACACTTAAAACTTACTGTAAAATCTTTCCCATAAGTTAGGAAGAATTTTTTTGTTTAGTTTGTACCCCTAAAAAAATAAGAATAAATCTATTATATACTAAAAAAAAATCACAAAACATTCTGAAAACTTAACTCTATTAGTAGGATTCCCTTTTGGCTGTAGGCAAGTATTATTATTTGTGTGACTGATGGAACTAAAATCTTCAAGTCTGTGTAAACAAACCTTCACTGGAAAACCAGTAAGTCTCAACTTTATATGTGAAGTGTGGCCTGCTTTTTCCTTCCTCTCAGATGCTGTTAGAGGTATTAATGTAGTGGGCTCCAGAGAGACTCATGTAATGGAAAACTTGAGTTTATCTCTTCATATAAATGGCACGTAAGTAGCAAATACTTCTTCCCCTGCAAAGCATTGTTTATTACAGTGTTTTTCCCCAATGTTTCCTCAAAAGTCAGTTGAACCCCACAGAATTGTTTCTTATTACACAAAGAAATTGTCTTTAAACAAAATTCTGTTGAGTATTGCTGTTTCCTTATTCAAAATACCATGAACTCTAAGAGCCTGAAAGAGCATCTTATCAGAAAAGTAGAATCTTCCTATGAAAAGCAAATATTACTTTTATATCTTTGTTAAAAAAATAAGAAGAGAACTAGTCAGAAAGGTAGCTGAAATAATTAAATTTTAAAACCTTCTCTTGAATTTCTCTCCACCAATTTCCCCACCACTAAATCAGCCGTAAACTGAAGACAGGATGTCCTGTTCAATAGCAGCCATCCTTGACATGGGAATAGGGGGTTTAAGAAATAATTTTGGCAAAGTTAACATTGCCACATTAAGACAACAGGCAGACTCCACACAGTAAGGATTATAGGAATGCAGGACAGCCGTGAGCACTTTGATTCTAGCACAAGCTTTCCCAACCTGCTTTACTTAGAACACATGAACACATTTTTTGGTTTGGCAGAAGCATTTTAAATACCATTGAAACACTCAGGAAAGCTCTTCCACCATGAAAATTACATTCTCCTCCTCCTCCTCCTCCTTTTTCTCTCCTCTCCTCTCCTCTCCTCTCCTCTCCTCTCCTCTCTCCTCTCCTCTCTCCTCTCCTCTCTCCTCTCCTCTCTTCTCTCCTCTCTTCTCTCCTCTCCTCTCTTCTTCTCTCACCTCTCCTCTCTTCTCTCCTCTCCTCTCTTCTCCTCTCCTCTCACCTCTCCTCTCACCTCTCTCCTCTCCTCTCACCTCACCTCTCACCTCACCTCTCCTCTCCTCACCTCTCACCTCTCCTTTCCCCTCTCCTCTCATTTTTTCTCCTCTCCATTTCAGCCCGCCGCTGGCGTTATGTTGGCTGATCAAGTCCGAGTGCATTCCACTTGAAAGTGACAAATGCCATCTGGTGGTGATTAATGGCTCCTGCTACAACCTCAGCCAGACCTTCAGTGACGCGGGGCAGTACTGCCTCAGTGTGCGAGTGGAGAGCGGGGTGAGCATGCTGCAGACCTACCATGAAATCAAAGTGTGGCCAACAGGTAAGAAGCGCACGAAGGTTCCCACCTGCCAGGTGATGGACACTCTCGTGTATGTCAGGGACCATTTCCAGCCTACAGATGAGAGTTCTGGTGTAGATCCCAGGAAGCCCAGAAAGCAGGAATAGAAAGGAGAGCCTACAACTGCAACTGCTCTGAACTTGTGTTCTGCTGAACCTTTAGTCTCAGGAGTGTCTTGAAACTCGTGAGTTTCCTGGGAAGACTGAGTTACTTAAATTACATATTTTTCAGTGTAAATAGTCTGGCTCTTTTAGTGAGAGAGGACTAATAGGTAAACATGCATTGTAATACCCCTTTAATTGAGCAGTCTCCATTTTTATTTTTGCTTAGTTTAGTTATGTTTTTTTTCAAGGATAAATTCTTCTAGGCCTGCTAGAGGGTGGCAGTTTTTAGTCTGTTAAAGGAAAACTGAGGTAAAAAAGGAAAGACCTTAACAATCTCACAAACCCTCATTCCCACTTCTGGGATTCCAGAAAGACCTGAAATTATCTGGGCTGAAAGATTTATTCTATGTTACATAAATGCCCTTTGTTCTAAATATATGAGAAGTTCTCCTAAATAATTGTTCCTCACTTGGTTCTCTTCTCAGTGTATTGTATCATTCCAGGAACCCTGCCTTGTGCTCTTTCCTAGGGATCCACCCAGCTCTCTTTGTCCTGCTCTGCATCACTCTGGTTTCAGTGGTGTTAGGACTGGTACTGTACACGACCTTTCGGAGTAACACACAACAGAAAGATCTCGTGGAGGTATTCAGTTACTTTTACTCTGAGCTAGGGCAGTAATTAGATGCCTGTCAGCCATGTCCCTTCTTTAATCCCCGGGCAGAGGGGGAGGGAGCATTTCCCTGGTATGTTTGATCTGTTCCATAGAAAAAATGGGAACAATGTGGGTGAACACTTTACTCAACAGACACGCTTCTGTCCAGGTTTGGAGAACTGTGACTACAGTTCAAGTTGCCAGGGATATCATGGGCAGTTTGGTAATATTCCCAGGCAGGGGCTTACATTAAAGTATCCCTTCCAGAGGATGCCTAGAGTGGCTCCATGAACACAGCAGGGGGTGGTGAGAGAGGATATAGGACAATAAAAAAGGATTGGTATGTTACCTGACGTGGCATTAGATTGTCACCTGACCCTGATATCACCTGACCTTTATCTCCCCAGGTCCCATGCGTGGTGTAGCTTTCACTGCTACATTATCCTATCTGTAACAAGCATGAGATCCTAAGTAAAAGGAACTTTTATACCCATTTGGAAAATATCTAATACAATTCACATCATACCACAATATGAAACATATACCTCTAGAGAGAATTCCTGTAGAGAGAATTCTATTCCTCTAGAGAGAATTGCCAGGTGTAAATCAGAAATCTATTTGAAGTTGGTAGCTGACTGAAACTGGTTGAAGACCAACTGACCCAAAGTATTCTTGCTAGACTCATTTGAGCCAATAGGACTCAAATTAAAATTTATCTTTTTGATGTTTCTTTTCCAGGTAGCTGACTTTGACTTTTCTCCACTGTCTGACAAAAACCTGTCTTATCATTCAGAGTCACGCTGCAGCCAAATATGTTGCAGATCATGTTGTCTTTGGTCATCTCAAGAAGCTGCCAGGGAGAGCCATGAACTTCTACATTCTTTTTACAAGCCAGTCAAAACGTACACAATGTGAAGAACACAATTGCACTTTGGTTACACTGTCAAGTTTGACTTATTCACTTATGATGAGTTACAAGCCCAATGATGCATGAATGGTTTGGTTTTGCCAATGCAATGAGGTTACCACTTTAAGGCCAGCACTTTAGTGTTTCATTCTCTGAACCACAAAAAAGCAAGTCCTGAAACACAGTAAAAGTAGGTTTGTATTTTTAAAATTATATGGGTGTATACATTTACAGCTGTAAATGCAACATTTTATTCTTATGAAAAATTGTTTTATGTGCAGGTTTGCTAAATTCACTACCTCTTGTAATTTCTCTGTTCCTTCTGCTGTCTATTTCAAAGAAAAAAATGCTTCAGACAAACATACATCTCCTGTGTTACCACAATACTGCCAGAAACGGAAGTCACCTAAAATGTTGTCGATTGTGTTTGTTCTAAAAAGGAACTGACTTGCCCAGGCTGAGAAAGGCCTAGGTGATTCCAACAAACCAGATTACCTAATTATGTTGCCTTTTTTCCTCCTGTCTTAAAAGATCCCTTTTTAAAGTTACCCAGTTTCTGTGGGACTGTAGTGGCTGGTGACCTCCTCATGGTGAAGTAGCTGCTACCAGCAGTTTGGTGGGATTACAGCAAGTGCTGTGGGAGACTCCACATGTCCACCACTTCAGGAAGCAGTATACATAGTACTCTAAATCTGCTCATGGGACCTTTTTTTTCTAGGCTGTTCATTCTTTTCTGTCTTATATTACTACCCAGTTGGTCACTAAAGCTCCTCTGATAAAAAAATGCAACAACCAGTAGCTCAGAGCTGCTCAACAAAAAACATATTAAATTCAAATGAATAGTCAATGATCAAGGCTGTACAACCTCTGGGCCTGTTGCAGTCTCTGTTTTACTAACAGCTTCCAGCTCTCCCACGTTTCTGCCCCCCTAGAGACTTTTACACAAAAGTGCCTTTGTGGCCATTTCTTTTTTTGAATGTGACCTTCCCCACTTTTGATTTAAAGTATATGGGGATGGCCTTGGGGTTTTCAAGTATATCATAACTTCTCAAATACACTGATAGGGAGATATTTGTCTGCATGTGAGGGGATACACCATGAAGTCCTCCAGGTGCTCATTTCATACATTCAACTCCTACATTTCCTCAGAGGAGCTCAGAACTTCAGCTTTTCTGGGAATGGCTTTGTTAAGTAAGCTGACACATTTAAAACAGAATAGGATCATCTAAGATAACACATGATCCAATAAGCCCAAGTTTTTGTTTAAAAGTATATTCCGAGGCAAAAAACTTTTTTTTTCTTTTCTAAAGAGAAATTGTGTTTGTAAGCAAGCTGGATGATTAGGAGTGGTGTCCTTTGTATTCCTTCTCAGTGCCCCACTGTCAAACTCTTATCTTCAGTCATATTCAGTCACTGTTAAAAGTGTCTCTCCCCTTAGGCCAGCAAAGGTGGTATTGCTTTTGAGACCTTCAGTTTTATTGCTTATTCCTGAGATCCCCAGAATCTGAGTCACAGGCAAATGTACATGACTTGTTCTGGGACATCATTGTGTTCTGTAAAGGGCTATACAGTCCTTAGGCATTGGAAATAACAAATTTCTGATGTGAAAATTGCAAATCAGAGTGACAGTGGCCCTAGACAGACTGCACAGTGGCTTTCAGCAAACAAAAGTTCAGTTTGGGCTTCTTCTTTTATTACATTTGTGACAGACATGTGACCCTTGCAGCTATAATACACCTAAAGGCAACCTATTGGCACACTACTGAATGTGTATTTCTTACCCATATCACATTCCTAGCAAAAACAGTAACTATGAGAACAAATTCAGTTATAGGTACCTGAAAGAGGGGTCATTTGAGTTGGAGGAAGATCATATCAAAAGAGTATGACCTATGCTCTGCCCCATTTTCCACTAATAACCCAGCTGATTCATTAAGGTATCAGGCCACAAACATTGCTGCTTTAGTTTTGTGCCTCCCTGCTCTCACTAATACACCCAAGCTGAGAACCAACTGATCACTGCAAACCTGGCTAAAATGGGTATCAAACCCCAGGCAAAAAGAAGAGGTTCCTGAAGTTAGTGATATGATAGTCAGGCCTAGGAAAATTCCCTGTTTCCTATAGAGGAAAACAGAGCAAATGTCCTTCAGAAGAATATTGGCTCCTATTCTATTCCTAAAATGAACAAAAAGGGGTCAAATGATTCAGAAAGGTAGAAAAAAAATAAAGTTCTGCAAGGGGGAAAGTCAACACTATCAAATAGTGGAAGATATTGTTCAAGAGCAGGTGGAAAAAAATAGAGGTTTGAAAGAAAGATACCTCTTGCAAATAATAAGCAGTGGAGAACACTGTAAAGGGCATGTCAAGAAGCAAATTAGGCAAGAAAATTTAAACAGCCTTAACAAATTAAGGAATAAGATAAGAAATATTCACATGAACATGTTCCAATATAAAACTGTTTCCTGCACAGAAGATTGATCTGTGGGTTCAATAAATGCCTCTGAAATTGAAGACAAAAAGTAATTGAGCAGTTCAGGATATAGTAAGGAGATTAGTGGGATGTAAAAAGGATCAGCAGGAGGATTCATTTTGTTAACCTTAGAAATCAATGACCTGGAAAAAGGAATGTTCAGCAAAATGATGAAACTCGGTGATTCAGAACAAGAGTCCAGTGACTGCAAAGCCAAAAAGCAATTAAATTCAGGTGATAAGCAAGACTGTGAGCAGATAAAAGATAAAATTATGCAATGAGAATTAATTACAAGGAAATGCATTTGAGGACAAAAATGTTCCAGAAAGGCGTAGTATAAGAACACACAGCAAAGCAAAAGAACTTCTGTTATTTTATAATTTGTCACATAAACAGTGGTAACAGTTTGTGCTGTAAACAGGGGGACAAATTAGCCCTTATCTTCACAGGAGAGCATGAGGCTCAGTGGCTGAACAGGTCAAGGCTGAAATCTGTCTTCCCTCTCTGGGAAGCACATTACACAGCCCACACCATGAAACAGTTTGCTGTAGGAAGAGAAATTGTTTCAGGAAAAGGAAGGTGAAGAATATAATATTTAAATGCTCAGCATTATTATTAGATAATCAACCAGCACTTCACCTTGATTTTGGAGAGTCAGTGCCAGTTTCCGTGGAAACTGAAGTGTTATCCTGCAGCTGTCACAAAATTGTTTAAATTCTGCAGATCTGAGCCTTGACAGCCCACTGAGCACTACAAATGTGGGTTTTAAATCACAGACACCAACACGAACACAGAAGTTCCAGAAACTTCTTGGGTCTCATCTTTCAGAACTGAGTATGCTCATTGCCAGCACGCATAATTCCTACAGCAGTGTGTGTTAGGACAGAGGGTGCAGTATATGGTGGGGTTTGCACAAAATATCATAATTTCACAGCAACTGACACAACTACACAAGCAAATTACACTACAGCACTAATGAAATATTTCTCTGGTCCCATGACTATGCTAGCCAAATAATTGCTAATGCATCTACTCACAGCAGTCCTGGGAGGCAGAGAATTGATATTATCACCATTCACAGGAGGCAAAAGGGAACCATCCAGAGATATGGAGCTTGCTTGAGTGCCAAGGCAGCTGTAAATGCCTGCATAAAATTCAAGATCAAAAAGATTAAGGAACCAGGCAGACCATCTACCTAATCTTGGTTCTTTTTACAGTCTGTGGAAGTAAGCACTACATTCAAGCTGGCTTTCACAGACACCAACTTGCTACCCATCATAGCAGCTGTACCAAGGAGCCTGGGCACAGCAAGCTGAGTGTGGAGCTGCGGTTTGGGGACTGCACAGCAGGTGTCTCCCAAAGCACAGGAATATTTCCACAATCTCCACACTCCCGCGGGGGCAGGCGTGAGCCACTGCTGAGACTTCCAGTGAATATTTTCACGCACGCCTCGCTGTGGCACGGAAGCTAAAGGCACAACCAGACTCGATAGAAGATGCATTCACAATACGACTACCAAAGTTTTGGGCATCACCCAGGCAGCTATGAGAAAAGCCTGAGTGTTGATCACTGTCCACAGAAACATTTGCCCTGCAGTGGGTGAGCCCTTCACCCCTCACTGGAAGGCGATGGATGGACAGACTGAGTGCTGCCTCCTGGTAATGCTCCCAGGAGAAAGCTTTCTGGCCTTTATTCAATGCAGGTGACAGCAGAAGACACTCTGACAGCCCCTTGCATCAGTGGGACACATGCTGCAGGAGGGGAAACTGGTGGGACCAAGCCTGTTCCTGTGTGTGGAAGCAGTATAACTTTCCCTAAAGGAGAGTAACTGAGATGTCTCTATCTACAAGGACTTAAATTAAGGAAAATGAAGAAGAAAGTAGCCCATGGTATAAAACAGGTTCTGTGTGCACACAGCTGAGCACAAAAACTCCTTGAAATCTTAAAATCACCTCGAGGTCCCCAGTGCTTCAGTGGAATGATTCAGTAACAGGGAATAAGCAGCAACTAACAGGCACATTCCGACTTAATGGCTCTCTAACCTTAGTCCTTACTGGTAATATAAATTAGGACCCTGTCATTTAAAGGTTCTTCTCAGACACAGTTTAGATACAAATGAGGACAGATCACAGTAATCGTGATCAACAGCATGTACTTAATATTAAAAAAAATAAAACAAAAAAAACCCAAAAAAAACAACACCAAAAAAACCCATAGTTCTGTAATCACAGGAGCAGACTTGGAAGGGAAGTTCCTCAGAGTGGTGGAAAGACTCCAAAGGAAAGGTAAGCAGCTTTGCTTCAGTGGGAGAACCCAGTTCTCAGGGCCATATCAAATGGCCCACAGTGAGCACCCACACCTGGAGAGCTGGTGTCTAATGGAAAACCCACCAATAGATTTTTTGCACATGCAATGAATTCACTTGCAAGGCACTATCAGAAAGTGCAGGGCAGCACCTAACCTTAAGGAAAGAGAGGTAGGTCAGTATAGTCCCCATGAGCCACCAGGGAAAGACTTGGATTTTTGTTACAGCTTGAGTTTTGTATCTGAATTTATACCAGGTAGATCTACTTGTGGTATTTCAAGTTCATACATGTGACTTCTTTTTCCTTCTAACAGCAGTAGGATACTAATGCTCCACCCTGTCAAACAACTGCAAGATTTCCCATATGGATGAAAGTATTCATACTCAGAAAGGTAGGAGTTCCATATCACAGGTCCACCTCCACAGAAGGAGTGAGGCATCCATTTCCTATGGACATCTCACCACAGTTAGCAGTTACATTCTAAAGTATCCTTAAGACTGACCCAGGTCATGCAGCTTGGATGGGGAGGTGGGAACTTTCAGAGGCAACTGGATTTACAAATACCCATAATTTGATTCTGGTCTTACTCTCTTTTCTCTGTTTTTTTCATTTGTTCTTTCTTTCCCTTCAGCTTGGTAATAAGTAAGTAGTGGGGAAAACCTGCTTGCAGACAGGAAGACAACCTGTAATTAAATGTAAAGTATTCTACTTAGTTCTTTAAGAATTATAATTTTTTTGTAATAGGGTATGTGGAAAAGGTACATACATTTTTTATGAACAAGACTCTCAACTATTACTAATGAAGTACAGAAACAAAAGACAGGACTCTCAGTAGGGAAATACCATCCATTAAATGTCTCCCTGGGGATCAAATGACACTGACAATTGAGAGACACTAACTGCCTCCCACATTTCAATTGGTACCAGCAGGACACCTCTTTGTAAGGATTGGTGCTGCCTGTACTCTGCTAACATAAGATACCACATAAATATTGTCTGACCTTTGCAGTAGATATTTCCTTTTTTTTTCCACAGACCAGCAGCTTGATTTTACCTTTTAAAATGACAGATTCTACTGAATTCTGAAGAATCTGCAACCCCATGGGTGTGCATGGGCCCACTGAAGTCAATGGACTGCACATGTGCTGCGTATTTTCTGATCAGGGCTTTATACGTCACCCTTTACAAGACTGCTATGATTCTTCTTGCAAAAGCATACCTGCCTTTTACTAAATACCTATCACCAAAGATCAGAAGGCTTTTGAAATCTCTCCCCTAAGAAAAGCAAAAAAATGCAAACTTACAAATTAACTCGTTTCAAAACCGATTAATCAAAGGCAGATCTTTGATCAGTAAAGGAAGTTCTCTGTTCCAAAGCAATGAGCACTTTAACAGAGCACTATTACAGCCCTGTGGGCTTATAATTCTTGAGGCATTTGCTGGGGTTTCATGGGTGTCACTATCAAGGGTCTGTGGTGGGACCCACAGGCACATTGACTTTTCATTATTTTACCACTTGAAAACTCAACAGCTCCATCCCATGTACTAACTGCTGCCTATTCAGTAATGTCTGAACTGGAACTCCCCATGTTTTTATTTATATGCATTTATATTTACACACACCCATGCAAATACATGTAGTTGTACAATATCCTCTGCCATTCAAACAAGAAACACACAATGATTCCTTTCTGCAGTGGATTTTACATGATGCCTAGGAAAAAACAAAACAAACAAGCAAAACCAACCAAAGAAACAAAAAACTGTAGTCACAAATAGCAGAGATTAAACAGCAGCGTCAGGGTCTGAGAGGAGAGATTACAGATCCCATATCCGCAGATGTTTGCAGCTGCTGACAGTCCTGTGATTCAAAGAGCTGATCTCCCACGTCACCACAGGACAGGCAAACATCACCAGATCCTACCCTTCCTCAAAGAGCTTATTTTGGATCAAAACTTGCCATGCCCACTGCAGAGGTGGTCACAGTGCAGTGACAAGCAAATTGAAACTCTGTTCCCAGAACTTTTCAGGGTGTAAGAGACAAGGAGGATACTTCACAGATACTCTGCAGCAGCAGGAATTCATCCCTTACACGCTGCTCATTCTGAGCTGCTACAAGATGAGGACTTGTAGAAGGCTTTGGGAGAGTCACAGTTGCAATAGGAAAGCAACAGATATACAGTTATTATACATATTTATATATATAACCGAAACTCTGTTGGTTTTCACACCACACACAAAACACAGGTGTGCAAACTCATTACTGGGGAAATTAATTAAATTAATTAAAGCAAAATCATTTCTGTGGACTGACTGCCATGGAAGGAGAAAAAGCCTCAGAGCAAGCTTCTAAATTGAAATAAGAAAAAGCTATTAGCAACACTGGGACATTACAAAGGGACTTTCTGTCCAGAAAGGGATGAAAAAGGTGTAACACCCTTCAGGGAAATATCAAAATGAAGCAAAAAGCATAAAAAGCATGAGTCATTACAATGGTATGGAAATTTTCTGGGTAACATCTGTTCTTCTGTAAAATGTACTCATGAGAGTGAAGGAGAAAGACAATGGTAATGAAGGTGTGTGCACAACATATTAGGGAGGTTTATTAGAAGAACATATTAGAAGAGGTGGGTATCCTCATTCACTGGCAGTGACACACAGTGATCTAATCATCCTCTTAAAATGAGAAAGCTAATGCACAGTGAGAGGGGTGTGAATTCACAGCTCTTCAGCTCCTCTGCACTTGTTTTTCAGGTAAATGCTCTCCCATGCAAGGTGCCATTCACCAGAGAGCTGCCCTCCCCTGCTCCAGCTGTGCTGTGAGAGCAGTCCCTGAGGCTTGTCCCTGTGCTGGGTCCACCACAATGAGCACACCTTGGGAACTGCCTAATTCACATCACCCACACACCCGGAGCCACCTCACACCAAGCACTTGTTCCATTTGTGCCAGTCCTGCTGATGCTGCCCAAACCCAAGGTGTAGCTGCTGGTGCAAGCCCCTTCTGCCAGCAAACAGGAACAGGCAGCAGCCTCTGGCAGAAAAGCACTGAGGATCAATAGCATCTTTTGTTGGCTCAGCTGGACCTGCAAAAGGGCATCTGTCCAGGGCCTTTCTGAGTAGAGTAAGCTGCTTCACACAAAGGAATTGAGGGTGTTAGCTCATGTGCTGTCAGTTCACAACCTGGTTTACTTGCTACTAATTGTTTATGCAAGCTTTGAGACAACCTTTCTGTTTGCTTCCCCCTCTCCCTAGAACAACAACTTTACTATTAGTAATTCAGGTAATGCAGGGTCTGCTGGGTACAATGAAAATCTAGAAGTCCCCTTGCAGACCCCAGGTAAGTGGCTGATCTTCTGCTGTTTTAATATATTAGGAGTAACATGTTGCAGGGTTCCAGCCAGCAGAGACTGGAAAGAAAACAGAGCTGAGTAGCTCTGTTGGACTCAGTCAGCAAATGTACAGCAGGTTTGTCACTTCACAGAGCTGCACCTTGCTTCTGCTCTATCCCAGACTCTTTGGGAGACTTGAAAAAACAAAATTCATGTGAATACAAGTTGGTCTCATTCTGCTGTGGTCAACTCTGGTTTACATCACCCACAAGTCTAAAAAATGTTTAAGCCCAAAACATTGAACACTTAGAGGATCAGAGTCACAGGATAAATGAGGCTGGATTAATCAGATGTGATTAAACACTTCTATCAGAAAAACTTGAAAATTGTTCATGGTCAGTGCTACAAATAGCAGATTAGACAATGAGTGCATTTAACCAGCTGCTCCAAGGAAAGACATACAAAATCATTAGTTGGAAGTCTTTCTGTTGCCCTAGAAGTTGATGTTTATTACAACATCCTCACAAATTTTAATGTATACTGGGGAATGTTCTTAGTGCTGTATAATTTTTAAAACAGATGGGGCTTGTTCAGTTCCAAAGCTCTTGAGTATGAAATTTTTAAGTGTAAATCTGGAGAATTTCCACCTAATTTATGCCTCAAAGTTAGCAAGATTTCACAGCAGTTGGATCTGTTTTGCTAACTCCAAGAACACAGCCTGTACCTACATCCTCACATCTGTCTTCAACAGGGATACAGAACCATGGAATGCAAATATTTCATCAACAGGCATGTGGGACAGCATTACTGTTTGCATGATATTATACTTGGGGTTTTAAGGCAGAGCATTCCATTATGGATTCATATTCAATTCTTTATCTATGCTGCACATGACACTCCTCTGTAAAATGGCTGTCAAATTTTTTTGAGAATTTCCTTTTTTATTTTAAGCATGACTTTTAGCATTATAACCACATGCCTCGGCACCATCTGTCAAATTACTCACATGGAGCCATAAAAACATTCTAGAATAATCTAATATACTTTTTGTTTGCTAGTGTTTGCTAGAGTGCTACAATTTAAAATATTTCTAATTCAGATTTGACCTGGCTACTAACCAGCACTCAATATCAGAGGAAAAATAAGTATTTTCTCTTTCTAATGGTATGCAACACTGCAACTTAAAAAAAAATGCTTTGTATATATTACAGACCAGCAATGAATCACACAAGTCATGAAGTTTTGGAGCATGACATTGCATTGTTCAGATGTGGGAGAGCCTGCAGAGCCACAGCCACAACATTTTAGATGTCATATATTTTTTCAGCCTAGAAATGCTCAAGCTATATGTGGCTATATATTTTTTTAAATTGCTTCCTTTCTCCTGAAAGGAAAGAAAGATTGTTAAGTGGTTTTATTGTGACACAGAGGAAATCACATTGGCTCTGAGAGGAAATAACATTGTAATCAAAAAGCCTTCAAGAGTGCATCAAGGATCCAGTAAACTGCACTGAAACTACTCCTTGGCTTCCCTCTGCAGATTTCAGGAGCTTTGGTGCTGTGGGGAGGTTAAAGGCACTACTAGGGGAGGGAAGAAAGCAAGGGTCCTCATTTCAACACCTTAAAGTCAGTTCACCTGCAAACCCACAGAACATTCTGAAAGCTGAAGCACTGATAACTGCTGTTAACATTATTTTCCTCTTGTGTACCTTAATACAACATTTAATGCTAGGTTCATTGTCACAGCCTAAAAGACAACTGACAATGTGACAAGAACATTAAGTAGCTTTGTTGTAGGTGGCTTGAGAGGCAAATGCACACAATGCAGCCTTTCTAGTTTTTCTCAAAAAACTGTGCCAATAGTGCCTGGACATTCTCAGAAGCCAGGAGAGTGACCAAGGCCACAGGTGCTACTGACAGCCACTGAGGCAGGAGGGGTCCTACTAGGAGAAATCTCAGTTCTGCTTTGGGAAGTGGTCCTTCTTGGTTCCCACTTATCAAGATGGCTTTTATGGAGCAACCCAGAACTGCATCACTGTGAGAATTTCACATACCTTTAGTGTGCCTTTGCAGTTCTTTCTCCTTGCTGAGACTTTTGTAACAACTATGTTACCAAAAAAAGGGTGCCAGAAAACCATGCTAGCTGTATATTCTCCTCTATTACAAAGCTATTGCAGGAAACATATACGTGCATCTAAACATTTATAGGCTTGTGATAAAGTGTATGTTCCACCCACCTCTGACTAATCCATAAGCACTGCAGATGAATTCTCCCAGTCTGTGTTCTAACAAAGGAACAGAGATGTTTCTTCAATAGTTCTAAGCAAGAACATGAATTTCCAGCTTTATACACTCTGTGGAAGGTTTCCATTAAAAGCACTCACTTTACACCCCTCTTTGTCTTGTCCCTGGCTAACTCAGCTATGCTACTACCTCAGAAACCTGTAGGAGGGATAAAATGGATCCAGACATTGCAGATGGAAATGGCAGCTAAATAAAGCACTTTGCTCCAAAATCTACCTCATCACAGAGGAAACTCCTGTGTAGACAATCCTTAGTCATCAGTATTTAAACCCAAGTCAGGGATTTTCACATACTTCATCCTTGGTTCTTAATATGTACTTTCTTTCAAAGTCCAAAACAGAGAACATTCACAGATTTGACACATCATTGTAGTCACACAATTTCTAAATAGTCTGATGTGGTTCAGATAAAAGTAGATTTTCAGAACTTACACTGATGTCAAAGAACTCAAAAGACAGGAGACTGGTGGTCAGCCAGACAAACCAGGAGTAGCAAAGAGGATGAAGTTACTATTTGGGAAATCAACTGCCAGGCTGCTGCTGGGTATCAGCAAGGAGTCACATCCCTGGAGAGGCAAATGTATCAACAAGAAGTAGTGGTCCCTAACCACTGATTCCCTTATCTGTTGCCTCATATGAGCCAGAAACTACAACCTGCTGCATGCTCAGAAGCAAGGTACTCCTGGATCAGCATCATGCTGACTTTTGATCGGAAACATCTGTTTATACCAGGTTTCTGCTAACATGCTTAATGTCCAATTTGCATGCATATGTATTTTATATATATAGAAATATTCTGCAAGACTCTCCTTGACAAGTTGCAAACTCCTGCACTGAGAGATACAGAGAAATCCAGAGCTGTCAGGCTCTGTGTGGCTTGGTCTCTCACTCACAAAACAAACCAAAAACCAACAAAAACAAACAAACAAACAAAACAAAACAAAAACAAAACAAACACAAAATGAAAGAGTATTTCTCTTAAGACTACTTAAGAATAGAAGGTTCCTACTGAAACTACATCTGTTATGGAAACCTCCTGTCCCTCCTAAGAGTGCTGCCTTACAGCAAGCCACGGCCCAGATCCTGCATATGACCAGGCATGCAGCAATATGTGCACTACATTCAAGTGGTGCTGATGGGAGCTGGCTACAGATTTCTGCCCTGGAGAAAGAAGGACCTGCCTGTTTCTCACTCCATGTAAAAGGATTGAGCTTTGGGGTTTTATGTGTGAAAGCAGCTACCTGTGCTATTTGAGCTACAAGAGGAATCCCAGCAGCTCAGACATGGGAGTGAGCTTTGTGTTAGGACAATGGCAGTGAGCTGGGCTGTGTTAACCTGCCTTACACTAGAAAGGATATTTCATAAGCAACACAAACACTGAGTAAATAGTGACAGGCTGCAAAGCCCTCCCTCATTTGTTATCTAGAGGCTTCCCATACTACATACATTAAACAAAGATGAAATTTTTCCATTGGTTGAAACTGGGCATAAAGATGCTTCTCCACCCTAAAGCTGCCTGCCTTCCAGTACTCCACCAGCTTCTGGCTTTAAGCTTGAAATGGTGTGAGTTTTGTATGCCCTTGCAGTTCTGTTCTCCTGTGGGAACCTGAGAAGTGGAAATACTGCCTACAAGTGTGTGCTCACAGGGGTTTCAGCCCAGGTTTGAAGACTCGTGACATTCAAATGAGTGAGAGAAGCCTCAGAGTAGTGTCTAAACTTTGGGTAAGGCTTCTGAACTGCACTCAGCAGCCCCCAAGGAGTTCACCTGTCATTTTTAGAACCTCATTAACTAGAGCTTAAGGGAAATAGCTATAGATATTATTCAGCAGGGACATCCTGCCATGTGGAGCAATGCTCTCTGCATTCATTTCCATTTCTGCAGTGTTTCAGTATAGGATATTATTTAGGCATCAGATCTGAACAGAACTAATTGTATAATAAAAAACAATGACTGAACAGGTTATTGCTACAATAACTCCTACATGTCCACTGTGTACAGTTAGTTTGGTTGCTTACCCCACTTAGGAAGCAGATCTAGGCAGTACCATTCCTAGTCCCTCCTTGTCATTCTGTGCCATTTCCTATTTACTGGGCAGAAGTGCACATCACTCAGTCAGATCATTATTGAGACCATAAGACATACTCCAAACTAAAGGAGGGGAAAGGGAAAGCAGATCTCTGCTTGTAACTATTAGCAAACCCTCCATACACTTCTCTTTAATGTCTCTTCTCACGTTCTTTAGTTTGCAATTAAATGCAGAGCTTATCCAGGGAAGGTAGAGCAGGTAGAAGCACTGCCATCCCAGCACATTTTTACTGTTTTGTTTCCTCCTTCAGTGCCCTCTTCGGTTTAACTTTGCATCCCACAGCCAGGGGGATGGGAGTATCATTCCCTGGTCCTCCTCACCAATTTTTGGAAGATTCACGAAACAAGAGATGAGCAAAGAGAGAAGGAAACCATAGATTCATTGTTATAAACTCTCAAATCACACCTACAGGCTTGCCACAACGCAAATGGGAAAACATAGATCTCAAACTCCACAGAGAAACTGTGCCTTTAAAGTATGCAAAATTTCAGAGCCTGAGAACCCCACCAAATTCATGCAACATGATGGAAAGTCCCATATCTCTGCATCACAGTTTCATGTATAGTTACAGCAGATTGGTAAAGACTGCTGTAAGACCAGGAAACAACCTAACAGCTTTCCAGCAAAGTGCAGTCACCTAACTCTCCTGTTACAGTCTCAAAGTCTCCGCAGTTTACATTTCAAAAACAAAAAAGAAAAAAAGCAAACTGTAAGCTACAGAGGTAGCCAGCACACAGGGCAAACCTACATGGTGTGGCAATTCAACCACTCTTTCCTGACACCTCAGACTTCCCCCCAAAACCCCAGGGAATTACAGAGATATGAAAAGGACAGGACTGAATGCACCATGTGTACAGGCAGCACTGAAATCACTCTGCACACAGACATTTCTGTTCATTTGACTTTTTAGTGCTTCTGACCCCCCCTTACAGGAACTCATTACAGCAACAGCAGCCGCTCACCCTGTCACATCTCATTGCACACCACGGGAGGCTGCCCTTTCATCTCTGTGTTTTTTTAGGCTAAGCTTTAGCACATCAGGGGGAACATCTTTGAAATCCTTGCTGATTCCCACTGGAAGCAGTGCCAAGTGAAAGAATCATTTCCCAGACATTTTCTTTCCCCAGGGCCACAGGCAGGCTTGGCTCAGCTCAGCTCTGCTCACAACATCCTCTAGAAACAAAACAAGCCCAATCTCCAGCTCACCTCTTCCAGCAATATTTTCTGGGTCTGCACAGAGCCATAAACCTCTCCCATCCCAGCACCAGATGAATCCCAGCCCCAGCTGAAGCCACAGTGGTGGTGGAGGGCAGCAGCAGTTACAGAAGCAGTTCTGACAGATGTTTTAAGCTCATTTAGCCTCAGCTTGGACTGGGCAGGAGAGGTTTGGGCTGGAGTATCCCTGGAACAAGGTGAAAAATTGGGCCTCCCAGACACAGGCACTGGTTGTTCCTAGGATGGACTGGGCCCCAGTGCTGGAGCAAGTCTTCCTTTCAGCCAACAGACAATCATACAATAGAATCACAGAATCGTTTCGGTTGAAAAAGACCTTAAAGATCATCAGGTCCAACTATGAACCTAACACAGTCAAGTCCATTGCTAAACCATACCCCTAAACACCACATCTAAATTTCTTTTAAATCTCTCCATGGATGGTGATTCAACTGCTTCCCTGGGCAGCCTGTTCCAATCCTTGATAACGCTGTCAGTGAAGAAATTTTTCCTAATATATAATTTAAACCCTCTCTGGCACAACTTTAGGCCATGCCCTTCTGTTCTATTGTGTGTTACCTGGGAGAAGAGACCAACATCCACCTCTCTGCAACTTCCTTTCAGGCAATTGTGGAGAGCAATAAGGTATCCCCTCAGCCTCCCTTTCTCCAGACTAAACACCCCCAGTTCCCTCAGGCACTCCTCGTAAGACTTGTGGTCCAGACTCTTCACCAGCTTTGTTGCCCTTCTTTGGACACGCTCCAGCACCTCAATATCCTTCTTGTAACGAGGGGGGAAGAAATATTTAGCTACAGCAAAGAGCCTTGTCTCTTCATCTGTGTGGCCCTTTTGATGAATTATGAAGAGCCCATGCTGCTTGCTAAGCATGCTACAGATGCCATGCCACATGCAGAATTCTTTTGTATTTTTGTTTTGAGTGAAAGAAATATTTTCTATGCTTACTATAAATTACAGGATGATTGTAAATTACAGGATGAGCTTTGTGCAACATGGAGACTGGGTGCTCTTGCCAGTTTGGGAACACTCGTTGTACCAAGCATGTATTCCTGAGTTTATTTTATGGAATGAATGATCATTCTATGACATCTACATAGACTCTTAGTCAAACCTTTTATTTTATTCACAACCCTTAATTTCTACTCAAATCCCTGTATCCCTGTGACACAAGACATTTTACAATCCTCTTTTTTTCAAAGAGAAACGTTAAGATTTGTATGGACCATAAAGAGATTTAGATACTTAAGTAGGAAGTGGAAGCCGAAATCCCACTGAAATGAACTGGAGATAAACCCTCAATGGGACTGAAATGGCTTAATACTTAAATAAATTTCTGCCTAAGTGATTTGCCCAAGGTCATATAGAACATTTGGAAAACCAGCTCAAACTCTACAGCTTGCTCAATAATTACTGTCCCTGTGAAGGATGAAAATCTAGTAATTTTGCATGGTTATTTGGGAAAAAGGACACGCCTATTGTGTCAGCTGACCCAAATGGACACAATTTGGGTATCTTTTCCTGAACACAAGGTATCAGAGCAACTTTTCTGCTTCCCAGCTTCTTTGGAGGTAGCCTGGAAATCTCAGCACAGGGCTGCCTTGTACCTCAATGACCTCACCTAGAGCAGGGCAGAGACTTGAGCCAAAATCCCATGAGTTCTACCCAGTTCCTTAACCACAAGGGTAGTCATCCCCACGTCATACCTCTTCCCTCTTGAGGGGTCAGGATGAATGAATGGTACTTTTTCAAACACCACAGAGAGTGTTTGATGTGGTAGGGCCTGAATTGCCTCTTTCAGAGTCTGAACCTCTTCCATCCTCATAGATTTTTTGTTTTAAATTCAGATCTAGTTACTGCTGAGCTCTAGAAGCAGCATGTATACACAGGAAGCTTTATGCCTCCCTGACTGGTGTCAGACAGAAAGTAAATTATTTATAAAAGCACACCATGTGATATCTTATTTTGGATTTAAAGAGGCAGGAGTGACAGGAAGGATAGTTTAAAATGCATTCAAACCTGAGACTTAGTTTTGCTCAGGATCAGCTCCCTGCTAAGGCTGGTTGCACAGAAGCACAAGCATGAAAACTCATCTCTGTTTAACTGAATAATTTCATTCACTTCAGAGGAGTATCTCCTAGTCACCACTGATTTGTACATGATAAGGATCAGGATTTGTCAAAAAACATCTCTGGTGCCAGCACTTTGGGGTGAGTTTGCAAACACAAACCCACCTTTCCTCTCACCACCTGATTCACTTGTATCTTTTAATTTTCCATGCACAAAATTCCTCAATCCAATTCTTAAATTTCTTAAATTTGGGCCAGACAGCCCAAACCAGCCATTGCTACACAAAATCAAATCACCTGAAATACTTTGCTGCAGCAGAAGGCATGAGCATGAGCCTCACGTAATACATGATACAAAGCTGAGCATAAACTTGACCACAATTTCAGTAGACTCTAATTCTCCTTTCCCTCGCTGACATGATAAATCTGTACTTCAAAGCTTTGTTTAGACCCTTAAACCATGTGCTTTTGCATGATTCTTCCCCAGGTTTATGGTTAAGCAGTGGGACTGACTCATCCTGACTACAGAGTTACAGCTGCCCTCAGTTTTCATGAGATTATTGTGTCTTCCATAACATCTGTGGTCTTTCATTTTCCTACACATAAATAAGTAAGGAAAGTATGTTTATACTTCCATAACATTTTCTGTAGTACCTGAATAAAGGCTCCTGTGCTGGTGTCACACACAACATTTAGACTGCTCTCACCTTTGGGTTTTAAAGCTCAGTCAGGGACATTTCACCTTATTCATATACATGGGTTTATTTCAAGGTTTTCCCACAACACAATTAATATATAATTCAATTATATTAATTCAATAATTAATGTATAATATGTTAATTAATATAATTCAAGTGTCCTGAGGAAAACTCCAGAGACTGCCACTTCCTTTTGGTGATGACCTATAAAGAGCTATAAAGAGCTCCTGCCCTTGATTTGGATTTTTTCATTTCAGAACGAGTGGCACAAAGCCACTGTGCAAAGCTTGCAATGTATCCTGCAAAGTTATTTCTTTTATTACAAAGCTTCTCCAACCTCACATGGAAAAACAGTTCTATATTTCTCAAGCTGCTTTAATAACTGAGCTGATGCTGAATTATTGCTGAATCCAGAGGATGCACCCAAGTGCAGACTCTGCTACACAACAGATAAATGAACTCCTGGCTTGGCAAAGGCTCTTTTAACCCTACAATAAGATGAGTTGCTGGGGCTGGAGTGCCTACCCATGATGAACAATTCAAATGGATTCTGAGGACATTGACAAAAAAAAAAAGCTGTATTTCTTGCCCAGGTCCTTCAACCAATATTAACTCTTCAGTGTCCTGATCATTTACATCCTAGAACTGAACAAGAAAACTCTTCCCCTTAAGACAGGCCACAATAAACTTATATTAACTTAAAATTTTAATTTCCACACTTTCAAATCATTTTATGTCCACTGTGATAACAGAACTGAGACTTTGACCCTTAGAGGCCCAAACCTTACTTTCCTTCTGTGTTTTGTGTGGTCAAGCAGACAGAGTTTTGATAATTTAAAGCCATTTATTTTCAGTGGACATGACATTTTGTGCCTAATCAACCCCAGGGCAGGCAGGCAGAGCATTCAGTTCTTCCTTCTCTACCACCTATCCAATTACCATAAAGGCAGATTAGGGCATGCTGGCAGAAATATGAAATTTCTACTCCAAAGGCAATTTTTAATAACTCAGTCGCAGCTCATAACTGCAGAATTGTGATATAAATCCAGTAATAAATAATATTTAAATATTAAACATCACTAGGCATTTAAGATTCCTCCAGATGATAAGCCTAGATTTTTCTTCCTAGTTTCTTAAATTATTTCAGTAAGATGGTGTTTATTTCTGCTGCTCTGCCCAGATCCTGGATAAAAAGATTTTTACATGCATGCTCCTTTCTCTTTTTTTAAGCTGCATAACGAGGATCACTGACATGTTCATGACACCATCTCAGCAATAAGGCCACATGATTTCATGTCAGCATAAAAACAAAAAAAAAAAAAAAAAAGGAAAATTGGAGAAAAACTTTTCTGTAACATTTCAGTAGCTGTTACCATAGTAATAATTCGTTTCACCTAAGACACCAAACATCATTTCAAGGATTTTTCCAAATGCCCACAGAAGAAGAAGCAGCCATCAATAACCTTTTTCTACAAAGACTTCCAAAATTGTCACAGACCTTTCTCTTACGCTGTTTGCTGAAAGGAGAAACAAAACAATGAGGGCTAGAAATAACATCTCTGTTAAGATTGATGGATGTGAGGAGAGATAGACATGAAAAAAACCCCTGTGCTGCATCTTTGTGTGCCCAGGGCCTAAGCTTCCCAAACAGTCAATGACACCAATTGTCAGTTTGAGGGATGTCAGCACTGAGGCATCCAGGATCCTAAGCAGGAAAAGCTTTATGGATCAAAGCCAGATCTTTTAATTGTCTGAAGGATGTCACCTGTGGGGCACTATTTTGTAAAACCAAGCAATATAATAAAACAATAGCATTTTTCACTGCTGGAAGGTTCTGGGGAGGTTTTGGGGCACATTGCTAAGCAGAGAACAGGGCAAAGGAGATCTGCCATTCACCTTGTTTTCTAATGCTGCAGAGAAGCAGATGTGATTGCAAACAGCTGACAGAAGGTCTGAGATCTACTTATGCCATTCACCCACAGCCACAGAAAACAGAATCATCTACTCAAAGTTGCGTTTATCCTAAGTTAGGAAAAGGGTTAAAGAAACACTGGGGTTGGCAGCAGGAGGATCCATGGCACCTAACAATAGGAAAAATTCCTTCCCAGCTCTGAAAGTGGTGATTGCATTAACTTTGTATGCTTGCAAGAATGCCTGTAGTTTACCCATCTGTAAGCTGTCTCCTCAGCACACCTAGAGCCATCACTGAAGTCCCAACATCTTTGTCTGGCTTTCTCAAACCTTTGTAATACAGATTCTCTAAGTCTCTCCTGGGGCAAATAATTACAAAAGGGAACTGCATCTCCTCAGTTATAAAAAAAAGGAAAGAAAAAAAAAAAGCCATACATGCACACTCATTCTCAAACATTGGTTTTGTAACACTCAGAGTTGTTTTCCCATAGAAATTTACTTTGTGTGAGTTCCAGGGCAGAGATATGTAGAATTAAGTACACTCCTAATACATTCCTCAAGTAAAAAGCACTCTTATTTTTCTCTTATGTTCAAACACCACCAGCACAATAGATCCTGGACTACAGCTGGAGTACCTAGCAACTAGCAAGCTACAAATAATAAATAGAAACATTCAGAAAAGCTCTGACCTTAGCAAAAGATTTTAAATGCTTAGGGAAAAACACTGCTGAATCCAAGCCATACCGAGAACCACCCAAATTCTGACCTGTTGTCAGAAAGTATTTTTTCAAGGGGTCTTGATACTATAGGAGTTTGTGGTCTGGAACCTGCAGCATTTGTCATTCTCTATATCATTTGAGGCCTGGCTTACAAGCTGTCTCAGTGATCTTCATCTGACTGTCCAAGTCTCCTTTTTCATCAGTAACCCCTCTGAGAGAGTGGGAATGCAGCAGCTCAGTCACTGAAACCATGCAGCCAGAGAAGGTCAGCACTGTGAGCACGTGGCTAATTCCAACATATGTGCCTGGAGTCACCTGCTGGGAATGAGCAATCCCGGAAACTGAATGCACAATTAGACCTCCTGTTGCATGTCAGCCTCTGCTGAAAATCTGTAATTGAAGTGATATAATGATAATGAACAGGAGATTTGAAAAGCAGATTCAGGAAAGGCAAGAGACAGAGATGTGCTTAATTATATGAGTTTTCCCACAGGGTATTACAAAGCATCTTCCACTGGCTTTGTCTCAAATGACAGAGCTGAGAAGGCTTCCAAAACCTGCACAGTGAGGGGCTCATCCAGGCCACAGCTCAGCCTCATAGAACGAGACCAGGCTCTGGAGCCTTCCTACCCTCTGCCATGTTCTGTAGAGAAAGGGGAAAGCCAGCACTGCCATAATAAACCCAAAGTCTGTGCCTAGCTTTCTGTAAGGTTTTGCTGTTTTTCAAGTCCCACAGTGGGGGGACATGGTCAAAAAACAAGCATTAAAAAGGGTCATGAAAACAGTCAGTGAAACACAAAAATAGACAATTTTGGTTTAGTTAGTCTTAAGTATTTGTACAGCCGATAGAAAAATATTCTTTCTGCATCTGGGCAGGTTTTACATTTTTGCAAGAGTGCACTGACCTAACTTTCTAAAAGAAAGCATCATTTCAAAGCAGGAAATGTTTCAGATAAAACCACATCAAACTTACTTCATTTTCAGGCAGCAGGTAGAAGACTGCATTTGTTTCAAAAAAGTTTTCAGTCAACACAAAAGTTCATTTTTCTACAGAACAAATTTTTAGCAAAAATATTTATTGCCAGATATTTAAACTCTGGTAAGAGTCTTGAAAATTATAAGCCTAAGAAGCAACAGTCAGACACTGCCACTGCTGACTGGAATTTATGAACCCTGCAGAAAAATGCAGATAGGAAAACTAAAATCCATTTCCATCAATGGGTCACATGCATACATCCAGCATCATTCACAAGCACTTCAGTGTCCATGTAACATTAACACTGTGAGATATCACCCATTTTATCTTACTTTAAACATATATCATTAGACAGCAAGAAATAATATTTGTAAACTTTGTAAATTTGGCAGCCTGCATGCAATACTAGTCTGTCAAAAGATATTTTTCCATGTCAATCATACAGCTTCAGGATAAAGGATAAAGTTTTTTTACATATTCATTAATTAGCACTTAGCTTTATTTGAAAAATGCATCCCTCACAATGTGTCATGTTAATATGCCATAGCATTTTGAACATTATTGGTTTTATGCTTAGTAGGTGTATCCTGCTAGAAGAAAGGATTTTAAATTAGATTAAATCTTATACATGTTTAATGCGGTGTTCTCACAATTTAAAATACTACTCTATTAAAATATCAGAGAGAGAAACTGACTCAGAGAATAAGAATGTGAAAAGAATAGATCATGAGTGAAATGAATAATAGATTAACTGAATAATCATATTACTACCTATATGAAGAGAATAAATCACAGCAATCTAACACTGTCACAGAAGAAAAAGGGAGAGCAGGCTTGCCAGTACGTAACTATGCTCATTATCTAATATGAAAAGGAAGAGGTAAGTGTGATTAGCACTAATGAGAAGCCATTTCATTACAGCTGATGCTGGGTATCAATCCCAAAGCATATTGGACAAGAATGCTCTTCTGGAGATCCCCTTTCCAATCTGTCATAAGTCATTCCACTCTCATTCAACCTTAAACGGCCCTGACTCTGCCCCTCAGCAAGACTGAAAGAACAATCTCACCCACCTCTCTGCATCACTAACAGGCATTAACTTCCAGCACCATCATTCAGACAGAGCATCCACCAGGACTTGAAAGCCCTGAACTCCTCATAGGAAGATTTACTCTGTATAACTTTCATTAATGAAGACAAATCATTAAGATGCCAAACCAAAGGCTATGGACAGCAGTGGAAAGACTCCCAGTGATTCAAAAGGGATTTGATTCAAACTGTAAGTCTACATATACATCTTCACAACACAATTTTAAATCACCATATGTGTATATCTTCTATATATATACATTTGATTCATTCACTACAATTGCTATGAGTACTTATCTGAATCCATGCCTGCAGCATTAGGTTAGACATTACTGTGATAATTAGAAGAGACAGACAGCATTCAAGTCATGATAAAGAAGGGCTCTTACTTCAGCCTATTATCCAAAAAAGTTCATTTTTCTCACTGTGCAGGATACACAATTTTAATTTACTTTACTGAGTTAAAGTTGCTGACAAACTTCAATGGCTCTTAGCCAAGGGAGGATTGGTGGAGGATTCTGAAGGCACAATGTGGGAAGACTGGAATGGTGTGATCTGGAACCATGACTCCTCCACATGGAAGAAGTTTCCCTTTAATGGCACAGCTCTGTGGACCAGCTGCAACCTGTTCATGATGCTCTTCATCCCTCCTTTCCCCTGGTGTCCCCTCCTCTGCCACCTCATCTCTTCCTCCTCAAAGAGCACAAAACAGTCAGAGTGACTTGGAAAATGGGATTCAAATACTAATTGCTATAAAAATTACAAAGAGCTAAACAACATGTGCAGAGAGATCTGCTGGCACTTACACCATTCACCACTCTGGCATTACCAGCTATTCAAATACAAAGCTTACAGAAGAAAGAGCTGATTAAAACAGCAAGTGGCATATACAAAACAGGACTTGCCACCCAACAGGCTGTCTGTTAATGAGAAAGTAACATTTGTTAGAAGTTTCTAAACTTGACCTTGTCAGCATCAGACTGAAGGAAGAGGATACAAAACAGGAATAGCTGCTGGCATTAGGAGCTCATTGTCAGCTGAATTCAGCATCAGAAGAGCTCACAGTCAATCTGCTTCATGCCTGCTGAGCAGTCTTGGTAAGATGTGTTTAGATATCTAGGGACATGCATTTTGAGAGAAGGAAGAAAGCAGGGAGAGATACTGCACAAATGCCAACTAAAAGACAGTATCAGCATAGACAAGTAAGGCCAGATTCTGCCTTTCCAGCTACAGATGCATGGTAGGAAAGGGAGAGAAGAGAAGCTCAGTGGCAGCAGAACTTAATCAGGGACACTCATCGAGTCTGCGGCTCCAAGAAATTTTCTGTGGAAATAAGAGCTCTCCCAGGCACTGAAAAACACACTGTGAATGCTCTATAAGGCCTGGCTGTTATCAGCCTCACAGATACACCAGTTTGTGCTTCAGGACCTCCTGTGGGTAGGTTTATAACTCATGCAACACAGCACAATGACCTTGCTCACATCTTGGGAGCTACCAGATGTTCCCTTCTCTCACATGAAAAATCATGGTGCGGTTTCAAATCCCAGACATGGTCAGGAACAATACTTCAGAGGGGCTGCTGCAGGATCGTGTTTTTCAATCTGGCCACATACAGTCACTTCACTAAATCATGGCTAGGTTTAGTAAGGCTGTCTCTGTGCAGATCAGTTTGACTGAAGAACTTCCCCAGTCACCTGGAGTCCAGAGTCACTCACCAGGCCTCTGCATAAGGCCTGACATCTGTTGCACTGAAAAAAAAGTTTCCATCAATTACGAGTCAGTGATTCAGAGCCATGACAAGGCAAAGTGACTCACTAAGGGACTGATCAGGAATGCATACTCAAACTGCAATGTTCTTGCAAAACAGTGAATTTTTAGCTTTACAGCGTGCTGCAGAGCTTGCTGGACACCCATGCAATAACAACAAGATCGTTCTGGCAGCCTGAGCTGCCAAATACTACCCAAAATTGTTGCCACAGCAGGAGCAAATTATTTCATAGCAATTGGTGCAGCAGTGGCTTTGGATGCAGATCTAGCATCCCATACTGGTTTTCTGCCAGGTCTCAGCATCTCACAGCAACAGGTCTCACAACTCAGTACTCCAAACAGGAAGTTCTGTCCCTGTGATAGTCTTTTACACATGTAAAATTACCATTACAGAAGTATATATGTATATACAGAATTCTCCTACTGCCAGTAGAACTTGTTTAGTATAGTCTCCTAAAAAGGATCATAACCAGAGCCTATTTTCCAGCAATGTAGCTGTAGGAATCTAAGGATGATGGCAAGGTTTGTGGAAGGAGGAAAATCCTTGATTATGCCAGTTAGTGTACACAGGAAAATCCCCAGAGATATCGACTGAAGAACATGGGTTCTTCTTCAGGGCTGAAATGGAAGCAACAAGCTGCTAACAAATTGCTTAGAGTTCAACTTCATTACATTAATTGAAACAAGGCTAGAAGAGAAAACAGCCTCTGCAAAGACTGGACCAGAAATATAAAGGACATGATTTTCCAAGCACTGCTCAAGCATGTTGGCAAAACTATTCTTGATCCAGATACTAAAGCTGAATAACATAATACCCAAACATTAAAAAAAAAAAAATAATGCAGAGAATAGAAAGGAGAAGAGTGAAAGTGACATATGTAATTTTATACCTAAGGTTTCAAGAGGACTGTTACTCAAAAACTCAGGAACACAAAATGCCAAAAAAACTGACTGAAGAGGAAAAGTAAACAAAATGAGAAGTGGCAGTTCTTGGAGAAAAATTAATGAGTTGAGAAAAGCCACAATACCACAATTAAAAAAAAAAAAAAAAAAAAAAAAAAAAAAGAAAAAAAAAAAGAAAAAAAAAAAAAGGAAAAAAGTCTGACTGAAAGCACATTCTCATTTGCTAAAAAGTGAAAGAGGCAATTAGGAACAAAAAGCCAATATAAAATTACTGAAAAGGAGAAAATCAATAGGAATTACTATAAAAAAAATTACAAAAGATGAAATATTTATTAGGAAAGCTAAAAAGAACAGAGACAAAGCCACTGCAGGCCTGGCTGAGGATAAAGAGTTTAAATAGAGTGAAAGAATCTAAGCAGCACAGCACTGATACAGCTGCAAAGTCTTCAAAATGCAGAAGAGATAAAATTGTTACATATATTTGCAATATATTTCTAATCCATATAGGAAAAGCGTAGTAGGAAAAATAATTGTCTTCCAGTTCTTGAGAAACTAAAGAGGATATTTGAGATCTAGGAATAAACATTCAGGGCAGTTAAGGAAATCCTGCACAGAGGAGCTGTAGCAGAGTTAGATGAGATCTTATTAATTTTTAATACACTTTGATATCTCAAGGAAATACATTCATTTTCACCAGATTCATTTAAAGTTAAATTTCTGGTCATATATCTAGGAACAAGAAGTATTATCTAGGCCTAGCTACAGAATAAGGGACTACAACCTATAAAATCATACTTAGATGTATAAATAATTAAACAGCAACTAGGGAGGTAAATTTACTTCCATTTGCATTACTTTTGAGACTGATTATTAAGTATCATATAATCTTTTAGTACCCCAGTTTTAGAAAATAACATTGAAAATCAGAAAAGGTACAAAACCACATAATTTCTTGAGGGATCAGAGAACATGCCGAGTTTTTTATAAGACAAAGAACTCCAAACAAGAGATCAGAAGCTGTGTGTTTTACAATGTATAGAGACTTTGGAAAAGGATGGGGAAAGGCAGAAGCTGAATGGTTATTAATAAAAGGTTCCTTAATTCAGATGAGACTGAGCAAATTCAAAACAGTGCCCTGCAAGGTACATAATATAGAGAATGATGAAATGTCTGAGCAAACACTGGGGAAGCAGTGGATTGTTTCAGGGTGATACAGTCTTCCTTCCTCACGTGATGGAGAGGCACCAAGGGCACCAGGTGTCAAAGAGCAGCACAAACCCAGCTGCGAGGGACAAAGCCCTGCACGACTGTTCCTTGCAGCCCTGGGTGCCTGGAGAAAGAGACAAGCCCTGCAGGGCTAGAACAAAATGGGCTGAACTGAAGATGATGAGCTCTAAGTCCATTTGTGCCTTGCTGTCATCTTCAACCCAAGAAAGCAGCTGGAGGCAGATGATTTGAATGCAGGAAAACAAATCAAAATGGATCCAAGGCACAGAAATACCAAATCTGCTGAACAAGTACTTGGTGGAACAAGACACAAACAAGTCCACCCTGAATGCTATTGCAGCAGCATGCTGCTCATTTATTCCTTTCCTGGCACTGAAGCTTCAGCCTTCTCATAGGTCTCTGCCTCTTGAAAGACCTCTCCCCTTTTCACCAGCACTGGGCCATACATAGTGTTGCTCTTTCTTACAGCAACTGCAACTAAGTCCAGAGCTGTTTTTTGCAAGACACAGGTGATAAAAAGCCACCTGAGTTAGAGAAGCTTAACAACAAGTAGAACTGCTTACAGGAATGCAAAGGACCCCACATCATTTGCCTTTACAAACAGGAAAACAACTAAGCTTGGCTGAGCTTCTCAGGTTAGCACATAAGCACTTGATTCAGCAAAGAGGATATGAAGCCTGATGGCACAGAGATCAAACCCAGGCAGCACCACCAAATATTGGGCTGCCTGTGATGAAACAATAAAAAGCAAGGAGAAAACATGCCCTTTGTGCATTGAAAATTGTATTTCACATTTCATTATTTATAGCAAAACTTTCTCACATCCTGACAAATCTGCAGGGCATTTCTTAGTGCAATTTTTGCATGAGTTGGCAGGGTACTGCCATATCAACACTGATGAAATCAGCCTTACACAGACATCTTCCCAACAAATTCGGTCCAAGCGTGAAAGACACAGCAGCTTTCAAACGTTCTACCTTGTAAAATTAAAAATGTTATAAAATTTAATCACCCTCTATCTAGTCTGTGTCTACTGGATATACTTATGCTCCCTAGAGAGGTTAAACCAACATTTTTAGAAGCTGCCTCAGAACACAAATCAAATCTTTGTGAGATGCTACATTGATTTGCATATTATTAAGCACGATCCCTCCCCTCCACTTCAGTTTTGTTCCCGTGTGAAGGTTGCCACCAGCTGCAGGTGTGACACTTTCCCCCGTGGCTGTGGCTGGAGCAGTGAGGAGGGGGCAGTGCTGAGGAGAGCGGGGAGACGGGAGCGGAGCTGCAGCCGCCGGTGGAGCTTTGGCAGAAAGGGGAAGTGCTAAAACGCTTCTGGCAACTTTTGGTTCTGCTCAGATTTAGTCAGTTGGAGAGCATTTCCACAATGTTAACAATGAACTGGGAGATTTCTGGCCACAACATGTTACGTTTTCATTTAATCGGTTTTGTGGCACACAGCAACACAAAGCAGGCCGGGTTTTAAGCATTTGCTAAGTAGGGCACCAGGTACTTTGTTTGCCTCCTCCTCCTCCCCCCACCCTTTTGCAAAGAGCTCTGCAGAATTCACCCGTGAGACTCAGATGGGTCTAAGTAACACCCAGCATATAACCCTTGGAGGTCAGCTTGGAGCCTGGAGGTGGGCTGTGGGGCAGAGAATTCACCCTTAGGAGAGGTTCTGGACAAGGACACGACAGCAAAGGACTCCAGCTACAAGCCCGGGGCATTTTTATCTCCTGCTAGACAAGTAAGAGCACTGAAGGGAGAATATGAAGGGCTGACAGGCTGCACACAGACTGCTAACAATTCACCAGTGTGTGAACAAAACGAAGGCCCATGCCAGACCAGACCAGAGGGCCCGTGGCTGCTGCTTGGGAAGTTCTGCGGAGCCAGCTCACGCAAGGTGACATTGCCACAACTGAGGGTCAAGGTCACACTTCTGGAAGGAATAAAAGCTTTGTGCCAAGTGGGAACAAGGGAAGCTGTTATGCGTATCAAAAGCCAGATTCTACTCTCATTTGGGGGCAAAATCCAAAATAATTCCCTGGCAAGCAGACCACCATACTGCTCAAGCCTATGTAGCATTTCTATCACCATATTTAGTTTTCCTGCTGTAATAAGAGGTCTCAGCTGTGATGAAGGCCCCAATGTGCTAGCACAAAAAGGTCAGACAGCAATAGAAGACTGGCTCTTCCAAGTGCACATCTGGCCCCAGACACTGGGTTACTCACCCAGCGTGCCCTCCTCCCACCCTGATACCCTTCCACAGGAGAGGCAGCCCTGTGTCTTAACTGAGGTGTCTGTTAATAGTGTTTGCCTACCTTGCAAAGCTGTTGCAAAGCTTAAGTAACATTTGTACAGCAAAATGCTTCAGGACTGTCAGATGCCAGGCACCACAGAAAGCAAAGTGTTCCTATTGCAGACAGCATGGCTTAGCTTTGGGAAGCTGCACTGCTGCAGACTGAACCTCAGCAAGTACATTTTTGCTGCAAGTAGGAACAACGAGATTCGGAGTTCATATGCACATACTACAGGACTATAAACTCCATTTTTCTTTGCTGCTTGAAGACTGGTGCCATGTCCTTTGTTACACCTGCAAGTATTTCTGTGATACAGTTTTCCAAACAGTGACTTTCGGTTCCTTCACTACCTGGCACAAAACCTGTTGAACAGGGTATGGCTGGAGCCTTCTCTTGCCTCTACCTCCCAAGACTATAATGGCAAAAGAAGCCATTGCTTTACAGGGACTGAACACTCACGAAATTGATTCAGAGTTGGAAAAGTGTAGTTCACCCCCTCCAATGTTACAAAGGATGGCATCAACTATTGAAAAGTACCTTTAGATGTCATTTAAGTGCCTATTATAAACCTCCATAGATATAATATCTTGAAGCACAGAAATGGAGACCTCACATAGCTTTCTCTTTATTTTCCCATCAAACTATCCAAGTGAAACACTTTCAGCAGGAGTTCCTTCTATGCCAGCACATAGAATTTTACCTGATAAAAGCAAGGATTAGCATAGGCCCAAACCTGGAATCTCTACAAAGTCTGACATGTTTATAGTTCAAACAAAAATCCAGTTTTAAAAAACAGAGATGGGTTCTGGTGAATCATCCATCTGTGCACAGCACTGACGTGTAATGGTAAAATTTTTTTTCATGTTAGAGCTTTTTATCATCTTTTTTTTTCCCTATCAGTCTTTTGAGGGAAAAAATGAGGAGCCGAGAGGGAGAAATGTGATTCATTTTTACGAGAGTGAAGCAATAAAGCTCTTGCAAGGTGTGGTCACCCCTGTGCTCCATTTCAATAACAGCAATAACATCTAACCTGCTGCTCCTGCTGCTATGCTCTTACCCTTCACATGCTAAGCTCCTTATTTTTAATCACAGGTTCCTATCACATTTATAACGCAATGGAAATTGTATTTTTTTATTATTTTTTTTTTTATCATTTGCTATAATAAATTGAAAAGCATTCAGTGAGTCACTGACAGATCATCATCTCCTTCATATGCAATAGGAAGCTGCCGCTGGGAGATGTACCCCTGCAGGAGCAGCAGTCTGTCAGTTCTGCTTTGGAAAGGCTGTGGCACAATTCTCTTTTCCCATCAAATTCTCATTTTCAGTATGTAAAAAGGAAGCATTATAACAATGCAATCACTAGATAAGTCAGCAATAATGTTGTTTCAGTGCTGCAGGTTATATACACTGGTGATAAATAACTGCAGTACACCACCACATCAGGCTCCATCCTGCCCTACCTACAATGGAGCCCTTGCCCTGGTACAGCTGCCAAACAACAGACAAATAATCAAGGGTTCTGCAGGGCAGCTCTTTTCAGCAGAGGTTCCTGGGGGAATGGCAAATACCTCCCCACCACAGCCAGCCTCCTACAAACCACTTTCACCATGGGGTTTAGCCATGTCTCATCCCAACAGAGCTGACAGGGACAAGGCGTAAACTCAGAGAGTCTTCTCAGTCACAGCACCTGCTCCACCTACACACTTCACAACTGGAAACTAGCACTAGCAAACCCAGATAACTCCAGATCACCACCAACAACTGCTATACAACTTTGCTATTCTAGCTGGAAACCACAGATACAGCAAGTCCAATCTCAACAGCATCACTGAAACTGGGAGAAACCTGGAACACTGAGAATCTACTGCTGGAAACTGGTTTTACACTTTCTCTGTTCTTTCCTCTCGAGCACTTCAGACAGAAACATCACTTCTCTTTCCAGACCTATGAAAGAAGGGTCTGAAGTATTTCTGAATACTTATGTTCCAAGGTGGTATACTGCTCCCCTGTAAAATCCCATTCTCAGCATTGCTCAAGCTCATACAGTGTGGCATTACACACTTTGCAAACACATTGTTCACAAATATTAATCCTTGAACTGATTCACTTTGAGCCAGTACTGGAGGAGAGGCAGCGATTACGGGAAGGAAAGTTGAGTTTCATGTTTAGAAAGCAGCTGGTTTTTAAGCCACGGGGCATCAACCAACCATTTTCTGTGGTTTCAAGGCCACTGCACTTTTGTTTCAATTCCTGCTATGATTCACATACCTCTCTTATCTATTTTATTTGAAATGTCTCTAGAGACAAATATTTATGGTATGAAAAAAAATTCAGTATTGTGAAAATTTTCAGTTACAGCTAGCTTTATTAATATTAAATGCCAGTGATAACATGATCTGATTTATGGCAATAAATATTAACTTTCAAAAGCTAATTACCAGGGCATTTTATCAGTGCCTACTTTGCTTATGTTGAATCAGTCCATTGGTTCACAAGCCTAAGAACTCAGTAGCTCACATACTCCTTCAGCAAAACCTGTGGATTCTTGAAGTAAATGAAATTGATCTAGCCTGCTTAAAATTTATTCTCTTACTATTCTCTCACAGCATGTAACATATTGGGAAAAATATCTTCCCTTCTTCAACTATGGTTTACAGACTTTATCATAATGTTTGTGCTACAGACATACTTCAGTTTCCCTCATGTGTTAACAGTAAATCAGACTTCTTGGCAGGCTCTCACCTAGCAGAGCCATATTTGAGCTCACTGAGCACAGAACTTGGAAATCAACAGAGCATTTAAACAAAAAATTGCTGACCATCTGCATTTATTCTAACCTGGAACTCTGAATTTATTCTATTGGGCAAAGATTTGTCTTCTGAGATGGAAAGAGGTTCAGCCATCACTATGCAATCATGAACAGATTGTATATAACAAGCAAGGTGATGAAGCTCCTCCAGTGTCTCTCCACCACAAACACTCTCCATTATTTGCACTGAGCTGAATTTCTTCAGCTGGGAGAGGTTTCATAGTAGTCACGGGAGGCCATTAGGGGTTTAGAGTTACACATATGGAGATTTTTCATGCAGACACAGAAGAGAAAGTATCGTTCCTATTCCCGTTAGTTTATGTGATATTGCAGTTGCTTTTATTAATTTTTTTTAAATCTTAGCTAATCAAATTCTTGCACAGCTGACATTTATGCATTCTTCAACACTCTAGTTCTGTGTATCCTGCTACCAGTTCTAAACAACCCTGGAGAGATTTCCTCCCCACTGCCACCACCACCTGTCCCCTCTAATTAGTGTCAATTGCAGTGAAAATCTTTGTGATATTGAAACTATATCAAGACACATGTACATCTGTTTAGAAAGGCATATTTTCTTTCCACAGGAAAAGCTGCCATTTCACAATCTGTTTGCATTTAATTGCAACAAAAAGTCAACCTTTTATTTACCTGAATGAGAATTCTGATAAAATTATTTGTTACCTACTAGAAATATTTCAAAAGTATCTAAACTCAATAAAATTAAATCACTATTATGAAAGTTTCAAAGAGCATATTAGATTACTTAAAATGCATTGGGATAAATTGCACTAGGACAAAAAAAAATTATTTGTATTTATTCTGGTTTTTTTCCTTATCAGAATTTGTGGTCAGTTATCAACATATTTAATTATTGTTTGATCCCCAGCACTCAATGTTTTAATGGAAAAACTGTTCCATTAAAACATTGCCAGCTAGGTCTAGTTTGGGTATTCTGTTATCAGGTCCTTGTGTTCTCCAGTGTCCCTGTTACAACCTGTCAAAAAGACAACCTGTATTTTCTTTCAGAAAAAGTACTTGAGCTAATGGTTAAAATAAAGTTTTTAAAAGTACAGATTCTAGGTATGGCCAGTGTGAGTTAGACCCCTCTTCCCTGGACAATGATGAGCTAATATTTGTCTGAATATCTCCAGAGGTTTGTGTCTTTTTTTGTGAAGCACTGGTCACTTATGAAACTGCCTGATGAGATTTTTCTCACGAGTGGGCAGCATCTTAAGTATTAAAATGTTCATTCACCACTGGGATAAGAATATTTGGTTTTAACTTCAACCTCTCTGAAATGTTCCTTTTTCAAAACAATAATTGAACAGCTACATGTATCTGAAAGCAGAAATAATGGAAATACTTTGACAGAATTAGAATACAAAAAGAGGCAGTGAAGATTCTACTTACTGTAAAAACACACCTAGGGGGTTGACAGATCTGTGACGAAATAGTCACTAGACAGTCTGATCTGTTTCATTCATCTATCAACATCTATAGGTCCTCTAAAAACTTGAATACATACAGAATATGTGGTAATACCTGTAGCATCTCTTAGTAGCTGATTAATCCCTATGTAACTTCTATGAAATGAAAGTAAAAACAAGAGGAAATGATCTCCAGGTAAACTGTTTGACTGCTTCCATAGTAGATTTGATATCACCAGTCAGGAATAAATTTGGTTCTTCAAGGTCTGAACTGGCAAGTTACTTGATGGTGATAGACATCAAAATATTTTCAATTATAAGACGTGTTCCATATTTCACACTTCTAAAGAGCAACATTAACAAAAATTCTGCACATCACATTTTGTGCATCACCCATTTTCCTAATCACAAATAACTTGCATAAGAAACAGGGTGGCCATTAATATTTCATCTACTACATATTGCTTTCTGGATTTTCTATGGATTTTTTAGCACCCAAAAATTCAGGTGAATGAATGCTTGTCTGTTAAAATTTATTCCTTCACTAAGAAATTAAAGCAAGGTAATTAGAGGACGTGAGAATGCTTTTTAAAAATGGTTAATTGAAGAGCTAGTTACCACAACAATGAATTGCCTAATTAAAATATTATCATGCTCAGAACTAAGGAAATCAGTTCATGCCAGCCTAACAAAGCTACTTTCATCTTTGATAGCTGTTCCTGCTGAGAAGAAGGAAGAAACTGCCACTATTATCAATGTGATGTGAGAAGTATAAATCTCTTTTATAAAGCATCAGGCCTAAGGAAATCTTGTTCCCATACACAAATCCCTACCCATATATCCCCAGTTAATATTTAGACTGTGTCTATATTTTGTCAATATTTCCTTCATCTGCATAAACAACTAATTTAAGGTAATATTTTCAGTAATACATTTCTTAAGGGCCCTGCAATGAACCAGTTACTCAGTAATGGGAAATCTAATCAACAGGGCTACTAAAGAAATATTTGCAAACTATGCAAATTAATGTAATGTGAAATCTCTTGGTTTGCTCAGTGGTATCAGGGGACATGCATATCCTACTGATGTTATTGAGAGGGCTTTTTCTTTCTAAGATTTAGAACAATCACAGGAGTAAGCTGAAGCTCAGAAACAGAACTGAAACACTTTTCCTGGCTTTGAAAAGTTCATGTATTGCTCAGATTTCAAAAACTCACATTTCAGAAAGAAGCATTTTATATGCTTGCCACCCAATTTAAGCTTCCCACTAAAGCTGAAAAAACTTCTATTAAAAACTGGAGGACATAAATATTACTTTATGGTTAATTTCTTCCTTTTATTTCCTTCTCTTGTTTAAGATAGATGTCACCTAGACGCAGAGCAAGAAATGGTCTAAAGCTGATTAGCTGGAAGATATATCTAATTCATAAATGTACATCAGAGAGGAAAATCACTAGAAATTTCCGCAAGATACTATGTATGCCATGCAAATAGCTATTTTCAAGATTCCTGTTCTTCTGTCCCAACCCTGAGCAAGGCTTACAGCTATTATTATGACTGTTGTACTCAGCAAACTTGCATCACAAAACCCAGTTCGAACTCTTGATGAGCATTTCAAAGACTACCAGGAAAAGTATGAGCTGTATTACCCACAGAGAAAGTTGAGTAGCAAAAAAAAAAAAAAAAAAAAAAAAAGAAAAAATTTTAAGATGTAACAAAACGAACACACCCACAAACATTCAAAATGAGCAAGGTGTTCAGATGCAGCCAGTTACTTAAGTCTCACTGTTGAAGGAATCCTAAGCAAAGAAATTGTGTCAGTAAATCTGCTTGTATTTAGACATGCTAAGTGCTACAGGAGTCACCATTCAATTTGCTCCAGGCTGGATTATTTTTCCTTAATGCATTTGCCCTGTTTTACAATTTTACACAGCTTCCTGTGATTTTTCTCTATTGTCAATTAATGCTTATTCTTCCAGGCATTCTGTCTGGAAAAGAATAGATCCACCACAGCTTTCTATCATTTGTTTCTGGATTTTTACAGTCTGCAGCAGGAGGTCAGTTAAGCTACCTAAATTGTACCACTGAAATCATTGCTGTCAGCAGCTGTGCCTCAGCCACAGAGCTCCTGGTCTGGGGCAGCTCTCAGTGTTTCCAGCAAACAACCAGTGTCTGTCTCTCCACTCCTGCTGATGTCTCATCAAGAAACACTTGATTTTGTTGATTAATTGATTTTTTCCTAATTACCAAGCATCTCTCTTCTGAACTCTTCCACTGATTTGTTCACAGTGGTGTGAAATCCAAGAAGAGAAGAACTAAGTAAAAGCAGTGCAGAAAGGAGGACACCCACCTACAATTAAACTGCAAGATATGTATTTTGCCAAGAATAAATAGAAAATGATGGACATATAACAAGAAAAAATAACACCTCGCTTAAAGGAGAACACTTCTGCAGCTGAATAATGCACATAAAATCCCTAAGACTTCATCTCATTATGGATCTCAGGGAGTAAGATTAGACTGATAGGAAAAAAAACAGGCTTTATGCTGCAGCATAGCAGAAGAGTTTGTAAATGAGTAGCAGGAACCATCAGTTGGTCTTGGCCTTCAAGTGCAAATCCATCCATTGCTACTTGAAAAGCTTTTCTACACTGTACCTCAGACACAGGTCACATCTGTCCCATAAAAGATCACCAGTTCAGAGATTCCAATTATCACCTAAGGTTCTAGAGCACAGCAATATGACAGAAGGAAATTACTGACCCTTCTATTCTGAAGTGATAGAAAATACTTATTCTCAGTGCTGATGACTGCAGACCTGCTGTGCAAAGTGCTATAGTGTCCATATTCTTCTTGCACTAGCCAAGAAGTTAACATCTCAGCTGTTACATGAATCTCTGCCAAGTACTCCATCCAATCTCCTCGAGTAAATCATGAATATGCAGCAGCCAAATCTCTTCTCCCTTTGACATTATAAAATGACAGCAAAGGAAAACAAGGTTTTGCTCTTATCATAAGACTCTCACAGAAAAATAGAGCAAAACTAGAGATGTCCATGGACAGGGTTGAAAATTTCATGCAATTTCATTTCTATTACAACTCAGTTACTACTCAGTGAATAAGAAAATAAAAAAGCAGTTCCACTTGTGTTAAAATAGAAATTAAAAATATTATAGTGTGATTTGTGTAAAGAGATGCAGAAAAAGAATGATCTTATGGTGAAAGCAATGGACTGCATCTGCAGAAAGCAGAATTAATTTCCTGCCCTTTAGAATACTACCTATGTCATGCTGTGTTTGATCCAGGAGCCTTTAAGAAGAGAAGGAGCCTGCATATCTAGGAGGAAAGAATATAACTTTGGATTTCACTGCTTCTCTTGCCCTGGTGCAACTTCTTTTATCAGGAGGAAAATAAAGCACTAAAATGTTGGGGTTTTTTAAATGCGGTACAAATAGAAGTGCTCTTTTTTTTCCTGAGTAATTCAAAGTAAATTATGAGATAATTCTCACTTGCTAATTGGTTTTAAAAAAAAACCTAATTACAATGGGCCCTCACTAATTCACACAATGTTCAGGATAACCATTACAAATTACTTGCTAATTTGCAGAATTCAGCGACAAACTCACATAAAAAAAAAGAATCAGAAAATGTACTCGCTTCATTTAGATTGTCAACTGTAGTTTATGGTTTCTTCAATTATTTACAGTATGATAATACTTCCTATTATACAAACTAATGTATCACATTATATTTTGTAAGAATAATGGAATTGTAATTTTGTACGAAATTTCTGCTAGAAAGGCACTGTTAATAGGTGAAAGAAAAAATGCTTTGTATCCATCACAGTGGAGCTTAAGAATGGATATCATGTAGCACACCTTCAAATGGGAACTGGAAGAGGAAATTCAGAGCTCAGCACAGCAGCCAGATTTCCAGGTATCCTTACGCTGAAGAAAGTTGGTTGAACACCTTATAAAACTCATTTGGCCTACGGAAAAAAGTAGTAAAATGCCAGTGAAACTTAGAAGATCCACAAACAGATACTCTAGCTCATCGTTTGAAGTTCAAAGATATATCTAACTTACACTGAGGATTTTTAGGAAGTTTTTGTAAATGGAGTGCATCTGTAGGTTTTCATCATCTAAGACAGAACATGAAATCTGTCTTGAACCTGGAAATTTAAATTATTGGAAAGTAAGAAAAGCACTAGACTCTGGAGAAACCAATTAACTTATGAATCTACTATGACTGAGAGGCTTTTGTACACTGTACTCTTCTTGTAGATACTTCTTAGAAAGACCCAGTGGAAATTGAACTTGTTCATATTCAAGATGCCTAGAAAATTCATTCATCCTGAGATCTAATTATAAAAGTATAGCTGGGACCTTCAAGGTAAATTAAATTCCTGGAGGATAATGGATATATTCCCCTTATAATCCCCTCACACAAACTAGCCAGAGCAAATGCACAATAAAGAGACAGATGTTTTGTCTTCAGTTACAGAAATTTATATTTATTTCAGCTGTTCCACAGTTGTCACACACATTTCACTGGAGACATTTCTTTTAGAGCCAAGTCTTTGCATCTCTGATGACCTGTTTACCCAGAAAGAAATAAAACCAGCATTTTGAAATATAAGAAAAAAACATGTAGACTTTTCCCCTCTTTTTATCAGGCGAACCCTCTTTCCAAAAAATTTTAGTAACCCAGATCCTGCATTTGACAGGAAAAATAATATTGATAGCTGACACTTTACCAGAAAGGCTTCTGAAGCTCTTTTACATTCACGTCCTCTATTAACTTTGTGAGAGCAAAGAAGATAGGAAAGCCAGGCACTTCTGGGATATGTGGAGTGATGGTACAATGGTATGGAGAAATTGTGACCCAACTTTGCTGCTCTTACAAGGATTAGGAGATAAAAATGAAAATTATGGAAAACAACATAACTGTATTTCCTTCATTTTTCAAGCCTAGATTTGTATTAAGCAATGATGAGACATGCACACAGCAGATGTGTTGCTCACTAACTGCAGTGAGCAACAGTGTGATGGCTCAGTAAGAAAAAGCTTTAATAAAAGTTACAGTGAAGTAGAATTGTCATTTGCTTCCATGGAGTAAGAACAGAGAATTTCAGATCATAATATTGGAATAAAAATTATTTACCATACAGTAACACAGTTACAGCTGATACACTGACAACAATGGTGCTGTAACAGGACTAGTTTGATTCTCCTATGTCTCCAGTGCAGTCCGAGATACAGACAGTTCTCTGGAAAATGACTGATTAGCTTTTAGCATTTTTTATCAGTAAAAAATGACGTTAGTTAAATTTGAATACTTAATCTGTTATCAGAAAATAAATATATAGAACTTTTATTAAAACACCAGAAAACCCTCTGAAACTGCTTTGGTGCAAATGAGTCTGAGCACAAGTGTGCCCCTGGGGGGAAGCAAAGAAATACAGATTTCTAGTGGAGCATCAAATCAAACAAATAAGTCTCTCGATGGTCAAGAGCAGATCTGTCAAGTTAAATGCAGTTTCACCACAGCCAAGGGCCATTCCTAAAGGTCAGCATCGTGTCTCCCTCATTCAGAGACAGAGCATCTGATTTTGTAGCTTTGGCAACAGAGTTGGAGAGCAACACAGCACTCCAGCATTCTGGGCATTAATGAGGGGTGGATGCACTTCACTTGGAAGACTTTTCCCAGATAGGGAGAAAAAAAGTTTCTCTCACTCCAGCTGGCTTTTCATTCTAGTGCTCCTTCCTGATGAGGCTTATTCATTTCTACCAGAGAGCAGCTAAAACAAAAGCTGATCCTGTATAACCAACAGTGGCTGGCACAAAGGGACAACAGCAGCCTGCTGGGTCACTCTAGAGATGCTGTGTCCCTACAGCCATTGACCTGCCCAACAACCTTCTACCTACAGCTGCTTTCTTCTCAAAGCGTGTCCATGGCTGGGAAATTGAAAAGTAAAGGTTAGCAGAGGTTGATTAGATACTCATTTAAAGAAGAGAAGGCAAAGGGTTCATATGTAACTACCTGTCATTTGATTTCTGTTCCTATTTCTTTCAAGAATGTAATTTTGACTTAAGTGCTTTATAAAATATTAAATAACTTATATAAGGGCCAAATTAAGGGCAGACTGTGCACAGAAGTCTGGAGTTTTCATGTAAATATAGTATACAGAGTTCTTCCTAAAAGATATTTCTACATACAAGTCCTGCTGCACCTGTGTACTCAGTCCATCACAACAATCTTACCAGGGGATCACACACCTACACATCTCCCCTTACCATGGCAACTGACCACCTGTCACTTACTCACCATCACAGGTGCCTACGATGGACAAAGGAAACTATTCGTATCTTTAAGAGCTAAAAAAGAGCAGACTTCAGATCCTGAAGTACTTGCACAAACATGTTTCCTTGCAAATCAAAAAGTAGAACAGGTTGAGAGGCATCCCAAAGCAGATGGGTAGGAAGGTTGTTCCTGGAGGTACAGCTCCCAGCTTGACAGAGACTCGCGCAGCAATGACCAAACCAGGCACTGCATCCAGGTAAGCACAGCAAGCATGGCAAGAGGGTTTCCACAGGAGAGCCTGTGAAGGCTCCTTCATTATCCCTTCTCTCTCCTTTTTTTGTTTGTAACTTCTGGGGGTTTTTTTTCAGCTCCACATACCGATCTCCCCCAAGCTTTTGTAAAAGTTGAGTCATTAAACTTTTTGTTTTCAAGCACAGCACTGCTGCAAGTTTGCAACATGTTTTTTACTCTCTTTTTCTCTCATATAAATCTTTCAGAAACAGAAGAAGACTGTAGAGTGTGACAAATATTACTCTTCAGTCTCTTTGTTCTTTGTGGATTTTTTTTATCACTTATATCATTTTGCTGCAAACAGCACCTTTGTACCTCAGACAAATTCAATAACCATGACTCAATCTACAACCCATACTGAGCTGTCTTCTGTTTCATCTTGCCTATTAAAATCAGCACATAGTGTTTGATGAGTGGAGAGGGTCCTGATTCCAGCTACAGAAACTCTCACCAAGTGGTGAAGCACACAAGAGCTATGAAAGAGCTGCTGTGTCACATAGGGCTGAGCCCATCACGCTGGGCACCTTTCAACACAAGCACTTTCTGTGTCATGCTTTCCACCTCTGGTCTCTGAAAAGCCTCTTTCCATAATTATGCAACCTCTTTTAACTTTTCTTTCATCAGCTGGGGAGGATGACTCTTCCTGGCTGGTGCTCTCATAGTCCACTGTCCCCCAGTGCCAGTCATGTCATTTGTCAAAGTGATATTTCACCGTGGCACAGATCCTGTTCTGTGCATTAAATGTCAGCATTGGGGTGGCAACAGGAGGAGGGAAAGAGCACTACAGTTTTTTAATACCCAAAGCCATCATCCTTTCAATAGCAGTCAAAGGGGGACCTGGAAGCTCTCATTTTCATGGAGGTGATGATTTCTGCTGGGTTCAGTCCCAGATCCTTTTTTTTTTTCACTTGGGGGGTAGAGGGTGAGTAAAAAGGGAGTAAGGGATCAAATCCCCAGCATCCACTGGACAAAAGAGGACAAAACAATTTTAAGAAGCAAAGTTTTCAAAAATCTCCCAGTCACTGCAACTCATCAAGAAAAACAAAACCACCTCTAGCAGCTAGGATTTTTTTAGGTAAGCAGAATATATATTCAGATATAATAGGCATCTCCCTTGAATTATAAACATTCTTTAGAAATCCAGGGAAGAGTATGTCCTTTAGTGGCCTAGCAAGTTATTATGAAAACCTAAACATTACAGTAAATATTCCACAAAAGAGTAATCAAATGCTACTTGATCCTCTGTTTATTATTCCTTATAAATACTAACACATAAGATTATACAGCATACCATGTCTAAAATTGCAGCTGGAGAATTTCTAGAGCTCTGCAAAGACTTTGAGTCCTTTTGAGAGGAATCAGAAAACATACAATTTACTCATCTAGTTTGTAAGAGTGTGTTCAAGAGCTGCTGCAGTGTGTACAGAGGGAAAAAAAAAAAAAGGCACAGCTACCAGATACAAACCAAAAAATGAAAGCAGGCTATATTAGTAGGAAAGGAGAGGTCTAAGAAAGTCTGCTACTCAACAGGAAAGAACATCTGAATAAATTATCCTGAGCAGAACAAAACATTCAAAGCATTTACTCCCTCAGTCCTCACTAAATTTTAATTGTGATCAGATGGACTACAAAAATTGATGCTGGCTGAGAGATGACTGCATGAACTATGACAAAAATCATAAGAAATTGAAGATAACTTGGCTAAGTTGGAGGTTTTTATATTTGTTTGCAAGGAAAAAAAAATTAACCAAAGGAGTATTGAGGGAACTAGTTGTACAAGTTTTGAAGAAGTAGTTGAGATAGGTGAGAATCCAGATTCCTATAAAGCAAGCAAGGGAGGATCTTGGTATTTATGCATCATTCAGGATGGAGAAAAATACTGAAATAAATAACCTGTAGGAAACCAGATGATGTGAAGATGAGCAATAGCCAACAAGGGTATGTGAAGAACAAATACATGAAGCAAATGCGATTTCCTCTTCTCTGACAGTTAATGACAGTTCATAAACTCATTTGACAGTTCATAAACAACCCTGGGAGTTACAGTCTAGATACACCTACTACAGCCCAGTCAAGCAAATACACTGTCAGCAATATATAACTAAACTGGGAGGGTGCACTGAGAAGCTCTTTAGCAAATGCTGCCAGTCAGGGGGTTCATTGCAGAGAAATACTTTCGTTGCAAGAAATACTTCCCAACATAGATTCTTTGTCAGTATTCAAGAACTCAGGAACTCTTCATTAATTGCTAAATGTGCTTTCATATTAATTGGTTATCCTATTTTAGTTGTCTGCTTTTTTTCAAGACCTACATTTATGTCTTCATTTGTGAGTTTATCAGACAGATGGGGAAGAGTTACAAGGAGATCCCTCAGTACCAAAGGCTTCAGTGCATATAGGGAGATTCATCCCGTTCAAAGATTCACCATCTTTAAAAACTATGCAGCATTTCAACGTCACACACGTGAATACTTGCAAACTTGTGATGTCACATGATGTAATTGCTTTTGATGCAGGTTTCCTAACTGCAGCCATTAGGGAATGCAGAGCTGGCAATGCAATCAGAAAGCAATGACAAAGGTTTTCCATGCAGTCACTCATCCAAAATACATTTTTTCAGATATCATCCTGACACAGTCTCTGGGCTTGTTGAGTAGCCTCAATTCTTAACAAATTTAGTATCAGCCTAGGACACTGGGCAGCACCCAGGCCTCAGGGTATGTGACTCATTAGACATAGTGAATGAGTTTTCCAGTTTGGCAGCTGCATTAATATTTTGTGCAGTGTTGGTGAGTTACCTGCAAAGTACATCACGCTATTTGAAACAGAGTAAAAGTGAGACAAAGCATGTCATGACTTGATGTGATTGCTTGCATTTGATAAATTCTGTTGATTTGTCTCTGCTCAGAGCCAAGGTGCTGTGCAGCCTTGCCCCTCTGGAGGATGCAGAGCTGCTCCTGGCAGCAGCAACACCTTCTTCCATAAACACTGTTACGTGAGCAGGCAAGTGTTGGAAGTCTCCCCTGACCTCACTCTTAAGAGACCTCTACAGGCTGTTTGCTGGCTTCCAGTGGAAACACTAGTTTAAAGCCCTTTTGAGTAGTAAGATGAATTTATTTCATCTGTATGCTTTACAGATTTTTGGAGAATTTCACTCTCTAGGTATAATTGTCACAGGGGAAACTGCTCATCTCTGAAGGCTGGCTATTTTTGTTGCATTTGTTTTGTTTTTTAAATTCAACTTCCTAGATGAAACAGCATTTTTGCCATTAAAAAATTAATTGATTACATGTTAAAAGGCATTTGGAATATTTATATCTGTTTCCCTAAAGTATAATTGAGCCCACATGCCCATAATTTAACTATTCTCTAGATGCAATTTAGAAAGTGATATTTTACAGCCCTTGATACTTTTTCTATTGTCAGACTGATACTTAATGATATTTTTTTTACACTTCCCAAGGAAATTATAACTCAGGGTGCCTTCTCATCACTTCACTGTGGCTTCTTTAGGCTAAATAACTCACTTCTTTCAGCCTGTATTTGCAAATTCTAGTCCTAACCATCTTCTTCCTGATTGATACAATTGCTCTTCTTAAACTACTGAAGAATAATTTTACCTGTTGTCCAAGTCTCAGAGTCCTTTTCTTTTTCATAGGCTTTCACATAAAACTACTGAGAAACATGGAATGAACACAACACCCAAATTTCACTATAACACCTTACAAAATATGAACAGTTTGCCTCCAATACTAGGAGTAAAGAAATAAGTAAAGACTTTAAGGCAAGCAAAGCTCTATGGCTGATAAAAGTAGACTATCATGGTTACCAAGCAGGTTTAGAAACATGCTATTGAATGCTCGTGTCTTTCATTTGTAGTAAGACATGCAGAAACCATTTCTATTTTGGTATACAGCAAGAATATTCACATAATTAAATTAGCTTTCTTCTGTATTCAAACTTCCTACTAATTGGTAGTGCTGGATATTCCTAAATGAATAGCATTAATTTTCTTTATATTTATCATGATCATGTCTTACATTGCAAACATTCCTTTTGCAAAATAAATGATGTCCCACACACAGGTTAATGGAAGTTTCATCACCAACTTCAAAGGAACAAGACTTTTACCCACAGATCTAATGCAAAACCCTCAGGAGTTAATGAGAGACTTTCCACTGACATCAGTGTGGTTTGAACAAGGGTAAGAGTTGCTCTAATTCACTACTTTAGACCCTGATGAAAACACTTAAGCATTCCTCTAAGAGTGTGCTTCAGTGCTTCATTCCATGTTTATCAGTGATGGGGAAGAGAACCAGGCATTTTCTTGAAGCCATCTTTACTTTGTTCTTTGGACTTAAAATGAGTGGCTCCTGCTTGTATTGTATTTTTGTAAGGTTAGCTAGAAAGACTTCAGGGAACTTTCATTTCCAAGTACTTTAATCTCCTAAGAAATTCCTCTCAATTTAGTTATCTAGTTTCTAATACCTTAATTCCTGGAATACATAATTATATATGCTAAAATAATAACTTATCCCTTGACTATTTCTTTTAAAAGGACTTCTCACAGAACTGTCAAGGCCATGTAAGAATTAGCATTCATTACCCTGAGGCATTTCAGACCAGCACTTGCTAAGCAGATCTATTAAAACCAATGATGAGTTTTGAATAAAACCTATGAGACTTAGACATGATCTACTAAGTATAAAAGTTTTAAATTCCTCTTCTTCTTCCTCCCCTCCCAATGAACAGAATGTTTTCAAGCTTCAAGCTGGGCAGGCACTGACAAGGAAATATTATCACACTTAATGACTGGCATGCAAAGAAACAACTGAACCCCCAAATATTTTCTTATGAAAATTATACTTAGGATTTCATTATAGCCATGCAATAGAAACTGCCATCCTCTTACTTATTTGTAGTGCAGCAGCAGCAACAAGAAATCCAAATCATGACTAGGAAAACTGCATTACCAAGTATTTACATACCTACATCTGTGTCCCTAGTGTTTATGATTTATAGAGACAAGATAAAGGACTGTTATCTTTTTTCTGCAAAGGTGACTCAAAGAACAGAGAGACCAAGTGACCCTCTATAGTATGAACAAGATGACTCTGGCTGAATGAGAAATCAAATCTTCAAATCTAGTCCTAAATCCTCTTAATTGTAACAGTGCCCATCTTCTAGCATTTTGTTTCCAAAATCTTGCAAGAATAATCCTGCTCAGTAGCTGCAAAAGACCAAATCTTTGAAATCCAGCTGAAGCAGCACAGCCAAGTCATTAAACCTACAGCAGACAGTGCCACTCACTCCCCTGGGTAGTAGCAACAGTGTTTGCCCTGATAGGCTCAGTCTCTTCCTATAATTTTTGCTTATTTTCAAGTCTGCAATGTTCCAGTTATCCTTTCCAAGCCCATCACTCAGGCACATCAGATCATCAGTTCAGTTTGATTTAACAACACAGAAGTGGGGAGCTTTGTAAAGATAGCGTGGCACATGCTGCACATTCTTTCCCAACTCAAGGTAGTAAGCACACCATGAGGAACTCAGAAGGGCCTGGAGATGCAGCTTCTGTGGGTGAAAAGCCAAGCCATGTTATTTTATCCCAGCACAAGGCAGTAACTCCCAGTGCCAACCATGCTTAGAAACCAGCAGAGATGGTGTCTTTCCCAAGGCAACAAGGCCCTATTTCTGCCATGCTAATCAAACCCTTCCCATGTGCTTTCTGCCAGAGGTTGCTGTATCCCAAGATAATATTTTTCTGCCAGTGATACAGCAACTTTGTTGCAATTGTCTTATTAATTCCCAATAGCACGGGGAATTAAATGGCAGTAGCAACAATCTCTATAGAGAGCATTTCTGAAGCATGAGACTCTTTAATGTAAGACTAGAGCAAAGAAATGCCTGGGAAGATAAAAATCAATGCAAAAATGTTACTGTAAACATTGCCCTTGCCACCTCTCTGGTTCTGCCACCCGGTGTGGCAGACAAAACACTGGCAGCCATTAGAAGAATTTCCCTACTAGTGAAGCTAAGGGAAGGTAAGTGACTTCCATCTCAGGCAAAAGCAACGTGTATTGATAACACTGAAATTCAAGAAGAGTTGTGTTGGCTGGGCTCCATCTTACATCACCTCTCATCACGTGCACCGAGACATTATGACATATGACAGGAGCTCCCAGACACCCCTGAACCTCAGAGACACAACTGCAAATCATAGTCAGCAACTGCACATTGGGAAGTCAATGAAGCAATTACTCTGCTGGCATGTCTTGTAAGTCACTTGGGTTACATTGCATTAGTCATGCTCCTGAGTGTAAGTTGTTTTTGTTTTAATTTAGGAAAACTATCACACTTCTTCCATTGAGCAGGAGGGGGAAGTGTTTCTGCCCTACTCTAACCTAATATAGTGATAGGCAAAAAACACAACCATATGTCTGGGGGAGGCAGTTGGTAGCACGTGGGCTGTGCTGAGTGAGTGTTTTACTTGATTTGTGAAGTCCTCAGGACACCAGGCTCTTTGGGCCCCATCCAGTAAGAAATAATTGGAGAAGAACCCAAATGCAGCTCAGAAGCTACTTTTTTTAGAGATTCAGTGATACAGAAGTGATGTTTGGGGATTTTTATTCATTTTTCTAGATCCAGGTCTTTCCAGGGATCTGTGCAATATTCGAAAGGACTTGAAGACAAGCGGCTCAAAATGTTAGAACATGATAACCCAGTTCCTAAATATAATGCAAATTATAAATGTAGCAACATTTAGATCAGAGATGTGGTCACAGAACTATTCTCCAGAAGCTGGAGAAAATGCAAATTTCAGAATAATCCTATTTATCTCTGTGGAACCAAAAATAGTCTTGTAGTTATTGGCCTCCAGCTAGAAACTTTTGAGTACCTGGGCCTCAGGCCTTGGCTAAATGAAGCCTAGAATAAAGTAGCAGAGGATTCACTGTGCCTGCCACCACGGGTACTCCTGCACCAGCCTCTTTGAATGGCACCTCAAGAAACACATGCACCACCTGAGGTGCTGCTGGTTGTGCTGCTGGACGTGGCTCCCAAGAAAACTGAGCTGGGAAGCCCAGATGTAGGAAATCAAACACTGAGTACTCCACACATTGGCAGAAGACATCTTCAAAGCATGCCAATAAACACTTTTCCATTTTGCACTGCTGGGATTTTTTGCTTTGCAGGCACAGATTACACATATGGGGAAAGCATTATTATTCTGTTCAAAGTTCTTTTTCAATAATTAACAAATAAAGCTAAATTCTTTGTGTATAATGAAATGGAAGTGTCACCTAAGCAGACAGCTAATTCTTTTATAGTATCACTAGACAGCTCTTCTTTTTGCCCATCATATCTTGACCTCAGGTGTGTTTCTGGTCAGTCCATTTATTTATTTCCCTGATATTACAGCTCTGCAAAGATTTACATAATAGCATCAATGTTTGCTTGTAACATAAGCCCTCTGTTTCACTGCAATTCCTCAAGCAGTTTGCTGACAATATTTTTCTGCAAAATTAGATATGGAATTTGGAGCAAAAAGATGCTGCCTTGACAGACACAAATTCCCTTGCTACTGAACAAAGGGTTCCTATTTTTTTCATGGCAATAATGAACCAAGAAGCTTTAAGGGAAGGAAATAACATTGGAAGATTAATGATAATGAACCAATTTGGAAAAACTCCAGCAGAATTGAAGCTTCCTTCTCCTCCTCCGCCCCAACCGCTTCGAGTATTATTAATGCAAAACAAAATGGAAAAAAAAATTAAATATATATATATGGAAAAAGGCTAAGAACTCCCACAGAAAGATCTGAAGCAGAGACAAAAACAGAGGATGTGAGGATGCACAGCAGTGGGAGTAAAATGCCCAGGTGGATTTCAAGGCTGAGAGTGATCTTCAGACATCTGGAGAGAACATTTCAAGCGTATGAGGCAGAGACCTCAGGTGGAACAGCTCAGTGTGCCACAAAGTGCCTTTGGTTCCTTTACAAGATCCAAAAAACCCATGCAAATGCAGTGGAGCTGGATGGGGACAGAGCAGCCCAACCCAGATCTCTGGAGCACTGGAGCTGCTACTTAAAAACAGGAAAACAGGACTAAAAACAACGTGGTCAGCATTTTCCTTTTGAAGCTGAAATATGTCAGTGGAGTTTTTGATCTAAAGTCACTGTAAAGATACAAAGGTGATTTTTTTTTTTTTTTTTTTAAGTTGGATACAAAGTTATCTGTATATTCTTCATTTTAATCTTTGCAGAAATGCATATAAGAGACACAGAAACCTAACTGCTACATGTATGAGTGACACTACTGCACCAAAATCTGAAGAGGAGGGATGGCAGAACAGAGCCAGGGCTGTGAAAATGAATGACAGAATCTTGTCTCGGTGCACATGCCACAGGAAAAACGTTACCATGAGGAGGATTGCTACAAGAAAAAACATAGCACAGCTTTCTTCTCCTCTATTTTTCCACCACAGCATATACTTTTCTGTGATTTACAGTCTTCTTTTTGCTCGATTCCCCTCATCTCTCCCACAGCCTGGTAATCCCCACGTCCCCCTCTCAGCAAAGCTATCTCCTCTTGATAGGCCCTCTGCCTGCATCATGCAGTTTCACAATGATTTCTTTCTTCATATCTGTGGAGAATAATTTGGGGTCTGTTTTCCTCCTCAGAGATGCCTCTTAATAGAATTCAGAGCTACCTCCTATCTTCAGGAGAGAAAGCAGGCTGAACTATTCAAGCCATAATTTAATGCTATTTCAAAGAAACTATGTTCTGTTTGGATAATTTTCCACCCTCAGGAAAATATGTCAAAATAGTTAAACTCATGAAGAAATCCACAACATGGGTTTCAATGAAAGTGTTTTTCCAGTCAGCACTGCTGCCAAGACTATACTTACTCTGATCACATGCTCCTTATAGTAAACCAATTGACCCTTCAGAAACAGACACTTTTCTTATTCCACATGAAGTCTCAGATCAGAACTTTTAAACACACCATGTTATCATCTGCTCTCCAAAGCTCCTTTCCTTATACTTGTGGAATTCTCAATGTTTTCTCAGGTAATGGGGAGACAGAAATTAAAAGGCCAAGTCTGAACACAGGCTACATTTGGATACAGAAAAAAATTCATTCAAGGTGCTTGCCCTTCGGTGCCCACTTTCATTGATACCTTCACACATGCCTCATCAGAACAAACAAAAGCTGCAATGCTTGTCCCTTCGATTTAGCAACACACCTAGAAAAGTGAATACATTTTTATGAGCTTTCCAAAACACAGATACTCCTCAAAAAGCCATAACTGTTTAGAGCTGAAGATGCTATGGCATGTTTTCAAAGGAAATGGAAGAAGGAACAAAAAGGCATAACCACTTTGATATGTTGCCACAGACTCATTACAGTGTCATTCTTTCAATATAAAAATTGTACATTTGCTTTTCCAGCTGCTGTTTCTATATGTGGTGACACCTGAAGAACTTATGTCCTAATATTGGAGGGGGCTACTGCATCACCTGAGTACACTCCAGCTATTTTTGGTTTCACCACGAGCATTCACTTATGCAATGACTCCAGCAAATGTACTTAGCCTTGCATGAGGATATTAAAAATATCTGAAGCATATTATAATGGAACAGTTTCTATTGCCAGAAATTTTCTGCTGAACATGTGTTGTAAATTGCAAGCATTTATTGTACTTTCTGTAAAATACATTAAGTAAAAAGAACAAATGGATCAATTATTATACAAAATTTTCATTGCAAAATCACCTGCTGTGCTATTAATGTTAGCAATGCCAAATTATTCTGTGTAATTTTAAGAAGATCCTTCACATATAGAGGTAATATACTTAATGCACTATGCTAATACACTTATTTAACTACTTATTACCATTGCTTATGGTCATGGATATTTAAGTAAGATTATATATAAATGTGCCTCCAAAACTTCTAACCCAGACTATCTAGAAAGTTCATCTTAAGCTCTTAGAATTTGTTCTTGGCCCAACTCCTATCATTTTCCTAGAATTAAGAAAGCACTTCCAAATTCCCCATTGAATAATCACATCTAGAAAGAGAAAGCATTTCAGGAGCAGCTTAGTGCACACAATGGATGGGAAAGAGAGAATCAGCAAAAGATAATGATGTCTTACAGGAAGTCAGTGAGCGTAGAGACACACAAGAAAACTGCAAAAAGTCAAGGTGAATCAGATCTTGCAAGAGACTTTAAAACAAGTGACTACTTAATGAAAAATTAGTTAGAAAAACAAGACAAAACACAGTAAAAAAACCCAAGGACATTAGGCAACAAAGAGATGGGAAATAACCCACTGATAGCCACTTGGTCCCTCCTGCTACCTGACCTGGCTGCTGAGGAGGCAGCTGGTGGCTGCATTGCTTTGCCCAGCCCTGGTGACCACAAAGCACCAGTGGGCTCTGGAAGTGGCCACATTCCCACTTACCTGTCCCACACTGAGCTTAATTGGAGTAAATTCCACTAGGAGTTATTTGGAAAGTGAGAAACACCTCAGATTTGAGGGCAAGATATACTCAAACACAGAAACAACAGTGTCTAGGTCATTTACTCAGGAGCCTTTTCCAGCCTGAGGTCCCTGAGCTTTGACAAGTGACACCTACAGTAAAGGTAAACAAACTGAAGCTCTGGACAGATGAAGTTTTATCTATACACAACATTACTGGTGTGCTTTATTCACTTATTTAATGCAGATATGAGTGTACCAGTTTTCAGGAGACAAACTGAACAGACCCTCCTCTCAACTGCAATGAAAAGCTTTCCATGCCTCTATTGGTAAAAGATGTGCTGGTATCAACCATTCCCTCTCAATGTGGTTCAAACAGTGATTTGCACTGCACAGACCACATAATGTCAGAATGAAAGTGTCTCAAATCTCTTACCAAAAACAGAGCTTCTAAAATACCCCTGTCTAAAGGCAGGGTAATAGCAATTTCAAATTTTCTGTTATGTGTTACCTTTAATTCTAGTCCCTCAGCAATTTTTCTTTAGTTGCATCCACTATAAAATGCATGGTGTGTTTCTAAGTCTTTCAGCTCAGCTGTACCAGCGCCTACTGTATCAAAAATAGAACCTGAAGTAACAGAACCTAAAAAGATATAAACCTCCTTTATTGTGTCTGCTCGACTGTATTAGCAGATGGCCATGCTTGAGACTACAAAATGCATAACAAATAATCTCTTTACAAGGGGGAGGAGTGCCTTTCAAGATGCACAGCATTAACACAGATAGCTTCAGTGTACCACCAGCATGCCTTTATTCCTGATGTAGGAACATTATCTCCAAGAGCTTTGAAGCAGTTGACTTCCCTGTGCTCCCTTCCTGCCCCAGCCCACAGCATGAGCAGATTCATCTATGTCCTAGAGCATCATTTAATTTGTTACAGAAGAAACTAGTTCTCCTGGGAGGGAAAATGCACATGAGCTGCACACAGATGTGAAGAAGGAGACACACGGCTCTTCCTGTGTCTCCTGTGAGGCCCTGTGAAACCTGTGCAAGGAGTCTGACCCTGCAATGTGGATGCTGGCAGCTAAGCCACCAGCAGGAGGGAGGGAACATCTTTAGAACACAATCTGCTTTCAACTCTTTGTTGAAATTGGCATGTTCCAAATCAGACACAAATTAAGTGTTTTCAAAATAGTACTGACTTAACCTAGCAGAGGCAGGACACCCCTGTGGTGTGCTTCAGTTTTAATGCCCACAGCATTGCACCTGGGGGCACCACTGGTAGCAAGTACAAAGTCTGGAAGCTTTATAATGAATGAGATGGTTTGACAGCAAAGGCCAAAGCAGGTACAAGCACCATTGGCAGCAGCAGAGTGGACATGGAGAGTGGAGAGAGCAGCACAGTTTTGAAATAATTCACCTTTTATAATAATGCCTTAGTGTAAGACAAGTGGAAATTGGGTTCCTCTTCCCTCAGCTACACAATTATTTTTGGCTATCAGAAAGAAATTAATTTTAATCTACCATTAGTGCATTTAGTAGATGTACTTTGAGCTTAACTCATTAATTCTACCCTAAATGCCATGTTCCTTTCTCTGACTATGTCTCGCACAGTCCATCCCATTTCTATCCGCTGGAGGCAGACCATCCAAAGGGAATAGGAGTGGAGCAGAGCAGTAAAAAAAAAAGCAAACAAATAAAAATGCCCAAGCTGCAAGTTCTTTAAGGGATTTCAGGTTTTTGCTGAAGTATTCTGGGAGTTAGAATCATAGAATATCTCAGATTGGAAGGCAGCCATAAGTATCATCAAGTCCAGCTCCCTGCTCCTCACCGGACTCTGTAAAACTAACCCATGTGACTAAGAGCATCGTCCAGGTGATCCTTGAACTCTGCCAGGCTCTGACAGTTGTCTGTGAGCTTTGATTATTTTTTTTTAATTATTCATTAATTTTAATAAAAAACACATTAACAGCATTTTTACTAGGAGAGGGATTTCTGTTAGACAAAAAAAAAATTCTTCAGTGTGAGGGTGGTGATCTCGTGTGAGGTGTCCATGACCACAGCAGGGGGTTTGGAACTAGGTGATATTTAAAGTGCCTTCTAACCCAACCCATTCTATAATTCTGTGATCCTACAGACACCAGGAGAGAAAAGGCCATGTTTCCTCAACCCATCAAAGCAGACAATCAATCAGTAAGTTTTCTCTACAAGGTTCTTCAGCACCAGGTTCATTTTACTATCAAAAACATAAATACCAGCTGTCCTGGTTTGGGCAGGATTATTATTGATGGATTATTTCCAACAGATATGAATACCCACATTCCTCTCTATATTGGCACTTTTCAAGACCTCAGGGCCTTCCTTATGAGTTGGCCTTTGCATGCCATGGGAAATGTTACTGTCAATCTTCTCAGGGGTGTTTGGGGTTTTTTTTCCAGGAGGAACAAGGAAGGGAGAGAAATCCATTCTGAAGCAGTAAGACATTTTCACAATATAAAAGCATCTTGATTAATGGAATTTTCATTACAAATGCATCTGACCTTTAGTAAGGCTCCTTTAAAAGCCTGCTCTGATATGTATTAAAGGGAAAGACTTGCAGTGATTTCAGCTGTAGATGCATCAGACAGCAAAAAAAATATCATTAGCTCTTCAGCTTACTATTTAAGATATTTTTATTGAATATTACTATATTCTTAAACTTTAATATTATACAATCAGTATGTAGTAATTCAATGTCTTTGGAAAAATTAAGTGTCAATAAAACCTTTAGCAGGCAGATAATTTTCCAGATTAATTTTGTTCTCATCTCTTTCTCAAGACTTTATTAAACTGTATTCCTCTCTTTTTCTTAGCTATTTTAATGGAAAGTTGGGCAAAAGAGCAGAGATAAAGCTTCTTGTAATTCTTACCATGCAGGAATTTTTGCAGAAACACTTTCTTTTTTATCTGAGGTGTTTGCATGCGGAATGGATTTATGCATCCAGATCCACTGGGCAGCTGTCAGTCTCAAGGAAAGAAATGGGATCTTTTGCAAAGACGTTTGTAGTTGTCAGATTTGGCAAATGAGGGAAGTTGAGCATCATCAGATCTCCACACTATCTATGACAGCAAGATAAGTAGTTGCTGTTTTGTATTCAGCTTGAGTACTTCTGTCCCTTTAGCTGGAATTAAATCCATGCACTGAAGAAACACTGAACCCCTAAATGCTTAATCTCAATACCAGATACTCTCAATTGATATGCCAATTTTCTAGACAAGTTCTTTGTCACTACTGAGGTATCATTAACTAACATATTTTGCTCCCTCCCAAAGCACAGATTCGGCAAGTGAATAATTCTACCACTTTATGGCATCCACAGATTTTGTTCAAAACATTGACAGCTTTCACACAGTCATTCCCACTGAATTACAATGTATTGCTTTTTAGACAGCATTTCCTTACCACTAAGAAATATTCAGAAAGATGTGCTACCTACATAAATATTTAAGTTTGTATTTTATATCTCCATCCCTGTAGTAACCAGTAGAAAAATGTCAGTCATAAATTACAACTGTAAGGAGTACTAAGGGTACCTGAAACCCCGGATCAACCTGCTATTGCAACCTTGCCCTCTGCCTACAAAGGGGCAAGGTGTTGCCATCATTTTTCATTAGAAAACACAAAACAGCAGAAGGATACAAGTAGCAAATACACATTTTATGTAGGGATAACAAACCACAGATGGCAGAAAGTTTTTGATGAGGCTTTTTACCTCCATTAGACATGTCAACTTGCTAAATTTTTTTAGTAGGACTGACTGCAGTTTTTATAAATCTCCATTAGGAAATATTTATTTCATCTTGGATGAGTCAGTAATTCCAAGTGGGATGCTGAAATCTGAGCAACCAACCCTGCAATAACAAATAAGTTTGAACATTGGAGGGGTGCAAGGCACTGACTTGGACCAGAGTGTCTGAGCATCACACTGCATCTTGGTGATGTCTCACCCTTCTTCCATTACCCTATAGTGCTCCTCCCCTCCCCCTGCTCCCAGAAAGGCCATTGAAGAGATCTAATCAAAGAAGGATATTGGGAGAGGAGTGGAAATCACAAGTTTTGGGGGCAGGTAATTCCTTTCCTACTAAGCTCCATATTAAGTTCTTAAAATTAAGCATTGGATCCAATAAGCTATGCCATAGGTGGTAATAATGATGCTATTTTAGACCAAATTATTCTGCCAACTATCCTGGAGACAATCCAAATTAATTCCACTAAACTCAGCTTGACTTATTGCAGACATACAACAGTGCAGTGAGAGCTCCATGGACCACATGGTACCAGTAGACCACATACCAAGCACAACAGACCCAAGGCTGAGATTCAGCAGGTGGGGAACCACAGCAGAACAGCCCTTGGAGCAACATGAGTTCCCCCAGCCTTGCCACCTCCCAGGGATAACTGAGGTACAACACTAAAAAAGAAAAACCAACCAAACACACAAAAAAAAGTCAAAACCCACACCACAGATGTCCTTGCCAACTGTCAGAGCTTCCTCTTTACCTCTACCTCTGCACAATCACTTTGCCAAGACACTGGGACTAGGAACCATCCATTGTTTGAGAGGAGGGAAGACCTTGCCAGACCTTCTCTGCTTCCTATTTCCTAAATCTCCAGGTGGGGCTTAGTGGAAATAAGAGTGCAGGGGAGCCTGGTTTCAAAATTGTCTCATCTGAGGAGCAACAGCCGATTTGTTATTGACCTGTTATATGACACCCAGGAGAAGCATTTCATCTTGGAGCTCACCTCCTTAATGCCCATGCTGCCAAAAGGAAGAAAAAAAATTCCTCAACTCTTTTACCAGAGCTCAAACTGCATTGGTGCAAAAGCCATTGGAAAATTTTCCAAGCCTTTAAAACTTTATCTTGGTCTTCAAGAATATATTTTCCTTTTGAGTATTTTCTGACTTGCCTGCTCCAGTCAAGCACCCACACAGAATGTTAATAAGGAAGCACAAAGAAGAGAGTGAAAAACAGGACTAAGTCTATCCTAGCCTGGAAGGAGTGAGGAATAAACCTGTAAGCTGGAGTCAGGTTGGATGTCACAGGCACAATTTTCCTCAGAACTTGCTCCTTCCAGACTGTGTTTCATCACATGAGATGAGAAACTCCCACACCAGGCCCCCTTTCCAGGCATGAATACCCAGCGAAGGTACCAGAAACTCCCTGGGCAAGTGGATATAATGCAGATACTCCTTTGTCAAACAGGGACTTGTTTTCTGTGCAGACTGAAGCACAGGGTATCATGGAAACAGATCAGATATTTTTAGATGCGAAAATGCATCAGTAAACTGGGACACAGAAAACTAAGCCAGTGTCCAGCAGCATTGCATTTTGGATGCACTGATTAAGGAATTGTATTATCTGAAGTGCTATTAACTCTGCTCTAGCAGACATTGGGAGATGTATTCCTGGCAAGGCTCATCTTTACAATGGCATGGCAGTTTCACTGGGCACAAGGCAGCTGCCTCAGGAAAGGCACCCTAGCTTAATTCAAATAAAAGGCAAACTCAAACAATATTGCCTATAAAAGCTGATTCTACTCCAGAACAAAATCTAAGCTGATTGAGTGTCAAACCAGACCAGGGTCACCCTCAAAATGGCATAGCAAAGGACAAACATCAATCAGCAAAGCTCTTTTATTTTTAAAGTGCACTTTTAAAGTTTATAGGAAAAAAAGCAATTAATGGTAAAGTCCTTATTTACGGCATCATTTTTAATTAAAATTTATTACTGCATAGGGCAGTGTTATTATTTATTTGGATACAATTAGATTTTGGCAAACAACAGTTAAAAACATTTCCAGTTTTGTTAAGCAGAACCCAGCAGACGTTACAAAGTGTACTTCAGACTTACCAACATGCCCTGAGATTAATTTAGCTCCAAACATAAGGACTTCATTTTGATCCTACAGAACTTGATGAGATGGGAGTTGGAGCCCACTGGGACAAGGATGGTGAAGAAATTAACAAAACCTCGAGGAAGACAGGAAAATGCCTGAAACTCCTTTTTCCAAGACACTCAGTACTCACTACTCTAGCATCAGCTCTTACTGACATGGCTGAGGTCTGAGCTGCCAGTATCAATAATCAGAGGTTTAATTGATGTACAAGATCCCAAAGGGCTGTGGACTTCTTGTTTCAGGAAGATCTTCCCAGCCCATAAGTTATCACCAATTTAGAAAAACACTGGCTGCTGATGGGCTCAGCAGTTTCTGGTGCTACCGATATATAGAAAGGACTAACAGAAGAAAGGGGCTAATAAAACAACTTAAACATCAGATTTTTTGATAAAACATATTTTTAGAACTTTTTAAACTCTTTTTCCTGCTCTCAGTATCACTTACACTACAATAACTGGGAAATCTGACCTCAGATAGAACTGATATTTCTACCAAAAATAATATAGACAGTAACATAATTCCCAAGAACAAGGCAGTCAGCATCTTCTATCCATTGTCCAAATGCACAAATTTTGGTCCTCAATTCATTCTTTTCAACAATTAAAACAAGAAACCATATCACACATTTTCTGGAAGACACTTTGGTTTCTTATGGCTTTTAAAGCACTAAAACCTATAAAAATATCACAATCCCTTTGATAGTAAATGTTCTCCTCTAAACTGTCTTCTAGTCTTGAAATATCATTGGATCACTTGGGGACAGACTGATCTGACAGTGATGTCATTGACTATAGCAGTGATTTCACCAAGGAATTGTAAGAAATGAGAAATTCCTAATCAAGGACCACAAGATACAGCTGAGGAGATGACCTCATCTCTTCTTGGCCTCTTTTCTGCTCTTGGCTGCTGGTGTTGGGACCAGCACTGGTAGAGGCTGCAGCAGTACAGCCCAGGCTGCTGAGCTCCTGTCAGCCAAGGGCACCAGTTTGCTCTGGAAAGCATCAATGCAATGTTCCTCAAAGCAAAAGCTGTGCAATTTCCTCCACGAGACGTCAATCAAGTCTGGGGCTTTCAACACCATTTCAGACACACACAGAACCAAAATATGAAATTACACTGAAATAAAACCTGGGGAGCTGGTTAGGAGATTTTTAGCCAACTAGGATGTCCTTGAAGCCCAGCAGCTCATTTTTATCTGGAAGCTCAGGAATAAGAATATTGGATGATCCAAGCCTCTGGATTTCTTCAAGGCCAAGACAAACTCAGATGTTATATAAGAAGCAACACTTTTCCCAGATTACCAGCAATGCAGGGTTCAGATCTTCCACATCATGTTTTCTACTGCATGCACAGGGCAGGTCCAGCCATGTCCACTTCACCCTGGCAGTGGTCCCCAGTCCTAATGCAAGTGCAGCAAGCAGTGCATTGGCTGCAGCAGCTTCTCATGGGGCACCTCCACAAACAGCACCTTCCCTGCCACACTCCCACCCACTCCTACCTCCCCAGTGGAAATCACAGACTGGACAATATCTGCTTCATACACAAATATCTGCAACATATAGTAAAGCCTATAGAATTTCTTAATCAGTATTCTTATGAAGCTCATGCCTAGGATTTATTCAGACCAAATTTTAACTCCACTACACCTATAAAAATCTCCTAGAGGCAGACAAACTTTTTTTGGGTTTTATGTTCTTGCAGTTCTTTTTCTCTAGTTTGGTTCATGTAGATTATAATTTTAGCTGTTGCTGTTTCTCTTTTTTCCCAACTGTAAATATTTGGTTCAATTTCATTGCTTCTTGTCCCTTATCCTTAATATCATATAAATAGAAACCTGCACAGTTTCTCCATCTACAAATACATCAAGATTAATTTGCATGTTGAAAGCTTAATCAAGTATTTAAAACCGGACGTGGATAAAACAGTAATCCACTGTTGGGCTGAATTCCAAATAAATAAATAAAATTTAACATCAAAACAACAAACAATAGCGATGCCAATTACTCATTAGAATTCCTGTTCTGCAAACATAACTGACAAATACTTTACAAATGAAAATAACAAGATCTCAAGCCCCCAAACTCTTCAAACTTTCTTCCTTTGTTGATGTGTGCTCCAAAGCACTTAGGGGCTGGAGTTCTTTCAAATACTGGAATTGGCCTATGTGATGGGAAAAGAATCAAAGCATTTCCACTTAATTTTAATTTGCCTGTAAGACAGAAATATGATATGGCTCATTCTTTTTCTGAGCTGTCAACAGTATTGGTTTCAAAGTTGTATCCATCTCTGCTGCAAATATCTCCCTTTCTGTAGGGACAGACTGTGAGATTTTAAGTGCTGCCCTAAGCAAGCTATTACCAACCCAAGAGTCCCTGTGACTCACACACATTCCCACGTCTGAGTCACAGCTCCTCCTCTGCTCTACTACTCCCTTCCAAGATCTGAGGGAGGCAATTCACTCTCTAGCAGTAATTACACTCGCCTGGAAAACAGAGAGGCTCAGTATTGCCAATCTGTAGTATTCAAATATTGAGTCAGGCTCTCCCCACCGAAGTCATGTGTCTTAAAAAGTCACATAGTTTTAAAAATATTAAGTTTGTGAAAATTTTTTATTCACTTCTGGTCATTATTTTTAGCTGTTTTGAAGCATGCTTTTCTCTCCCACCTCCTCTCTTCTCTGCTGTGCTGCAAAATGAAAGGTGAGATTCTCACGTATTGACTTGTTTCATGCTTCAGAAATGACTCTTCATAATACAACAGGCAGGTTTAGAGCATGTGAGGGGGCACCAATAGGAGTGGAGAGCAATCTTCCATGGTCCAACAGATGTGGATAAAGCTAGGATGATATAAATTCACTCCCAATTTAACATCTGCTGTTCCTCATCCCTCTCAATGCTCTGCTGAAGGCATAATATTTAGCTATAAAAGCAGGGAGCATCTCTAGATCAAAGTTTTGTGGAGGATGGGGGGAATTTGATTCAAGCCCCCAGAAGCAGGGAAATGTACTGAGCAACTGCTGTTACTGGTGAAGTCTCACTCAAACCCTAGGGCTTCCACAGGTACAATTGAACTTCTCAGCAATAATTCCTCCCCCTGTGTTTTCTACTTGGGATGTCCACTTCATGGCAAAACATATTATCACAGATTGACCCTGGAAGCCCTGTGGCCTCCCGTGCCATCACTGACACCACCGAGTGATGTGGTAAAACCACAGCCACGTGAGCAGAGCTCAGGATCTGCTCTGCTTCCACGTAAAACCCTCCCGGCGTGCAGATCCTTGTGGATCAGCCTTGCCAGCTCCTTGCTACAGCCCAGCAAGGGCCAAGTGGCCAGATGGGATTTTTGGCCTATGGCTTCAACTTTGTCTCCAGTGTACTGAAGTCAGACCTAAATATTATCCAGCAAGGGGGGGTGATGTTATTCAGACTTCATATGTACAAAGGGAATGAGTACCCAAAAGAGCATCTCTGCAGTAGGTGACTGCCTTTTTGAGCACCTGCCTTTAGAGATTTTTTTCTTCTTGAAGACAAACATAAGGCTTCCTGTAACCTGGTAATGAAAATCACTTCCCTTTTTGCTCTGCAGTATCTCCATACATAGCAGAGCTCAAAGTGAAACAGCACTACCCAGGGCTTCATGAATACTGTGGCCTTGATCTCCTCTTAGGTCAATGTTTGTGCCAGAGAGGCTGCACACTAGCACGAGGATCCAGCCCTGCTGGATGGGGACACACATCCTGGTTGTAGTGCTCAGGGAATGGTGCTGCCTGGTGACTTCATCTGGAAAACACAGGCAATGGAGGCATGGAAAGGGAGGCAAGACATAGTGATGTTCTTTCCATTGAAAAGGAAGAAACTCAATGTTCTCTTGAAGTGGCATTTGTTGCTTTTTAAACAAACCCAGCAACTACAGAGCCCCTGCTCTGCAACATATTCTTCTGAGAATTTTGTTCCCAGGTTTAGACTTGATCATCCTAAAGTTTTGGAGTCCTTCCACTACTAATGGATGAGAAATCATATAAATGGATTATAATATGAATAGAAATCAAGACAAATAAACAAATATGAAGGAAAAATTTGCTATAGTGCTCTGTGTAACTATACAGTGTCACAGCTGAACTAAGCATCCATATGTGGTGATACAACTAATGCCCCAGTCAGGACAGCCCACTCTGAAAAAGGCAAAATACTAAACACTTCTAAACAATTTGTCCCATCAATGACATTTTTGAAGGAACAAACAAGAACAGCTTAACACTCATAAGTGCTTAGCACTTCATAACAATGACTCCTATAAAATTTTTTTTAAATCACCTTGCAAGATGAATGTCAATAGATAAAGCAAACAGATCTGCCAACTAGACTTTTGTAGTCATTTCACCGGGACACATCTGTGATTAAGCTGTAGAGAACATGATGTTCTCAAATCCATGGGTAAAGAAGAAAATCTTACAATAGGGTAAACATTAAACCTGTTTGGTGGGCAGTGATGTGCTGCTGTCTGAAAATGAATACTGTTCTCCTGTATTTAATCCCTGATGACTCACACACTCCAGTATTCTTTAAAAAAGAGTATGCTAGCAAATTTTAGCCCATCTCTCCAAGGCATTATCTTGTCAGGTTACCATAAATCCCAAGTGTCCAACTTGCTTTCATCAATGTCAGAAAAAGTCCTTTGAGACTTTTTTACCCTGCAGGAAGCCCTTTGCATTCTCATCCTAGAAATCCCTGCATCTACTTTTCAGCAGCATCAGTAAATTAATAACATTGGAATGCTACAGTACACAACTTTTAACACACGTATACAAATCAAGCCACCAGCTGCAGTCAGGCTTCACTCACAGTGTGTCACTGTTGCTTGTAATTACCATAAATAATCTGAATAGCTACTTGTCTGCAAGAATTTAAATTCAACCATAAACACCCTCAACCTATGATGAACCCTCCTGATTTCCACCATGCCTGTCACAGAAGCCTGGTGTAGGCAGCGATGTGGACAAAGAAAAAAATAAATTTCACATTTTAGTGTGTTATTGCTTCCTTTTCTCTCTAGGGAAGAAAAAAAAAAAGAAAAAAGAAAAAGACAAGAGAGCTACACAACCTGCTTCCCCAACAACACACAAGAAAGAAAATATTCAGGAATCTGCTTTCTGTTCAGAAATCATATACTGCCATGCCAGCAAGTGCTACTCCCAGTAGCAGCTCTCAGTCTTGCCTTTCTCCCAGGCTAAGCACTGCCTCTCTCCCTTTTTGCAGTGTTTTTCCTTAAGTTTTATTTCTTAAAAATACGAAAGGCTATAGGATCAACCAGTCAAACCAGATTTTACAATTAATTTGCAGGAAAACCCTTCCTTTTCTGTGCAGCTGAGTTGCTCATTAGTTTTGTGCAGCTCATAGCCTTGGGTACCAACTTGCTGTTGTTTCATCCATCACCACACAAAGGAGCACTTAATTGCTCTTTCTATTTACCATAAATGAAAGAGGTTAGTATATCCATCACCTTTAACCAGTGTTGCAAACAACAACAACAAAAGAAACACCCTACCTACCAATGGCCATTACTAACTTCAAGCAAAGTAACATTAAGCCCTTTTTAATTTTGAAAGCACTAAAAATATGATCACAAACTAATTTGCAGTTACTAACTTTTCATTTCCACAAGACTGTCACCCAGAGGCATAAGATTTTACAGCAGTTCTGCATACATGTAAAAACTTTGAGGGACCTGGATACAAAGGCACTCCCCTCTCTCTCTTTAAGAAGGAAAGAGAAAATACATTTGAAACAATTTTTTTTTAAAATCTGTAACTACTGAAAAACAAAACAGCTGGAAAAATCAGAGCAGTAATAGGGTCCCCTTGGAAGAAAGTAGGTAAGATCTGGAAATCCACAGGTACAGGGTCAATTTTTTAAAATCCTTAACACAACTAAGCTTTATCTGCCATCCCCTACTCTCACTGACAGCCATTGCATCCAAGTGTCATAAAGATACAAAAAATGAATCCATATTGATTTTTCCTCTCAATATCAAAAGTCTTCTCTCTGGGAGAAGGCATATAAAGACACATGTAACACCAATAATAGGTTATCCAGATTTTAAATAAGAGACATCAAAACCACAGGCTAGATTTGCAGCTGTCAAAAATGAAGGCAAATATATCCATGTAGATCTGCAGCAGCCTTCAGTCTAGCCCTGTGCAATTAGTCCCAACAGGGTCTTAATAAATACTGGGGTTTAATTGAATGGATGTATAATTTATATTCTAGCTTCATACACTGACATAAATACATATACCTTGGTATATTTTTTATTTCAATACTACCACCTTTCCAAAACTGAGGCCTTAAAATTATTATATACAAAATATTTTTTATAGAAATTTGAAAGCCAAGGCTCCACATGGATTAATTTGTCAATACAAAATAAAAATAAATCAAACTCAGCTATCACAGCAATACTAATGTCAATAAGGTCTCCTTTTAGCTTCAGGTTATATTGCTTCTTTATGTTTGTGGCACAGGAAAGTTGTCCATTAAATTACTGGCCTCCATATTGCCTTTTCTAAATTTTGCATGACTTCATGGCCAATATTTTGAGCAGTCACATCCCTCTTCCAACACAAGAGAAATGTGGTGTTTTGTTTTATTGTGCATATAATTCACAGTTTATTTTTCTTCATTCAGTAGATTACTTTAGGAAAGAAAACCTTAGAGAATGCCTTTTGAGGGAAGACAATTTCTACTAACGCCTCCTCAGTTTCTTCTTTTACAAGAGAGACATTAATACCATGTCATATTTAACAAAGCACTTTGTAAGCATTCATTAATCATGTAGAGCCTCTGAGAGGCACATTATGTAATGTTTAATCTGCTCAGCTGAGGCTGTAAGTACAAGAAACCTCTCAAAATTTGATCAGCTTTACCATAAGAAGAGATGTGTTTTAAGTACAACCAGCCCAAGCAAGCAAGCAGTTGCTCTCTGTCTTCCAGGTCCCTTCATCAACAGGAATTTTTCCCTGTTGAGTATAACAGAGCTACGCTTAAGTTCACAGATACAACGCAATTGGTGCTTCCAAAAGCCACTAAAGATTTTTTACATGCAACTTCTGGGTGCCCAAGGGTTGATATGCAAAGAAACTGACAGCTTTCCTCACCAGGCACATACTTCCTAATACCACAACACAAGGATGCGTTGAAGAGGAGCCTCTGAGCAGCGCAGTGCTCCTCAGTGCAAGCACGGCTTGCAGCCAGCTCAGGGAACATCTGTATCAGCCCTCACACTGACACACAGTAGTGACATTGCTTGGGGCAGGTCTGTGAAATGTTACTGCAGTGCCAAGGAACTCCTCAGTAATTGTATTTTAAAGAAAAAACTGAGGGAACAAGGAAGGGGGGCAGAGAAGTGAGTAGAGGTGACTTTAAAATAAAAAGTCACAGCAACACTGACAAAACAGAAATCTGGAGTGTCCTCTTTTTAGAGCACGTCATATGAGGTCCTTGAGACCAGACATATCACAATGCTGACTCACAATTATGCCACCTTTTTAGAGAAAAAAACAGCAGTGTAGCAATGTACACAATTATCTCTGCAAATTCTAGAGGATGAGCAACTGGCATCTATTCCTTTAGCAGAAATAGCATTTGCCCATATTACAGTTCAAGCTGCCTTCTTGCTAAATAATTTATAATAAGCTTGAAACATAATATGGCTTGGGGAACAGAGGTTAACCCAAGTTTAAAGCAAGGTATGATTCTTTAATGCTGGATGGTGGAGAAGTGGGGTACTTATGCCCAAAGGCAAAATAACAGATCACAGAGACACAGCTAAAGTTCAGTACAGAGGCCAGTTCAGTATCACCACACAAGTTCTGTACTGGGTAGAAGTACACATCAGCCTGGGCTGCACGATTCTATAGCAGAAAGCAGCTACTTCCCCTCTTCCTCCTGCTCATTTTCTGTGTTCAGCTGGACACAGATGTAGAGAGGAAGACTATGCCCCAGGGAAGCTTCTCTGAAGCTGTACAGCCTGGAGCCTGCACCCCCCAGCTCAGGATGCCTGGCACTCTCACACTGCTCCCAATTCAACCCCTTCTTCTCACGCTTACACCAGTAAGAAATGCAGCCTCCTTGAAGCCCAAGGCATTGTGCCAGCATCAACGTGGTGTGGCAGGAGAGCAAACCACAGCTGTGCCCTGTGCTGCTGCACAGCCCAGCAGGGGAAGCCTCGGGGCCCCATGCAGGGGGGCAAGGCTGGACCCCACTTCAGATACTGCTGTCAGGCCCAACAGTGGCATCAGCCACTCATTTCCATGATCACTCTTTTTTCATTTGAGAAACACTGTTTCTTCAAAACACAATACTGCAAGATATTATAAATTGGAACTGTGGGACTAGGGGATCTCTTTGGTCATGGCAGCAGTGACAGAATACAAATGTGTCAGCTTCCCTGAGAGCAATTCAGGTACCAGCAAAGGAAAATTTTTGCTGGTGTATCTGCTCATTTACTCCCCCTCCCCCCTCCTTTCTTTGTGCTGTTTGCACAACAGAACAGTGTTGTAGAACAGGATGATGTTATGTGATATAATGTGCTACAATAAGCAGTCAGCAAAGAAAATCATTTTTGCTCTAAAAGATCACTTCTAAATAGTATAAAATGTAGCAGTAGATGTGCAGCAGTAGATTAGCCACTGGCAGAGAAAATTTATTTCACTTATAAACTCAAATTACAAATACACCTTTCATTATTTCATCTGATGCTTGTACACACACACAGAAAAGCCTCACAGTAAACCAGCATGTAAAGCCTTCTACTAAATATACCAGCACTTAGAAAATAATTTTTCAGGCCATGGAATAAAGGAGGAATGATCAACAGCTAGGAAGAGGAGAAACAAATAATTTCCTAAAGCCTGACTCATTTCAGATTCCCTGAAAGCAGCAGGAAGACTCCATCTTCTGCTTCGGGAACCTGCTGAGCTCAGCAAGGCTCTTTGGAGAACACTGCCCTGATTTGGGTGATATCTGTCTCAGAGAAAATACAATAGTGCTGTCATGGGCACTAAAATCAGGTTGGTCTGCAACCAGCAAAGGGAAAATGTCTCATTACCAGCTGTCCCAATTAAAGCAGGGTTCACCAGAAGTGAACATGTTCCCAGCTGGACAACACACACACACACACACAAAATAAAAGTAAAAAATTGTTATTCATTTTCACTCCAAATTTCTCACCTCAGCCACACAGTTTGCTCTTACATTGTAAATTAGGAATATGTCAAAACCCTGTGTGTGTGCTGAAGGAAACCAAGGCCTCCAGATGATCAACTGAGGAGTGGACTGGCACTCCTCGGAATTAATGCAGCTGAGCAAGGGCTTTACTGAAATGAGAATGCCTGTGAGAGATTTGCTCAGATCAAGATACAAGCTTTGCCAGACAAGTTCAGCGTGGCTCTGAGCTGCCCAGACATATTGCAGCCAGCAGGTAGCTGTGGTGATTAGAGAGAGGGGAAAAAAAAACAAAGAAACAAGGAGCAAACAAAAAAAATAAACAGGAGTTTGAAAGTGACAGCTTCACACTGACATTTATACTGAGCTGCTGTATCATGCAGCACAGATGCCTGTCCCCACTTTGCCCACCTGGGACCCCTTCTGCCAGGCCCCTGTGACAGACCCTCCAAAATGCTGCCAAACCAAGAGGAGTACATATGGATTTCACCCAGAGCAATCTCTGGTTGCAGGTCTCACCTTTCTAACAGCCAGAAAAAGGGCTCAGTGACCCAGCTTTGCAACACTACCTGCATTCCCAGGACATATCTTCTGTCTCAAGCAGGGATGGGTCGCAGGACACAGCCTTCATTTTAGGTTCACATCAAAATATTAGTACTGACAGTTTCCCATAGATAAGCTGAGCTCCAGAGCAAAAACACCCTTGAATACACGAGATCCACTGATCCCATGATTCTGCCCAAGTGATTTTCAGGAAATTGCTTTCCTTTGGTCTGCTCTCAACTGTATTCAATTTATACTGATGGGTCTCATGGTGAGCTCCAAGCCCAGCTCCTGCTGAAGCCATTGCAGAGGACCCAGATTTCTTCCTGCTAGAGTTCATTTCAGCTGCTCTGAGCAGGCAGCAGAAATTCCCAACAGGGCAGTGAAGTGACACAGAGATGTGCAGCAGTCACTCTGCTACCCATATATGCAGGCTGAGGCCTCCCTTGCAGAATAACCAGCAGTGTGGGAGGGGATGGCTCTTTTGTCTCTTCAGTGTTTCCTCTCTTTCATTGGCATCAACCACTCTCTCATCAGCCTTCCAAGCTCCCTGCTTGGGAGCCCAGTCAGTGCCTCATGCAATGAGGCAGCCCACCTGCCATCTTGAAGGAAACCCCTGCTAAATAGCAATTCTGCACATGGAGCACACTGTACCCCTAATGGATTAAACCTCACAAGACTACATTTTCATTATGACTGTGTTAGAACAGAATAAGTTGCCTAATCAATCTTAAATTAAATGCATATTTAGCAATTTTCATGCTAGCATTCTCAGAAATTTGATACTTGCATAATGAATTATTTATTTTGTATAGATCTCCAATATTTTTTAAGAAAAAAAAACCAGCAAGTCAACACTCCTGGAAGGTAGGTAACTACATAAATTAAAAATGCTTTTCTGAATTACCATCTTCCCTACTGTCTCAGCTGCCACACACTTAGAGCTCTCACAGTAAAATGAATAAAGAGCATTCAAAACCTGTCAACTAAATTACAGTGTGCATTTCTGGTATAAACATGGATGGAAGGATTCTTTTATTAACAACAGCCTACAGAAAATATTTATTTTGTTTGCAAGGCTGGAGCTCCACGGCCAGATTTGCTGCAGCAGATGCACTAGGTAGTGCAAAAATAGGTATTTCCCACTTAGTAGGTGAGTTTAGAGCTCAGGGAAGCTGCTAAAATGACAGCATGACAATGGTAATAGCCAGGTATTCTGCTCAATGCCTGATAAACTGCTTTCAAGGACATGCCCCCATCCAGCAATTAGCTTGTCTGGAGCTGAACAATAAGCAGGTATGCAAATCCCATTGATTTCTAGTGAATTTTAGGAAAGATAATGTGAAAGTTAATCAAGTTGACCAGAAATATCAGTCACATGGGTCCAGATTTGGCAAAATAACGAAGTGACTGAAGAGGGCTGGAATTAACTGTGTGCTTCAGGCTATGCATATAAACAGTGCTTTGCAAGGAGGAATATTTAACATCTCTGTGCAAATATCTGCTCATCTTTGTTTGTGTACCTGCCTAATAAAGCAACATGACAGCACTTGCTGTGCTGTTATGAAGCATTAATAGTATTAACACTTCAGATCCCAATGGTAACAGTAAACTACCTTTTACAGTACTTCAGGTTTTTGTGTTATAAACAGTATTTTGTCTACATTCAAAATTTAACAGAAGCAACAAGTTGAATTCCCAGTGACATCTGAATTCTGTACACCAGATGCACTTGACAAACAGCAGCACAGAAAAAAAGTTACCAATGTAGTAAAGCTTTCACTAGAAATAGAATTATCTTATTTCAGTGATCCATCATAACTTCCACTGAAATCATTAAGAATGAGAAAAGCAGAGAAATCTGTAACAGGATCGTGGCAGAAACACAAGGGGATACCTTCTCCAAGCCCTTAAAGCTATACAGCCCTTTCTAAAGCTTGATATGTTTTAATGTATAATGTTGATGCCAATGCAATTCCATTGTCTGTGATCTAAAGTCTGAGTCTAAAGAGTTATTTTCCCCTAATGTACCAAATCATGAGTCAGAGTCTACTGTTGAAATTTTTTTCAAGTTTTTTGGGTTAGGTTCAGATTAAAATGCTTCAGACTATGAAGATCCTCCCTTAAACAGAACCCCCACACAAATATGATAGATGGACTTAGATGCTCTGTCCTTTGATACGGGCAAGCAACAAATACAATGGGACAAATCTCTCCGAGTGTACCTCTACTGGCATCAGAGATCAGTGTGACCTATAGCATTTTAGCAGGGGTAACCTTAACACAAACTGGCTCATAAGCCTGATTCCAATGCATTTTTAAGGAACACTGAGGCTGAAGCAGATGTCACTGACATTAGCATCAAGCTCAGTAACTGAGTCAATTACATTTGGTACAGCATCTACTTACATCCCAGACAAGATTAACTGGAGCACGTGGTTTACCTGTCAGATGGATTTTGTTACACAGCCATGCCTTCTAACCCATAGAATTGAGATGTACTACCTCCATCATCTATAGAAATCAGATTGACAGCTGCAGAATTACAACTAACATTAAAATCCGTATTAGATAAAAATTAAGTTTAAAAGTCCTCTACTAGTCTGCTAACCAGTCTGTGCACTGCAGTATTTGAGAGATATCTGCTATTTGTCTGTCCAACATGGGTTTATTTTAGTGCTAGTGGTAAGAGGTGCTTCACTCTAGTAGAAGATATATTTCTCTTGATTTGTTTGTCAAAACTGAGATTACTCTCCAACCAGCATGTTCTCCCCTGTAAATACTGAGTGCAGGCTACTCTATCATTTTTCTTTTCTTTTTTTTAAATCAGCTCAACTCCTGCAGCTTGTGCAAGTTGATTCAGAAAGCAAGTTACAGAATCCCTAACCAACACAGCTGCACCAGCTAAAAACCAGTGCACCAAAAATCATTTGTGCATTGTCTTCACATTAATTCAGTGTGCTGCTTTCCAGGTATAGAGCTGTTCCTGTGAACATGACTGGAATAGTAGAGAAGCATTCCCATTTTGATAAAGTATTCCTACCAACACAAGGCCTTGCAATAAAAAAATACTTAGAAGAAAAAACATTGCTAGATATCCTGAAGCTTCAGAATTTTGTACAATTTAAATATGTACAAAAGCAGCCTGAATGTCAGACTAAATATCTAGTAGGAAGTAGGGGAGGTTCACCATCAAGACTTTCTTAAGTAAATCTGCACATGTCTGTCAGACACAGATTATCAAGCAACTGCCACGAATATTTGTCAATATTTGCCTAGAATGAAGGATCAGATCTTGTCCATACAATACAATCACACACTTCAAATATTGGAAAAGTAGAAAATTTTCCAAAGGTGTTAAAACAAGACAAGACATAGGTAAATACTTAGAGCTATTTTACAATCAACTCAACAGAGACCACAGCTTCCACTCCTATGCAGTATTTTGGTGGGCAGATTAGCTGTCAGTGGCCTGAGCTAGAGCTTTGCTTCACCCTGCACATCCAAACACCTTAGCAAGATCCTTATGAAAGGTTCTTTCACTTTTACCTACGTAAGGCTGTTCATTACGTACTTGCAGCCCCATGACACCACACTGTGCTGGTGAATCATTTTGTTGGACTGCTAAAACCCAGGCAGTCTCATCCCATGATAGAGGGTGATGCAAGTCACTTGGCAATGAACCTAATCTCCTTACTGCTGAAGGGATGGAGGAAGTAAAGCACTGATGCTTTTGAAATGTAATTAAAAATGTGTAGCCTTCCAAATGACTGCATGATCTTAGAATGATTCTGGGAGTATTTAAAATAAACTGTGCCTCATAAAAACAACACAAACTACAACAAACTTGAAAAATATTAATAAGGTACTGTCCAATTAGAGTTAATTTGTCTGGATTAATTACTGGACTGTTAGATAGTTGTAAAGCTTTGCAGATATAAGATGTCTTCGGTACTGAGTACAGTTTACTGGTTACTACCAAGATTAATCCCAAAATGCTTTACAAGGACTGGAACTCAACAGGCATATGTGGTTATATAAAAATCTCCCTTTAAACTTTCTGTAAAAAAAGTCAGTCTCTAGATGGAAAGAGATTTCAGATAATGCTCAAATGCTGAAAAAATCTGAGGGAAGAAACTCTGTATAAATGTTTTATATAATGTATATATTTGCATTTTAGACTACATTTGCAAGTTCCATAGAGAACCTAATGCTGAAAACATTAAAAAAACTGTAAATGATTCAAAAGCATTCAAAAATTTTGAATGGCTTTCTCAACACATACTAAAAGATGCTGCTGAAGGATGCATGCCAGGAGCACAGACTGCTGGACACAGATTTCTTTGTTGTGCATATGGCTTCTCTCATATAGCATTTTGGATTAGATATTAGTATTAAGAGCATAGAAAGTGTCTGTCAAATACTAGATCCTGCATAAAAAGAAATCTTATATCTCTCTATAAATCTAATTGTCTGTCTGGCTTCCCAAAGAGGACTCTGCTTTCATTGCATGAAAGAAAAGGCATAAATGCCACCACTGTCACTACTGCAATGCTATTTTTGAGCAGGCAGGCACGAGACAGAGATCACCCCTGAATGCTATCCTTTTCAACACTTTAGTCCAGCTCTTCCAATACACCCAAATGTGTTTTATTCATACCATAATAAAGGTTAACTGGCTAAGTGACTGTATTAATTATCCCAGTTTTCAATCACAGCTGAATGGGTCAAGTCTGAATTTGAGGGAATGAGCTCAGACAGGTTTGCAATGAATGGCCTTGGTTTTACAGGGGAACAACCTCCAGCATTATCTCCTTACCTTGGGTGTTTTTATCACTAAGACAAGAGGGGCTGAATTTGACCCCAGTGAAGCAACTTCCCAACACAAGAGGCAAAAAAGCCACTGTAGTTCTCTTCCTTGAAACTCCCTAAGCACAGGACCACTCTCACACTAGAGGAAGAATATGCTTTAGGTGCTACTGTGCTTCAGAAGTCCCAAAGATGCCTTCCAGTCATTCAACAAGCTTTTTTCTTTAATTTTCAGGGAGAATCTGGGACATGTGCTAATCAATGTTATGCTCAAGGTTAAAGGTAAGAGTCAGAGACCTGATCTCTACTTAACCTATTGAAAACAGCAAAACAATGCACAAATGAAAAAACCTTAACATTAAGGCTCTTTCCCATGACAAGGCAACCATTTCTCAGCCATTTCTGACTATGAAGCCTGCCCATCACTCAAGAAAAGATTTGTATCACCAGGGTGACAGAGGGTGCTACAGGTTGTTTTGCAATGGACAAATTTTCCAGGAAAGTTCAAGCACCCTTGAGGTAGAAAACATCTTCTACACACATTTCCTCCATTAGTCTTAAAACAAAAGACAAGAATCCCTTGATGGCATCTCAAGGCATAAGGATGATAACCTACTGTAACCTCCGTCTTGCCCTTAAAGCAGTGTTTGAGACTTCCAAAAATAGAGTGTGTGAGCAGATGTTTGGGAGAAAAGAAAGCAACATCTGTCCTGCTAGAAATGCAAATCCTCCATACCCACCCCCTGCCACGCTTCAGCTTGGCATCAACTCCTGCAGCACATGGGCAGACAGAGGAAATAGCCCAATCCCCACACCACAGCAATCAGATGCACACTGGATTTTGGGTAATGCACAGTATTAGGCACAGCCCCATTTCCCTAGTGCAAATCTAGGCTGACATCCATATTACAGGAGCTCAGCAAAAAGGCTTGGGGTTAGCTGAAATATCCAAGCTTTGTTTACCAGAAAGAGTTTTACAGTTAAAGGACATAAACCTCTTGACTGTATGATGCCATAATCACATGGGAACCATGTGTGCACGTGTGATTTTGCTCAGCTTCTTGTGACATGCAATAAAGATGAACAAGTGCAAGAAGTCATGGGAGTGCCAGAAGAAAAATCCTAGCTGTTACTTTAATAGAAAGCATGCTTGTTTGCTGTGTTCTCTGCTGGCAGCATGAGTATTTTAAATAAAACATGACGAGTAATTTATTCAGCAAGCAACTCTTGGAAAAGTTCTTTTGCACAGCTCTTACTAATTTATTCCACAGAAGATTAACCCCCCCCGTTTCACTCCCCATGTCTGTGTGCCTAAATGACTAGAGGCAAGGCCCACATTAAATATTTCTCTAAAATACAACATTCTGTCACTTTTCTAGTTCTGGTCCAGCCACTTGACTTTTTCAGAGAGCTTAGGAAAAAAACAAAAAACAAACAAAAAAAAACCCAGCACAGTTCTTATCCCAGTAATTGCTGCTACTTCAGAAATATATATTATTCATTCTACACACTATGGTGCTGATGAAGTGACTGTAGTGCATAGACACCTCTACACAATCCATACAGCTCTAGCTGCACATCTAAAATAACTTAGAGATTTTATGTTGGAAACATGAAGTATTTACACATGCACAGACATAAAGCACACATCAGTATCAGGTAACCCACCTAACCCACCACACTAAAGGACACGGTTCTTGTGATTACCTAGAAACACTCCTCTGAAGTTCAGCCAGAGCACTGTGAGTGGGCTTGCACCACCATAGTGGCTTAAAGTAGAGACTGAAGCTCAGTTTCAGTTGCTGCTTCTTCCTCCCATACATGTGGGGGAGAAAGTGCATATTTGTGTGTCCACTAATAATGTTTTATGTATTTCTGTACATACATTTTTACATAAAACATGTTCATACAAGACAAGGGTACACACACATCTATATACACAGAAAAGTTATTTGCCCTGAGGAAAAGTTAATAATAATTAAAAAACCAAACAAACCTATCAGATGTTGTAAGTCCAAAGCAGGCAATTTATCCTACCTCAAAATGGTACCAACTTCTGAGATAATCACCAAAATTGACCAGCAATTTCTTTGGTATTTACAGCCTGGCTCATCTTCCTTTTTTATTTTCTATCCTCTCTATACTATTATCTAAATATATTCATTCTCTCTTGTGATGAGAAAGAACCTTAACATTTTAAAAAATTTATTATAATTTTATGAGAGAATAAAATTTACATTACAACTTAAATTTACTGAAAATTAAGAGATTTGCACTTTTTGTACCCCCAGTCTTTGGTATAACAGCAATACATGTTTACAGCTTCAGAAAGTTCATTTTAATCATGGCAGTTTTTCAGCTATTTGGTAGAACTTCAGGAATTCCATGCTTCCTTTGCCCATAATCTCAAGTTTGATCAGCTAGAAGTGTCAAAGTGATGGTACATGTGTGTGTCTGTGCATTTAAATATATGCACAGTATATGCATATATTTTATATACTATAAAATACTGTGTTTTTATAGTTATAATACAGGAATACTTGTATCTCATTTTTTGTAGCATTCCTTTTCAGATCACATTTTGGGAATGTGCAAGATTTGGGGTTTTTTATTTCTGTTTGTTCCAGAATATTTAAAAGGCTACTTAGGAGTAGATTGTAAATAAACCAAAAAACAGCGCTTCTTAAAATTATAAAAAATAGTACGGTTGAAAGTCAGAACTGTCACCAAAAAGAGCTCTGCAGGGTTTGGACTCACTTCCCACTTCTCTTGTCAGTGCAAGCTATGGTATTCATGTCACAGCACACGAATGCCTTCTAGAGCATTATCAAAGTTGAAATTATCATGAAGAAATTAATTTTTAAAAAACAAATATATCATCAAAGACAGAATGGGCTTTCAGGATCCTGTAAATTAAGATCTCGCTCAGATCAAGTATTGATGAAACCAAGAGGCAATTTTAACATAAACCAAGTAAAAGGGAGTTTCGTGATTACTGCAGGGTTGTCTTGGATTTCAGCACTGCACACATTAAGGCTGTACAGCTGCCTAGCTGAGAATGCATCACACAGGTCAGCTCTTCATCAACAGGAGCTGCTAAAAAGGCAGCTACCAAACTACCAAAAGCATGAGAACAGCTCCCTCTGAATTTAGCCTGCTCTTAGGAAGCTTTGCTCCTCTCCTTGCACGAGGATGCATTCAGCCCCTCTCACTCTGCAGCACTCACTGGACATCTACACGTGTCCAGCAGCTCAGGAGCTCTGACTACTCATGCAGTCTGAGTCTGAGCTACAACCACATCATTTCCAAACAGGACAGGCAGCACTGAGCCATAGTGAAATACATTATCAGGCACCTGCACTCAATTATTAGCCCAGATGTCAATATGAAACGTTAATTCTCCTAAAAAATTTCATCAGAAAACACAAACGTAATAAATGTTTAAGACAAAGCTATTTGATCTATTGCTTGATGTACAAAGAGAAAGCATTAAACTAACTTGTTAAGGCTTGGATCAGCTTAAAGGATCACTGAGTAACAATCAAGATGCAGAAGTGCTGGGTACTGGTCATTGCACAGCACAGCAGAGGTCATATTTAACAACAATTAAACAACAAGGAGGGCCATCACTTTTGTGCTTTCATTTTGTGCATTTCATTTTCATTATTGTCTTCAATAGCTACTTATGGGGCTGTGGAGAACAGGGCTCAGCTGTACTAGGTTTAGCAAAGATTAAATGTCCTTTTATTCTCCCCATCCTTAGCCAGGCACAACTCCACTGAAGTCTTTAAGGCTGTGTAGCAATAAGGTAGCAGATGTCAGCGGAGAGGACCCCATTTAGAAATTATGATAGAAAGAGGTAAGAGAAACATTATCCATCTCTTCTGAAGAAGCTATAAAATCAGGTGGGTTTTTTTACACTGTAAAACAAGTAGTTATCAAATCAAAATGCTATATTTAAAAATGCAGTGTTATTTCAGACATATTTTGTTTGTGAAGTTAGTGGGGATGGAATAAGAAGAGAAATTCTTGGATCTGTACCTTCCTCAGACATCTGAGAGCCCAAAATAGATACTATTTTGATTCCATGGCAGCAACCATTCCTTTTCCACAGCTATGGTGTTCACAGGCAGCAAAATCCCTTGGTTCCCTCCAAACATCCAGGACACCCCCTACCACTGACAGACAGAAAATAAACCTACTTCATCGTGTCCATATTGATTTTGTAGAGCTAGAACATCTTTGGGAAACAGTCTACAACTCAAATAAAGATGATCTGATTAACTCTGCAATTTTACTTATTGCTACTAGACCTCTTTTTCCCTCTTAACTGGATTATTGATTTAGAGTTTACAGCAACTTAAATGTAACAACAAGACCTGCTGTGCACAGAGATAAAGCAAAGAAACAAACATTCACTTTCGACAAGGAGGACAAAATAATACTTCTCTGCTCATGTAAATAAAGATAGCACAGCTGTTACAATAATTGATTCGCCAAGTATCTTCTTGCAAAACCCAGTTATGCATATACATGGTGGTGGTCCTAGGAACAGACAGCAGCTTTCACCTGATACAGCAACACCTCCCCCCTAACATGTTTGTTTCCTGAGACAATTTAGTCCTTATTAGATGCAGCCCTGGAGGGTGGCCTGTCAGGGAGGAAGGATGCAAGAACTGCCCATGGAGTAAGGCTGAGGGCCTTAGTTTGCACAGCAGAGTCTTTCTGATTTACACCAGCACAGAAAAAACACACCAGTCACCTTCCCTATCCCATAAATGACAGCTGTAGAAAATCTGTGACTTAACAAATAAATGCATGTGTAAGAAAAACACCCATATTTAGCAGTCAACAGTATTATTTGACCTTATCATTTTGATTTTTTAAATACATACACACAATAGCAGTTGGACATGACCACCTCTGGAGTAAGGGACAACAAAAAGAGAGCACATATTGTGGGGATAGAGAAAGCAGCAGAAAACCACAACTTGTCCTCCCCAGTGGAGCTACTTCTCTGCAGAATAGTTATGCTACATAAAACTTGCATTTTTTCACAGAGCAAAAACCCAGGCTGGTCCTTCAAGGATCAAAAAAAAAAAAAATAATTCAAAAAACACCACACACCATACTGGACTTTCTTTCCCTGAAACAGCTGAAATTAATTTAAAAAAAACAAAAACAAAACCCACCACAAAGCAATAACAAAAGCCCTTGGGAATTATGCATTTACTCCACTCCGTTCAGCTAAGGACATCCTGAAGTGTTTCCCTGAATTAAGGTGGAGCTATTTATTGGAGATACAAATTAATCCTTCTATTTCAACTCCCACAAATATAAAGTTAACATATACATCGAAGAGTTTGAAACCCAGAAAATTTGAGACATATGTCTCATTTAATGAGACCTATTAAAAAGGAATTCAGTGCTAAAGCCTGAGCTTGCTGCAGAAATCTCCACAGAATGACAAGATCTATCTGTAGGGGAACAGAATATGCTCTATGAAGAGATTCAAGCCCTAAATAAAAGGGGGTAAAAAGAGAGAGAGAACATAGAAGTATTTATCAGGTCTGGGGGAAGTGCTGGGAAGAGAGAACACACAAATATTAGGCAGCTGAATACTACTATGATTTCAATGTTAAGATACTGATTGTATCACTTTATAGTTTCCATTAAATTCCATGTTACATGAATTAAAAGTGGGGGAAGCAGTGCATCTCCAAAAGTAGATGTCTACAAGGAAGTATCAGCAAACAACTGTATGTACAACATAGCTTCATACCAAGCATGGCATAATCACCACTGTCATTTATGATACTGAAACAAATATGTATTCTTCCAGCAGTGAACTCACAGACTACACAAAGGACAACACAGTAGTAAATAAGGAGGGAAAGCAGCTAACACAGTGGCCTGGGTGGCTTAATAGATTGGGCTCTTTCCAATAAAATAGACTTTAACTGAGTCTAACTAACACACAGCTAGATGTCTGGGAACAGTAAGTATTCAGCATGAAACTACATCCTAGAAAGGAGACTGAATAAAGGATTTGGACAACAAAAGGCAATTTGTTAGGCATTCCCAGTGGCAAAGCTATCTTGTAGCATCTTCGAATCTTTGAATGCAAGAACAGCATCTGGGAGCAGAGATGGTATTTGACTTCTCTACAGGGCATTGACAGTAACCAGTTCCTGCTTCATACCTGATGGTGAAGACTCAAGATAAGAAAGAAAAAAAAAAAAGTAGCCCTTCCAACATCTTTCTCTGCCTATAATGGCTCAAATCCAGTCCACCTAATGTTAGGTGCCTTCTGTGTCACCTAAGTTAAGCACATACTCAGAAGTGACAGTCTTGGGAAAAGAAAGTGGTTTCAAAAAACAGCTCAAATCTTAGAGATAAATTCAGCACATTTCTGTTTCCCATCCATTAAGGAGAGTTTCTGTGACATTATTAACATGGATGTCTTGAGAAGAGCTGGTACTAATTCTTGCTACCTGTAGGGGACTAAAAAGATACTTTGCCATGTTTGGGCCAGGCTGGTGACATCACTAAGATTTTTGTGACTGCAACATTCCTCTAAACTGTTTTTTTATCCGAAGTCAAACACCACTATTTCATTTTTAATCCTGGTCTAATGACAGTTTTTCCCTCTGTATGTTTAATTTCAACACAAGGCAGTGCCCGCTATTAAAAAATTCATAATAAATATTATTGCCAAGTGCTGATGAGCAGATGTTAAGCAGCATTTAAAGATTACAGGACCAAGGTAGGTCAAGTTATTTTAGTTCTCTCTGGAATCTAGAAAGCTCTTTTAAGCTGATTTTATGACGAACACGATTGCCTGCTTTCATTACTAGAAATTCACCATATCTAATCTTGTTTCATGTAGCAGTGTGTGCTGAGTGATAGGTGAATGTTCCTCTTCGTTCAGTCTAATCAAGCAGCTGAAGTTGCATTCAATCACCTTCGCTGGAGAATGAACCTTCGCTCACTACGGCTTCACCTAAAGAAGAAATTTGTATGCACGAGGAGACCAAGGACTGCAGATGACTGTACTGCAATGTTGATTCAGACCTACAAGAGCAGTCTGGTTGCATCAGGGACCCAGGATACACATAAACAGTTTGTGTAAGCCCAAAAAACATGGGCAGTAATGCAAAATAATTTGGATTGAAGCTGAACAGAGCAGCTGTCTGAATGCCAGGTTTTTTTGGTGGAGCATCTGATCAAAGCTACTAAGGACTCACTTCAGCTTTTTGAGGCTGTTGGACCTGCCAATAGGCAGAGGGCAGAGAGGAGGAACCTTCTAAAGGAGAAATGAGCAAAGCAGTCATCAAACCCTCTGGGTATAGCTCTCTGGAGGGCTCCTATTTGAAAGTGAACTTCTGTTACCCACACTAAAGGTCTGTTTCAGGGTGGACATCCTGCTCAAGGACCGTTACTGACTTCCTACTGTTAGTGTGTAGCTTTCTCCTAGTTCAAGTTCTTACCACCTGTTGCAGACTATGACACAACTACCTTAAGTGAGGGGGGAAGGAAAAAAGCAGAAACAGATACAACTATCATGATTTTTCTACCAGTAGGAAATGTCAGGGTAACAAAGCCTCTCAGAACACACAAAACCTTTGGACAGACAAATCTGGTCTCTGAGGAGCTATTATACTGAGATTTGGAAACTTCAACCACTTGCTTGGAAAAAATCAGCAGTCACAATGAAATTTCCTTTCTCCTATCCTTTATGTGTTCTAGAGGAAAACAAACATCAAATCAAAATTGTATGCATCAAAGTGTGACCTCTGCAACAATTATGACATTAAGATATAGAGTAGGCCCAAGCTTAATGCCTCTATTCAAGTAATTTTCAAGTCCTAAGAGACTGTTTTGGAAGCACAGATGAATTCAGAGGCATGGACATTGATTTCTTTCCCACACCCTTCCAATTCAGAAAATAATTTAAATTCCAGAAGTGCAAAATTGACCTTGTATTCTCCTCTGCTCGCCTGCTAATTAGAGTTTAACAAGTGGGGTTTCCAGCTCTTCATAGCACACCCAGAACAGAAAGTGATGCAAATGTGAATTGATAGGATCAGAGAGCTTTACCCTACCATCAATTTCTACATAAATCCAGATGGGACATCAACAGGAGTTTTGCAGACAGTGAGTGGCTCAAAGCCAAGATGAAAGCAGCACTAATAAATCTAACTGTGGTCATGTTGTTCTGTTACACTTCCATCTTCTTTGAGGTTTAAAATATTGCAGCAATTCCCATCTGGGGCAAGGCCTGGAACATAATTTAATTCTCTTCTAATGCTTTCAGCTGACAAGACTGTCAACAGTCAAGTTCCAGTCAGTTAAACCAACATAGCTCCAGATTTGCATCTTCAGAGATAAACAATGCATTATCAAATACCATATAGCTTAGCATAGCTCTTAATTATATCAGATTGCAATTGTCACTTAGGCAGTGATAATGAAATATACTACAATGATTTTTCTAGGAAGAAAATGAGACTCTCTAAAAAATCCCCCACTTGATTTTGTGCTCCAGGTGGATTTTCAAAGTCCAATTTGGAATTCACCTTGCTATACAATAGCTTGACACAAATTCTCATGTACAATATTTTTGCCATATCAGAAAAAGGACCTCCTCATTTGGCAGTGATAATTACTGTGCTCAGCAAACACTAGCATATTTCCCCCTTTAATGCATATAACCCATCTCTAAAGATGTCTTCTCACTGTGTCCTCAAAATTACTGAGTGGAAATAGAAAAAAAAAACCAAAAACATAAGGACATAATAGACTCTAGTGATGCAAAGCAACTCACTCCAGCTTGTGTTTTTAAAAATAGCTTTAAAGTCACACCAGATTTCCTTATTTTTTTTCATTTTGCCAGTGTGCTCCAACAGTCTCCAACAGTTTCTTGCACTGCTCTCATTCAAGTCTGTGGAAATTTTGCCTTCATTGTAATCAGAAGAAAAAATTCACTCATAATCATTTCTCCAGGTTAAAGTAACCAGAAAGATATCAAAGGGAATAACCTAGTGTGGCCACCACTGTATGTCTGTAAAGCCACTTTACAGTGATTGCCAAACTCTGCCCATGGTGAAGTACAGAATAGATCTCAGTATATTTCTGGGACCTAAACAACACCACGTGCCAATTCAGCTCACAGATTTGCTCAGAATCAGAAGAATAAAATCACAGCTACAGCTCCCAAAGGGTCATCTCATCCCTGCAGTATCCTGTACCTTCTTCACTCTGAAAATCCCAGCCCCAGTCTCCAGAAGCAAGTTGCTACCATCTTACCCCTGAACCATCAGGTGGCAACCTTGGGTCTAAAAACCATATACCAGCCCTTTCCCATCCCCAAGGCTTGTAAAACTTGTCCCTTGAGTGTTTGCACAGGTGTCACACTGTGCTGGAGATCTGCAGTCAGCCCCGCTCACATCAACAGAGCTATGTTTGATTTGCACTGACACAGCTGAGGAAGCCTGAACTCTTCAATAGGATGCTCTGTTTTGTACATACTACTTCCTCTTCTGTGCACCAAGCCCTGTTGGCCTTCAGGCAATACCCAGAACAAACAGGCTGGTTTCTATTTTCAGCAGGAGCCACTGTCATTGCTTGGACTAACGTCAAAGCAATATTTTTCTTATGTTTTTTCCAACTCTCAAGAGCAGGGAAAAAAAGAAAGATTTTCCTCCATGTATCTTGTTCAAACTGATGTGCCAGGTCTTAAATTAACAAGTGAGAGCTGCATCCTGTCCCAAATACTTTGTTTAAAGCTCCTCCAAGCTGACCTGTGCAGTCGGTGGTGCCTGAGTAACCATAGCAGCGCATTTGAACAATGCCAAATACTTGTGAACAGACACACAAAAATTCAAGAGGTGGAAAGCACAAAGCATGGCTCTCACTAAAAAGCAGAACAGACACCAGAAAACACATCTAAGGTAGTGATGAACATGAGAATGGAGTTAGATCTTCTGTTTAAGAAGATCAAAATGAGAGTCACGATGCATAAGCAAGAGTGCTAGTACAGCCTCAGAATTAAGATGACAGCACAGCTATATACAAGTAACAGAGGCAACCAAACCAGTTCTGGAAGTCTCCCAAATTGTCTGGATATCTGTGGCTGCCACAGTTGCCCAACTAGCAAGTTGTGATCACTTCCTTCCAAAAAGCCTTGTAGATGCTAGTATTTTATAGTAGATCTGTATTTTATAACCAGTGTTGATCAACTATTTAAAATTTGCCATAAAGAAAGTAGAAAAAGAAAAAAAGAGAAACCTTAGTCTACAATGCAGCACATTCCTATGTACTACACCATCTCTGGAGAGCAAATTGAGGTCTTTCCTACTTTGTCAGACACAAGCATCTCACATGGGTAAATCTCACTCAGGCTCTTTTGCAGTTGCAGAGCTAAAAGGTGGCTGCACAGGACAACCTCGTCCCAGTTCTACACCAGAGAGGAAGAAATTGCCTGCTCTGACCTCAGTAACAGGAGGAAAACCAATTGCTTCTTATTGCAGAAAAAAAAAAAATAGCTATATCTGGGACAATGTGTTTGCACAACAGCTTGGCTAACCAGCAGCAAGCACCATATATAATAAAAAAAAAAAAAAAAAAAAAAAGGAAATTTGTAAATCACCTGCTTATCTAGTGTTGCTAACCAAGAGGTTTTAGTACAGTCTTTTTATTATGCGAGGTTTCCCTTTAAATGGATTTTAATTTGCCCAGTTAGTCCAGAAGAGCAATCTTTTATTGTGAAGATAAGCCTAGGTCACCAACTCTGTAGCATACAGACTTTAAATTACTCATAAGCTAAGCTTAAGTGTTTTGAAAGATACAAAGCAAAAGAGACCAGTACCAAAAAAACCACCAAAACCCTCCTAAGAAATAGCCATTAAGTTACTTTTCACACTCTTAATAGGCACTCCAGAACTGCTGCTGGGAACAGATTAGTGATTTAAAATCCAGGGCAAAAATCTTGCAAACATCTTTTAGTACAAAAGGAAAGCACAGACTGTGCCACAGACACTCAAAATCACCCTTGCAAGGTACAGTCTCCTCCCGGTCACCCAGAACAAGCTGACCAAGAGTGAGGGAACAAGTGGGTACTAGAAAGGTGACTGCTCTGTATCCTTCCCATAGGAGCACCTGGGAACAGCACTGCTAGAAGCTAAACTGCTTGGACAAATACGTGCTGGAAGCCACCTCAGGTGGAACACCAGAGCATCTTTAATAAAAAACAATTTTTCAGTGGTATCAAGTCATCTGGGAAGCTTCTGTATTTGAAGATTTTCCAAAACATCTGCCCTTCCTCCAGTGGAAAAAGAAATGGACCTTTGAACTCCTTGTTCTAATTTATACTTAGTTCTAAGTGCAGTCTTTTAGAAACAGCTATAGCCAGGGGTGCAATTAATTCAATTCCTTCCAGAAAAGTTTTTAGCTCTGTAAAACTCATGTATTATTTAAGCCTTACAGCTAAATCAAGAATACTATCAAGGTCCAGCTTTTCCGCATGCACACACAGGCACAAAAAAAACTACTAAACAAAAAAAAGATAATTTGGTGAAAGATCTTGGAAAAAAATTCTACAACACCTTCAAAACCTTCAGATCCTCTTGCTACCAGCAGAGACCTTTAATTTTTGCAGTGAGTTTGATGGTATCCAACTGCACCACCAGATCTCTATTTCACAGAATCATCACAGTTGGAAAAGACCTCTAATATCATCCAGCCCAACCATCCACCCAGGAGAAAAAAAAAACAAAAAAACCAAAAAACCTCAAGGATACTCATCAGGGTCTGTGCTGTGACTGACCTCAGATTCCTACAGCAGCATCATGAGAACATCACAGGCCATTTCCTTCTGTATCTGTACTCCTAGCAAGATTCAGGTCCTCACCAAGGGATGATACAGTAGAAGGTGGCTAATCATCCCTCCCAAGCTGGAAAGCTGAAATCAGCTGGATAAAGAATCCTTAACCTAGGGCTAGGTGCCATTAGCAAACAAGAAGTAAGTCTACTCTGTAGTTACACAAGTTTTTTTTACAGCCTGAGTTACCCTAATTAAGAAAGAGCCACCTTTAAACACCTAATACAAAGCATCAGTTTTGATACCATTCTGCATGTTGCCTTTAGGAAAGGCCTGAGGGAAACCAGCCTTCTGGAACAAAACAATCAGTTTCTCCCTGGCACTCCCATGTATTTGAACACTGAGGGAGTGTGTGAAAACAAGGGTAGAGATTTACTGGCAAGAAATTTTCTGGTCTTCCTTGCATTTCCAAGACCTAAACTAACAGTTTAATAATCATGTGTGGCCCAGCAGAAAGCCACTTACATGAGGAGGTTGGTCTCCCATTCACACCACAATCCCAGAGCACAGAGGTCCTCCTCCCCTCAGCAACATTCAGCTCTAGCTGGGCAGAAAGTGTGTAGCTAAAGCCTTCAAACAAATCCCAATATACCTTTTCTAATGGCTAGACAGTTAGTAAAAAACCCATGTTTGAAGGGATATAACCTGGATTCAAACATACCAAATGCTAGATCCTTTGTTGCTCAACAGCCATTAAATACATGAAGGAATATCAAGAGAACAGCATTCACACCCAAGAAGTAATCTGGAGACCCAGCCAGTTCACACCTCCCATGAGGTTGACTTGTTAGGATCACTGATACTAATTTTAGGAGTCCTGGCTCTATCTGCTTTTAAAAAGAAGCAGATTTTCTAGAAATCTGCATTACTGCATGTTCCAAGTGCTGTAGCTGTCAGTCAGCTTTCCATAAGTTATTACTTCTGTGTATTCAGAGCAGTTTGGGAGCTGAAGGTTGTCTTGTCACTTCCATGCTTCACCAACAGTATAGATGTTGGAATATGGTAATATTTACTCCTGTTTTGCCATCTGCTTATATCTTATATATGCACATAATACACGTGACTCCCAGAATGTGGAGCAGCAGGATAACAGCCATAGCCTTTCAGCACAAGACAAAGGTACAAAACCCAATACACATATTTTCTTCTTAATGAAAAGGTACTATTGTGAAAAAGAAAAAAATAGACCTAAAACAAACAAACAAACAAACAAAAAAAAAACAAAACAAAAAAAAAAAAAACCAAACAAACCACAAAAGCAAAAAAACCCTACCACATTTTCAACAGAATATATATTCCTTAGCTCCCTCTGGGAAGGATGGTGTCTACAAAAAAAAAAACAAAATGCCAAAACCCTCCCCCCAGATTCCTACCACCTGGGTTTTCTACTCAGCAAAAAACAAACAAATCCAAAACCAGAGGATTAAGCTGTTTATCTTCAGAAGATTCAACCCTGCTCTAGGTCAGGATGCAACAGGATGAACATCCCCAAACAGCCTCTCACCTGAGCACTGTGACATACCTTAGAAACACCCCAACTTTTGGTACTGATTTCCACACTGAAGAGTTCTCTTATACTTCCCCCTCACACAGACAGAGGAGAACCTGAAGAAAGCAGCCAGCCCTTCACTTGGAAGCACGAGCCTAACAACAGCCCCCAGACCAGGTGTTCTCAGCCTGCACAAAACAAAGCTATTACAGCCCTCACCCACTAACACCTCCCCATGCAGGTGGGGTTTCCTACTCAGGTGTTTATTGTTAAAAGTCATCTTGAAGACAGACCTAAGATTAGGAGTGTGTTTAAATAAATATCAGTATGACCAGCTGGAGTATAAAGACCTTCTGCTTCTCTCAACAAAAAAATTAATCCAAACACGGAATCAGTGTTTAAAATTACAGGCACCATCCCCACTCAGGCTGCTAGATACACTGGAAAGTATCAGAGAGGACTTCACCATTGCACCTATTAAGAACCCGAGTGAAATATGCAAAAGCAGTTTCCTGAAGGGGGAGACCTCAGCACAGGTTACTCCAGACTTCAGTTCCTTCAGTTTATTTTGAAACAGATGATAAAACTGGAGCAGCTGGAGGGCTGATGTCTCTGTTGTTTTCTAATTCATATGAGAGGAAAAATTTGCACTCTCTTCAATCTTAAGGCCAATACTTTGGATACTTCTTTGGATACTGAGGGGTTTGGGTTTTTTCTGGGTCAGGGGAAGTACTGTTATGGATTGGGGAGAGGAGTGGTGTGGTGGTGTATGTTCAAAGGCCAATCAGAATGAAAACATATGAAATCCATTTGTGTAATGGTTCACAGAATTCCCACACTCTACAAGGCCAAAGAAGGATGTCAGAGGTACATAAACATTTCTGCCCCCAGCTGGCCGTTGTCTTACAGAGAGATACCAGCTTGTAGTTTACCAAGCAGACCATTTGGTCAGACCCCACGGCCACTGCCCTTTACAACTTGCACCAGTGCAGTGCCTCTGGTGTCACATTTCAACAAGTCATCACCTTGCTGAACCATTCTTTTGACAGTGGTTTGGGACACTTAGATTGCCTAACATGAGTAGTTCCACCCAGAAGGGGTCACAGTTTTTAGCCATGACTGTAAAAATAACTATCTTCATATGCTCTGTGCACCAGCCCACTGCAGTGAAGCTGCTGAACCCCAGCCCTGCCCCAGATAAGTGCCTATGAGACTGCAGTGGGATGAGGCAGGTCTCAGCCTGAGCTTCACACACCCCACCCCATCCAAACATGGACACCCCTTCCCATTTAAGATCACCTGCACACCTAAGCCTGTTTTGGTTGAAAATAGTGAAGATCTAATATTTTTGGAAAAAAGGCAACTTCTAACAGGACTCTGCTTCTAGCAGCTTAGAGACACAGTAGAACTCAGAGCAGCTATGAAAGAGAATACTCAGCATCTTGTGTGACCATAAAGGAATTAGAAGACTCAGTTTACAGTGCATTTTAATTAAAAGTTCATTATAAGAATTTTCCTTTAAGACCAGCATACTACATATTAATGGAAATATGTAATTTAATCCTACAAATGGGACTGTCACCATATTATTTTTACCATCTAAACATATGAAAAATAAAATATGATATTTAGAGCTTTATAAATTCTCCCCTTTCCCCTTTAGATCCTTTTTTTTAAATAACAAAAGTATTAACTCTTTTCCATACAGTACATTTGCTATCTGCTAGCCACAGACCAAGTAGCCACATCAATGCTAATCCAAGTGTTTGCAAAATAGAGAGAAAATGATAAAAAATAGTAGTCAGCACAGTGCTTACAGAAAAGACAGTCAACAAGAATTGAAAAAACAGCACATTTTCATATTACATAGGACCATTATAATAACATAGAAAACAGTGTAGAAGACTTATGTTGGAAAAATATATAGCAATTCTCAGCAAGCAGAAACTGAACTTTGGCACTTGCTCATAAAAAGGCCTTTCAAAGCAAACCAAAATTGAAATTCACTTAATCACAGCTTGTATATTTTTAAAAATAAAGACATTGACTTAAGCAAGAGAAACAAGAGAAAAGTTTACAGGCCAGATCACTACAAATTCAGTACATTCAGCCTACAGAAAATACAAATACAATCTTTCATCCGTCCATTTATGCCAGGATCCTGGCTTTGGGACAGAAACGTATCCAAAGAGAATCTTTTTCCATGAGCTATGCTGCTTGCATAGCCCTGGCATCAAATTGAAAGAGAATAGCACATCTCAAATACATTGCTTCCTTATCATGAAATAAGGATTTCTAATCTGCAAATTAAAAAGCTAGACTTGCACTCAGCCAGTGGCTGTTCTGCTCTACCCAGAGTTGCACCACAACCACTGTAGTGTAAGGATTAAGTAATTTCTTTAAAAAGGGCTAAAAAAGAATGGCTTCAGTTCAAAGGGGAGACGACAGACTGGAAGGAAGGATTCACATTTAGCCTGTTGATCTCAGCATTTTGTCAGCATTGCACATTATCAAAAGGAGTACTATAGTTAACATGTGCATGGCTGTTCCCTCCCCAACAGAAGAACTGATGTGCTCAACTCAGGCCTAACCAAATGGCTGCTGCAAGCCAAAGAATATATATATTTTTTTTTTTTTTTTTTTTGATGAGGCTGTAAGAAAAAGCAAGGGCTGCTTTAGCCAAGAAGTGCTTCTTTCATTGTCAGGCTCAATGCCCCAAACTAGCAGCTAGTTTTGCACTGAGGCAGTTTACTCAATTTTTTAAATTGTTTTGAAGAGTTAAGATTGGTGAAGGACGGAGAGAAAAGTGCTTTAGATTGCACAGAAGACTGTCCTACTGAGGGGGGCACTTGAATGGGAAACAATTGCAGCTATAAATCTAGCAGACGTTCTTCACATGTCTCCACAGGCCACTTAGTAGCACCTCCAAACACATCCACGTTGTTATCAACCCAGGGTATGATGTTGCCAGGCATGTTGGTTGAGCAGTTAGCAATATTCATGATGTCTTCAGCTTTTAAGACCCTGTCCCATATATTGAACTGGCTCATCTCCCCAACGAAGGCTTGAGTTGCATCAAATCTTCCTCCTACTGTGTCCTTTAGGCACACAAGAGTTAGGATTAGATGAGAAAGTTATTTCAGCATTTTCATATTTCAAGACCCTCTCCGCCAGCCACAACGCTAGGAGGTGCAGAGCTAGGTCAGAGAGAGGAACAACTCTCAACTTTGAACAAGGTGTTCTACAGAACAGTTACAGCTCCAATATGAGATGTGTCAAAGCAATTCAAAACAATCAGCAGTGACTGTACACCATCACACACAGGCAATACATAACTAACCCTGCCCACAAGCAGCAGAGCAGGAAAGCAGCTTAAAATACGATGTTTAATTTAGGAGCCATTTTGCAAGCTTGGCACAGGACAACTTCATGAAGAACTGCACAGATGTCTAAGGCTACTCCAAAGGCTTTATGGATACAGATTAAGCTGCAGCTGAAGCCCTTGACCAATTCTGCAAGACCCATAGAATGGTATCTTTGGATCTAAATGCACATCCTCTGATGGTACCAAATGACTAATTCAAACTGCTGCTGCATAAGCCTAGAAGTGTTTCCTCCATCCACTCCTCAAGGACAGAAATTACACATTTTGTGCATTAACACTAAAAAAAAAATGATAGCATAGGATAGAACCAAGCACAGTACAAGCAAATGGCTTGAAAGAGTTACAGAAAAGTTGCCAGCCACTTATTGGCGTGCTGGAGCATTTTCTATGTAGAGTGTAGTAGGGTTCTGAATTTACCATTCGGTCATTTATGTGATCACTGTCTGCTAAAACATTATCAAAATAACTCATTTTTCATAGCCCCTTTGTGAACTCTGGAAAAAAGGCTATTTCCTGCTACTTATAACAGTAATAGTATCTCTTTTTAGCATATGTATAATCATACAAAGAACATTTAGAGGAAAAAAAAAAAAGAACCACACAATTCACAGGTAATAGTTTAATGAGATGTTAAATAGAGGAGTGAGATTCAAAATCCAGTGATAAAAAAGGACTTACCCTCAACCTCATGAATGCTTTCCATTGGCAGCACTAATATTCAAACTTTTGGCATCTGCATTAGGAGAGGTCTTTAGCTACATCTTTACTGAGAAATCAAAGGTCTGATCTAGATTTTGCCCCTTTGACTTCAGATTCATCTTTAAAGTAGACACCAAATTCTGAATGAATGAGACTCCACTACTCTAAGCAAGTATTACATACCTGAAAAGTTGCAGAACTCAGCCTGGAGGGAGTTCTTCACAGCAGGCCAAATTATAAAAGATCCTGATATATCCACAAGCACTCTAGTGCCTGTAGCTGTTGGTTCCCTTGCCCCCACATACTTTCCTTGGTGTATTCTGGGGCTCAAGGATTAACATGTTTACTGTTCTTGGGATAAATCAGTAAACTGCTAAATAGGATGGTCAATTTGGCTTCAATTTAAAAAAAAAAAAAGCATAAAAAAATCCAAGCAATTTACTTCCAAGCTTCCTTTTGACTGCTCTTGCAACAGCACTGGCCAATTTTGTCTTTTTCTGTAACTTCAGCGGCCACATTGCTAGTTACCAACAGTCCAGCTCAAAGGATTTCATTTAGGGCATTATTCAGATCACTGACAAAGCTGCACACTATAGCAGTTAGAGTGAAAATGGAAATAGCTGCAGCATGAATATTCTGAATATTTAATAAGTGAAACAATATACTATTGTGTAATTGCTTTAAGTATTTGTTGCTTTGTTTTAATCTTTCCAATACTGAGTGTACAACAGAACAGAGTGTTTAAATAAGAGAAATTTTCTCTCAGCTGCTGTTTGTTTGGGGAGCTTTCATTTTTATTGTTTTTTTAAATCCTGGAATGTGCTGTCATTCACTTACCTGCTCCTGACCCAGGATCAAGACACCTCCAGGTTTAATTGGGTGCCAAGGAGCAAGATTCTCCCCAGTGCCAAGCTTCTCTCCGTCCTGAAAAGCCTCCCACATTCCATCTCTGGTTGTCCACGTTATACAAATATGATGCCATTTGCCATCACTAATGAAGAGTGGGAGCTGGGCAACCTATAAAAACCAAAAATAATGCATGTTACAAACCAAGTCTATGTGTTCAAGCACAGCATTTGCAGAGGGACAATATTTTCTTTGTCCTCAGAAGCAGAAACATCAGAGGCAGAAGTTAGTCCACATCTTTCCACTTTGTCCCAGCTGTCCAGTACTCAGGAACAGCCATACCTTTTATTCCAGATGTGAGCCTTTTTTTCATCCAGAATCGAGTGACACAATTACCAGGGTGCAAGCTACTATCAATCCACACATCACCATTTTTATTCTGTGACATTTGTTGTTTAAATCTCAGTCCCTAGTTCTAAGTTTCCATCCTGTGCTCATGTTACATTTCTCATTAAACCTGGGTTTTGCCTGCACCATTTACAGTAAAAACTCTGACAAATGGATCTGCCTGCTTCCAGTAAACCTTGTCAAAATGGTTACATTGTGCTCCAAATACGGAGGAATTATTCTTACACAGGTTAACAGAAAGACACTAACACAGAGAGCAGCCATGATGAGGAAGAAAAGCCTCACAAAACAGTGACATAATATTGGAAAAGTAATTGCTGAAGATAAGCAGACTCAAGTTTCCTTCTCTTCCACAAACCATCCAAAATAATCAGCTTATCATCCTCCCAAATCAGTAAGAGTCAAAAGACTGTTAAAAATCCTTAACTAGCCACATGACTGAACCACCTGAGTTGTACTGTAGATCTGTAAACACCTGATCCCTCAGGGAGCAGCAAGTTACTAGGATGCCTAATTGAAGGTGGGGATAAAGGAGGTATTTATAGTCTGCTTTAATGCCAATTTTCAATAAGAAAAAAAATAAACACCCAGGAAGCCAAGATCTGTTTGTGAACTCATAGGACCCTCAAGTGTGTGGACAGCTCGGTATCATGAAGCTTTGTTAGAACATACAGTATGTACCATCTGACTTTGCCTGGAGTACTTTTGTGAAACAAACAGATGAGGAACACCAACAACAGACAGGCAGACCCTTCCATCTCAAAGGCCCAGCGCTGGCTTCTCTCACAGAGAGAATGAAAGAGTTCCTAGAGAGGTACCAAGGGTTCTGATTAGGCAAACAATAAAGAAGAGTTATTCGATTCTCACCTTATCATTGATTAGCAGTTCAATTGGATTATTTCCCCATTCTATAAGGACAATTTCATTAGCCTGTCCAGGAACAGCATAGGAGAATGGAGTACCAATTCCAGGTGAAGCACTTGATCTCAGCCACAAGCACACAGTAAAAGCATACAGCTCTGGCAGAGTCTTCTTGATCTTCCCATACAAGTAGTTTGTGCGAAGAGGCAGGGAGACTTTGAATTCATCAGGTGACTTAAATGCACTGTTACCTGGAGTTATATTGAGGAACAAAAACCTTTAAAATAAAGCAACACAATGTATTTGTAATTAAGGTTAAGAAAAAAAAATTAATGGATATTGAGAATATTTGGAACTGTAATCACACTCAAGAGGCACACAAAAAATACTTATTGCAGTGGTATTACTGATTGTTGATTTTGCAGCACAGCAAAATGTAACTAAATTTTATATACACATCATGTTAATAACTTTAGTTTTACTGTTCATTTAGAGACAGGAAAAAAAAAAAAAAGGAAAAAAAAGAGGACAGACAAGTAATGAGAGGCTGTTAAATACTTTCTTCATTGTTCAGTTCAGTTCATGGCTGGAGGCCTGCCTATTTCATACAATTCAAATTTTTAACAGATATTTAGTGTTACTAAACAGGGATTCCCTGGTATGTTCATTGTTAAAGCACCACAGTGCTTAAACAAAAGCTGTATTTATTTTCCTACAACTGCTGCTCAGGGAACTAGCAGCAGCACCTCCATTTCAGAGATAGCAGTCTGAGAAACAGGTTGATGCTCTCATTTTAGGTTGCAAATCTGAAATAAGAAAAAGCTGACATATTCCAGAAAGCAGTTAAATTCAGTAGAACTGATTTCTGTCCCATAGACAAATCAGGAGATCTTAACAAAAACAAGGCTGATTTTCAATATTACCTCAAGAAAAATGCTACATGAAGTTATGAAAACATTAGACATTTGTTTTAGTATAAAAGCAGACATTGTATTTAGCTTTACCTCTAAGATACCATAAAAACCAGCAAGATGTTCCCAATCTGTATGAAATTGAGAACTCTTAAGCCCAAAGCTTTCTAAAGTCACAATACTCCACTAGTTTGTTTGTACTTCTGATGTAGTTTCTTACAAGTAATTTCCTGAAATTATGTATTAGAAGAAATCTTGCATTATGACACAAAGCATTCAACAGTTCTGCAGTAGTGTCACTCTCAAGCTTTTTAGCAACCTGTTCTTCTGAGTTCCACTCATTTCCTTTACTAACATTTCTGAAACAAATTCAGTTCCCTTACCAAACTTCACACTTGGATCCAAATGAAGAGCTGTTGTCACAAAAGGCTGACACAATTCTCATATGTCATTTTTAAACCACTGGCATTCTCTCAGTTACCATTCTCAGAAACAACTGAAGCATTTTGACTCCATTTTTCACTGAATGAGGGGGTGGAAGAAGAAGAAGAAGCTTGTCTGATGATTGCATCTGTTTTGAGAAACCTACATATTCTAAGTTCAATGCAAAAAAAACCCAACAAACCAACCAGGGTCTTAGGGTTAGTGTTGAGCAACCTCCACTAGGCTGGTACAACCAATCTCACAAATAAAAAAAGAAACACACTCCATTAAGAGCATTAGTCATTCTGTGAAAGAACTTTAAAAAAAATGGCTTGGAAAAGAACAAACAATATTTATCATCTTTATATTTTTTCAGTTTTTCTTGACTTGCAAATATTTGTAACTCCAAATGGTATCAAACTCCTGTTCTGGGCAATGGGCACATGCACAGGGTAAGACAACTCTTTCACTAAAGAATCTGAATTATTTTTGAAGAGGATGTGCAAGGAATATTGCTATTCCCTTGTAAAGACTGAGAAAATAGATTTAGACATAGCAAGTAAACTGACCAGAAAAGCTAGGAATCATAATGAAGTCCAGGCACTTTGAACTGAAGGGTCATTCCTCCACCCAGTCCTGCTTTTTTAATGAATCATCTACTGCTGTCAATGGAGACAACTGGTGAAGGAATTACTTGAAGATTTTGGAAATTACAACAGCTGTACAAATTCCAAACTCTTCTGTCCTACTGGTTACTAAAGACAGCTGTCACAGCTACAGATAATAAAAATCCAAAGATCAAAGTGTCAAAGTTCACCTTATAAGGTTACTTTTTTCCTCCATTTATTTAGCCTCAGAACAACAAGGAGCTTATGACATTGTAATTAGTTGGCAGGAAGGGATGCTAAGCAATATGGCGTGTCCATAAAAAATAAATTAAAAAAATGAAGCAAGACAATAGAAATGCTGTTTTCAAAAGAGCTCTGATCACTTCAAATATTGTCTGCTTTTAATCTACAAAATAATTAAGATCATTATTACCCTCACTTTGATTTAACAGAGAAATCAAAGGCACAGAACAGCTAAACAAGAGCAAATTATACAACTGAAAGCAAGCCTGTGCCTTGGTTCCTGGCCCAAATTCTTCACTTCCCTGGGGACCTAAGACAGACCTCTCTCCTCACACAAAAAATAAAGGTGGGAACAGGCTGGTTTGAACCTAAATTACACATTCTTGTTCTCCCACCACTCTTTTTCTGATGACTTGCTCGTATGAGTCACATCTTTATGACACAAACATGCAATACAGGCTTACTAATATGCCACTGATTCTCCAGAATTTTAGTTGCAGTTCAGGTTTTGTCTCGGCTCCAAGGAAATACTAAATGACACAGCCAATAGAGTATCTCTTCTCCCTCCCTTCCTTTTCCCCTCCTTCACACTTTTTAAATGGAAAAAAAAAAATAGATATAGTATTACACAAACGGATCCATTAGGCTGCATTTTAATATTCATGAGATATGTATGTTTGTACCATTTTGAAAGCATGTCCATTAAGCTGCTTTTAAGCAGAGAGCCTCTTCACCTTTGAAAATCATTTAAAGATTGGGCAGTGATATTCACTGCTACTCTAGTCCTGCATGGCTCACTCCGTTGGTGCATATAATTAATACAGGAAGACAGTTCTGTTCTTTAGCTCATTTCCATGGGCAATGCAATTCAAACAAACAGATTCTACTGAAGCATAGATATCTCAGTAATAACCAGTCTAAGTAACTGAATAAATTACCAGGATTAAGAGAGTGTCCCCCAGTGGCACCATGTGTAATCTACCTAAACTCTGAAAGCTATACATTTGGGATAGGCCACAATTAAAATATCTGCAGTTATCCAAAATCATAACCAGCAACAGAAGGGAAAACCACCAGCAATACTTCCAAAGCCAAAGGCAATAGTTGTGGTATAAAATGCCATTCATTACACCAAGGGCAGTTAGATTTAGCCCATAAGATCTACAGTCCAAATAAAGGCAGTTCTACTTAGATGTGAACTTGACATTATCCAAGTAAATACCTGACACCAATACTTCTTCCTCTTTTCACTTGTCTCCTTATAGATCTCTTCATCCTACAAACACTAAGACTTTCATCCTAACCACCCACATATGCCAAATTAAGAGACAGGAAGGCAAAGCTACGCAGGGGCCTGTCACACACAAAGCCTGTGACAAAGGGAAAAAGGGAGTCCAAGTATTTGCAGTCACCTACTATTTAGTTCAGCACCTTCTTTTCCTCAAGGTCCACATTTAGCCTACTGTAATAGAAAGAGGGAGTAAACAAAATTCATCATCATGTGGAAGATTTTAGATTCTGTGCAGATTACCTTTTTCTAATTCAGACACTCTTTCTAGCAATGCATTCAAGGCTGTCTCTGTCTTCTGTCGATGGGCTGATGTCTCATTATGAAGCAAAGACTTTTCATCCTCAAGCTCAGCCACTTTGCTCAGCAGTTGGCGTTCCAGGTCCCCAAGCCTCCTCTGAAGCATCTCCCGAAGGTCATTAGGCAGAGCTGCATATGACACATTGGCTCGGAGCTGGTGCTTTAGGGAAATAAGAAAAGCAAAAATAAGTTCTAAACCAGAAACTGTGAAGAGTTTCCCAATCCAAACGGAAGAAAGCAAGATCACCGAGTTCTCCTGCAAGTACAAAAGAGGCATTGCTTTTTAGCACTTTAGTCATGTTCTGTTTTATTATAAGCACTGCAGTTAAACATGTCCTGAAACAGAGAGGCAATTTTGTTAGAGGCTTCCAGCATTTCATGTGAAGAAGTCTTCACACATTTAAGTTCAATATAATCAATGTAGGAAGCCAAGTCTGATGTCTTCCATTAGTATGTGTACACATAGCATATCAGTCAATCTCTGTTTTAATTACTGCAAGTGACATTGCCAATGTAAGTAAACAGAAAAACTACTATTTCTTTTTAAGCTACTTCAAAGGTGAATTTACCAAATGAAAGTTTCCTCAGGTTCAATTTATAGAGTATGGAAGTCATTCTCTTTAGATAAGTAAGTCTTAGCCAGTGAAAATTGCCTTTAAACTGCAAACTCCCACCATACACACACTCTCTCCAATAAAACTCCTATCTTTACAGATACTGACAAACCAACAGTTTCACCTATCCTATTATTCTAGTGGAGTTTCTCTTCTACAAACCTAAAAAAAAAAAGCAAAAAAAAAAAAAAAGCACTCCAGAGTGTTTGGACCTTACAAATAACCTTTAGGAAGTTACTCTCCGTCATCACATGACTGTTTGGAGGACAGTGGGAGGACACATACTGTAGAAAGGAAAACATCCAGCACTTTTCCTATGGGAATATTCTCTATAAAATATTTCTACAAGCACCATTCAACCATGGAGACTGTCCAGACCCATGGAAGTCAATGGGCTTGGACCTAATTCCCTTTCTATCAGGTTCTCTTTAGTCTATGTCAGCTCTAAATACATGCTCTTCACAATCAGCACAGCACAATCTTCCTTATGACTAGACTGTCCAGCACCATATGTCAAGGTCTTATGCCCAAGATGTCAGCCTTATACCTCAAAGCCAATAAAGTCACATTCCCAGAAAGCAAGATTTAGACACTAATGCATCCAACACATAAACTAAGGAGGTAACAAGCAGGAAAACCATAATTTACTCACACACTGAGAGAACACATCGACAGTGGATTTTTACCGTTAAAGTAAGCAAATAAATTACCAAGAAAACAAACCAAGCCAAGCAAGCAACTCACTCCCAGGACTCAGTTAGTTTGGATTTATCTCCTTAAAGACTGAGCACATCAGTTCCGTCCACCCAGCAGTCCACAGCCACGGCCACACATTCAGTCGTTCCGAATTGCTACAAGAGTGGCAAGGAAGGGCTGGCCCACCCTGCCCCCTGCCCCCTGGCCCCTACCTCCAGGCTCTCCAGCCGGTCCTTCAGGGTCTGCATGGTGCGGCTCAGCTGGTCGATGACCTGAGCCGGGTCCCGCGGCAGGTCGCCCATCGTGTCCTTGCCCTTGCCCAGCTCCTTCTTCCACGTCCCCGTGACGGACTTGCCGTCGGAGCCCTCACAGCGGCTCAGCTTGCCGGTGAGCTCCCGGATGGCCTCCCGCTGGCTCCCGATGGTCTCCTTCTGCTGCAGGACGGTCTCCCGCAACTGCAGCACCGTCGCTTTCAGCTCCTCCTCGGGGGGTAGCGCGCCGCCCTGCATGGGCACCGGAGGCAGCGGGCAGCCCGTGCCGGTCGCCTCCAGCGGCAGCGAGGTGCACACGAAGCGGCTCCCCGGAGAGCTCTCCTGGTCCCCCGCCGCCGACCCCCGGCCGCCCGCAGCTACGGCGAGCAGGAGCCCAGCGACCACAGGCAACATCCCGGCTGGTGAGCGGGACGACGGCTCAGCAGGGAGGCCGGGGCGGGGGCCGCGCTGACAGGAGGCGCCTCCGCCCGCTCCCGCCGCCCCGTCCCGTCCCGCCTCACGCCTCACACCGCTCGTGCGCTGCCCGCCGGCTCGCGGCATTTATAGGTAGGGCGGGCGCGTGAGGCGGAGGCGGGGGGGAGAAGGGCGTCCGGCTCGCGCCGCGCGTGCTGGTTGGCTGAGGCGCTGCTGACGCCGCGCGGTCCCGGGGGCCGAAGAGGGGAGGGGGCGGAGGGGACCCGGGGGCTGCCCCGGCGGTAACGGCGGATCTGGGGGGCGAGAGGGCTGAAGGCAGCCCGGGGTGTGGGGAGGGACGGACGGGGAGGAAGGGACAGCCCAGGAGGGTCCTGGGGACAGCCCAGGGGTGCTCTGGAGGCAGCGCAGGGGTCTCCAGGCCAGCCGGCTGCCCACGGCCGGACTCGACCGCGTGGGTCAGAGATTTTCTCAGCCGGGTGCTGCTGAAAAGCCTCTTGGGGCGGGTGGAAGCTGCTCAGCTCCCGCGGATCTGTGTCGGTGTCCCCACGGGGAAAAGCTCTAAGCCACTCGTGTTCCAGCGTTGTGCCGGTTGTCCCTTGTCCTGTCAGCCCCTGGCTCCATCGCGATCATCCCTGCTGAATTCACCCCAGCTTGTCAAAGTTTTCCTTGTATCGGAGGGGCCCAAACTGGACACAGAATCTTGCTGTGACCCGGCCGGTGCGGAGCTGAGGTCTCAGGTCTCGCCCCGCTGTCCATGCTCCTGCTCTGCATCCTGCAGTGTGCGGGCCAGGACCAACTGCTTGAGCTAAAAGATAATGCTGTCACAAAAATGACACACATTCTAGATCAGTCTTTACATTGATGATGGAGGGGAAAGGGATAGGGACATTTTAAAACGAAGCTTCAGAAAAAATTGTGGAGTACCCTAAGACTATTGTTGGGTCGTATGACCATTGTGATTTGATGTGCTGCTCACAGGATCCAGTACTTTTAATGCTGATCACAATTACTTTGAATTTATAATCCATGAAGCATGGATATTCTTCCAAGTGCCATCAACCCAACAGATTTCTTATGGATATGCAATGAAAACTGTTACCTCTGCTGGAAAAACAGAGAAACAATTTCCTTAGGCATCAGCAGAGGCTGCTCTTGGGACTCACAAACTTTGAGTAGAATTTCAGATTTTTAGACAGCGTATTTATGGAAACTAAAGATATTTTACCAAAGAGCAAGTAGCTCTTACTATGAAATGCATAACTTTGAAAATAATAATTAATAAAAATAAGGAATAAAGAATATGTAAGGATGCTTAGCTTTTTTTTCAGTCAATATGTAAATTGGTTTATGTTACAGAATGAGATAGCAAGTTTCAAGTGTGTATTGCAGTGATGGTTCATTCTGTTTGTTTTGTGAAATCAGTTTATTCATTCAGCTCTTCCAGCAATGTCCTATTTGAAAATCATGGTGCTAAAAGCCAAGTGCAGATGCTGCTAAGCCACAGAAGCAAGAGATGCAGCTCATCTTGCTTATTCACAGGGAGAGAACATGGGACAGAGTTCATCAAACAACCAGAAGCTCTGATTTCTGTCTGAACTACTTTTCTCTGGAAACTGTGTCTCAAGAGACTGTACTGACTATATGTAACAATGTACTAAGATTTTTGCTCTACATAGAAGATTATTCAGTCATATCTGTACCCCTTTGTTGGTAATTTCTTCCAGATGTCATATGAAGCAGTATAAAAAAACTTAATAAAATAATTGTAAAATGCTGGTTCTGGCTGTCCTTAAGACCTGTCCTTCTATTGTGGTTCAACCATACTCTATTGTTTTTACATAGCATGATTCTATCCTCTGTAATAGGAATTGTGAAACTATGAAAATAACATCACGTTATTTAAAAATAAACTTCAAAATTCTGATCCTCATTTTAAAAACAACTGTACAATTCAGAGATGTTCTCAAACAGATTCTGAATCAGTGCATGACAATGGTGAAAGTATTGCTCCTTTTTAAATTCAAGCAGTGTAGAGTCTGAAAGTTTTGCTTAATTATAGATAGCTTTTTGTCATAATCTCTTATTCAGGCATGCTGAGAAGTAATACAAGCAGTAGCAAGCAATAAACTGCATCTGCCTCATCACAGAATCACAGGAAGTTAGGGGTTGGTAAGGTATATGGTGGTGAATTGCTCATGACAACAGAAATAGTGTCTTTTATTACTATGCTGTTTCTCTTTGATAGGGGAAGTCTGTAAAACAGGAAAGAGCCCCAAAGACACTCAGAAATGTCAGCTACTGCCCAATGGGAGCATAAATGTTGAGGAAGGGGGGGACAGACATGGCAAAAGGCAGCTACTACTCATCGTCCTTATCATCCTCAGTAGTTTCTATGTTACCTCAGTGCATTAAAAAACCAAACCAAACCAAACAAACAAAAAACCCCAACTCAAACGCCACAAATTACCCCATTTGCAGATTCTGAGACCCTGAGATCTAAAGGTAATGCATGTAGCAATTTATCAAAACACTGCTGTGATTGTAGCCAGTGTTTTTTCATGTCGAAGGCCTGAGGGCCATATCAATCTTCATTTTCAATGATTTACATGCAGCAGTACATTATCATCAATAACAAATCATAAATTACTTAAAAATTGAGAAAGTCTATAATTTTTACAACAACAATATATTACATGTGAAGGCATAAGCAATTTCAATGCTTCATAATTTGAGATGCTTAAAAAATAGTTGCAAGGAGGGCTTTTTTTCCCTAAGGCAAAGATGAACACTTTATAGGCACAGTGATTATATTTCACTGTAGTATAAAAGTTGATTGGGGTAGGGGGGGAAGCACAGTGAGTACAGATAACTTACTATTGAATTTGAGAGGCTTTTTTCAACTTTGTGGCTCTGTGGCTGTCAGGCAGCCCAGCATCTCTGCAGCCCACAGAATGGATTTTTAATTTTTAATCTAACTTTGACAGTTTCTACTGCCTTCAAAAGGGCTTTATTCTCTTTGGAAATAGCATTTGCATGCTAGCTGCTATCTGTCTTCATCTTTGATGCACATCTGTACTATCTAATAGTGAAACTTCAATATGTGTGTGAAATGCAGTTGGATTCTCAGTAATACCAAGGTTTTTGTACTTAGGATGAAGATCTGGAATACAGAAGATCTGACACAAAACCTCTCTGACACGCTTCTGCCTGGACACTACCACTAACACAATTTTGCAAAAACTTTTAAATAAATTAGGAGACTGTGTCTCGGTTTTAAAGGGCAGCTTAAGCATGTGAAAGGCAGTAAGTGATATTAGATGAAAGGCTTTTTTTTTAAATGTACCTTGGGTTTGTTCCACTCATTATTCAGATGTTCAGTGAAATGTTGGCCTAATTATCTTGAAAGACTCAACTTAGCCTAGACCTACAGATCCAGGTTCAGAACCTTTTTATAGGTGATGCAGAAATTGAGGTCTTCAGGTAATGGAAGTTAAGCATTTAACTGCCTAGTGAAATTTTCAAACATGCTAACTTGGTCAGGAAGTACCTAAACTCTACAGCCTGCATCTAATTTGAAAGAATTTAATTTGAAAGAATTATTTTTAATTTCTCTATGCCTCCTTTCTCTGTGTATAAAATGAGTGTATTATTCCCTTTCTTCTGTAGCTTTTCTCAGGTTATAAACCCTCACCAGCCTGAAATTATCAGTTCCTGTTTGTCTGTGCATCACAATGGGACACAGTCTCAGCTGATGATTATTATCTGTATCAGAGTAGCGTTTTTATTAGTGAGATTATATTAGTTTATTAACCCAACTGCTTCTAAGAAAATGGTCCTTGGTCTGCCATTACAACCCTCTGAATTTGAAAAAGTTACAATTTGGGTAATTCCTTGAGAATGTATCATTTCATCAAAAATGACTAATTTCATTTGTATCATAATGAGTCTAGCAAAACTATGGAATTATTCATCAGCAATGAACCCTGAAGCCACAAACTTCATTCAGTTCCCTTCACAACATTTTTGCTGAAGTAATCAGATGTGAGCAAACCCTTTACTTCATCTTTAATAATTACTTCTGACTATATAAAGTCTCCTGGCTACAGACTAGAGATGTGCCACAAAACTGAACTCTGAAATTTTAAAGCATGTTTCAAGAAGCTTGATATCTGTTATCTGGCAAGTGCTGGTATCAGGATATTTAGGGGGGAAAGAAAGGCAATGAAGCAATTACAGGAAAAGTCAGGTTTACCTACAGAAGCTAAAAGAGCACACAGGGATATTGCAGCATAAGGATTTGTGCAACATACTTTAGATGTTCTTAGTATTCCCATTTTATACAGCTTTTATGAATAAAATACAGATAGAATATTAGAAGAAACCAGTCACTAAGAGACATACTCCCTGTTTCTTTCCATATCCTAGGCTGTTCTACGAAAATCATAAATGAAAAATGCATTCCCTTTTAAGTCAACAGGATTTTTGTCACTGATGTGAATAAATTCAGGATTTCTCTAGATCATCTAAATAATACATTACTTTTCTGAGAATCCTTGACTAGTATGATCCTCCTGCTAGCAGAAAGAAAACAGAACTTACTGTAGAGGTACTCACTGTTAAAATTAACTTGGTAAGAGAGATTTTCTGCAGGAGCTTCCCAAGAATATCAGACACTTTTGTTGCCTCCAGCATTTCCATATGCTGCTGATGACTAAAGGACAGGAATAGGATACTTTTCCAGGAATATATACAAGCTGCCTCTTTCCATGATACTAATGACCAACCAGGGGAACACTGGAGCACCCACTGCAAGACCTGTTTATCTTCCTGGTACTCTACAGACATTCAGCCCAAAATACCAGGCTTGGAAATGCATTTCAGAAGTGGAATAGGTTAGTTGCATGGAGGACAAACTCTGAGACCTTTATTACTCAGTCCTTATTAATGCATACCTCCATGAAGTTGAAAGACTTTTGCCCAATTCCAAGTGCAATACAAAACACAGAGTTTAGCAAGAGATAATCAAAATGCATAATATATTAAAAATATATGGGAATGAATCAAATGCTTTTACACATTCAGAATGAGATATTTATCATTCAAGTTACTTTTCAAAACTCTTAGTCCACTTGGATTTGGCATTTTTGCAAAATGAGATGCTACTCTGGAAAGACTTAATATTGCATTTCTTTCTGTAGCCAGTGAGATGCATTTCCTCTCTAAACTCCATTAGCACCTCTTCCACATGGATGACAGCTTTCAGTACAGTAGCTATGATACACAGTTATTAAACTCCAGTGCAGCTGTCTCAGGGCTTTGCACAGGAGCATGAAAAATTACCTCCTGTTGTATCTCAAAAATACTGCAGTACAGATAATTATCATAGTCCCCACTTGGGGCTGCTTCGGTGAGTTTCTAAAGTCCATAAGTTTATGGGAGTCCCTTGAAATCCTTTTAGTCTACAAACTTTAAAGTCCAGTAGCAAGTGAATAGCTTCCCTGGCTGGCTGGGGAATTGTGTCTTTTGCCCAGCTGACTCACTGTCATTATGGAATTAGAAAGTTTGGGTTCTTTCTGTGATAAGCCCCAGATACATGTTTATTTCAGACATTTCCATTACAGCATGTGTACACTAGATATATGCACACAGCTACATATGTTGGAGAGAGGAGAGAGGAGAGAGGAGAGAGGAGAGAGGAGAGAGGAGAGAGGAGAGAGGAGAGAGGAGAGAGGAGAGAGGAGAGAGGAGAGAGGAGAGAGGAGAGAGGAGAGAGGAGAGAGGAGAGAGGAGAGAGGAGAGAGGAGAGAGGAGAGAGGAGAGAGGAGAGAGGAGAGAGGAGAGAGGAGAGAGGAGAGAGAGATTAGAAACCCATGACAAAAGCCAGAAGAACTTTCAGTGCCTTTCCACTAGAGAACATTACTATATAAGAAGCTCAGTCTTTCATGTCAGTAAATTAGTTTTTCAGTTCTGCCAGAAGTGGAGTGATAACCTTGAGTTCTCCCTACAGGGATTTCCCTTCTCCTTTCACAGTTTTCATGTCTCATTCTCTTGCTGACAATTAGAAATGCTATTATATCTTGACCCATATGACATGTGAAATGCCAAAGCACCTGGTGTTCCAATTGGTGTTCCTATCTCAATAGGTCTCATCTCAAGTTCTAATGAGTGTGACAAAGTAATGATCCATGAAGAGGATCCATAGAGTTCTGGTAGGCCAAGAAAAAAAAAAAGTAAAAAAAATCATTGTTTGTGGAGGTAGTTTGGAAGAAACCAGGATGCACACAGATGGAAGAAGACTGACACCAGAAAATTACCAAATAAAGGGTTCTGTAATTTTAGCTGAGGATTCTGCACCAAGTATGTTTCAGATAAAACACCTAGAGCCAGGCTGTAGATCTGAAAGTGAATCTGGAGATCATTTATTTACACTAGAAGTTAAATTGTGAAGTATTTTAGCTTTACTGTAAGCAATAGCATTTCCACTGTTGACCTGAGTAGGGTATTTCAACCCCTGGCTCTTGCACTAAGAGGTGTTTGTGTGTGAGATGAATTAACCAGCCCAAATCTTTTCAGATTATAAATGTTGAAAATGAATTAAATGTCACTATACTAACTCCATTTGGCCGAGCTGTAACTGTATTTTCAGAGGGGTAGATCTAAATAAACTAATTTTATTTTAATGCTCATGGCAGATTTAACTTATCAGTCCTGCATGTTTCATCATTTAAGATGACAAGATCATGGGAGAAGTGACATATTTCACAGAATATGTCATCATAAAATGATGCCACTGACTATATTTCTCTCTTTGCAGACCAATGGATGTTAATTAGAAAACATACGCCAAAATAGCAGTAATGCAATATAAAAATTGTCAACATTTTGCATTTAAGTGGTTAGCAATATTTTCAGTGTCATGAAATGAATGGCATTCAGTGTTTTAAATCTATAACGCATGTCCAAAATTCTCAGTTGCAAATTACACAGAATTAATTTTCAAATAAAATGGAAAATATTTTGTTCATAAATCCTTAATCTTCAGCCTGTGAAAAATATCCTGGACTAAGAAAGTGAATGTTCTACATCCTTGCTGTGCCTCAGCCAGTCTGAACAAAGGTCTAATGAATCTGTGAATAGTGTGAAAAAAATCACTGATTGTCTGACTAGCTGACTGTAGGGAAGAAAAAAATCCTATTAGTCTAGCTTTGATTGAAACTTCAGTTAACTGTCAATGCCCACACAAACCGGAAAAATTGGATTAAAGGCCAAAGAGATATTAACAGTAGCCATGTTGTACATCTGCTTTGACAGATGAGTTTCTCACTTCACAGGTTTAACTAACGATCACTTTTGCAGCAGCTCTTATGAAGCTAAAACCCTTCTAAATGAAATTATTAAAAAACAACTGAGGATTAAAGCATCAAATTCTAAGCTCTCATAAAGCTATCAAAAATGTTAATAGTAAAGATAAACAAAGATAAAGTACAGCACTTTCAAATTTTCAAAATAATTAGATGTCTACATATCATATGCCAATCGATGTTTTTATAATTCTGAGCCTCAGTCATCTATTTGCTTCAGTAACTCAATGAATCATTAAGCATACAAACTAATTTTAAACTGGGATTGTGGAAGTACAGTATAATTTCATAGGCTGCTAAAATTTTAAAGATGAGACTGAGAGAATTACTTTAGCTTCTCTCCACTTGTAAAATGACAGCAATCAGATACCTTCCTAAAATTATGACTCAGAATTATGATGCTGTTTTAGTCTGGATCAATGACAAATAATTCAATACAGAGCCACTGACCTACCATAGTCAAAGAACTCAAGGAATTTCTTTTCTGCTGTTTGATCTGATAAAAGGCTTAGTGTCAGAGCTGTTCAAGGAAATGCTACAAATCCAAAAATGTAAGTTCAAATCCTGATCCTGGGTTGTGTGCCAAAGACCACACTCAGTCAGAGCAGTGGTAGAAGAGGACATAGCTGCTTGAGCTGGGAAGTGAAATGCACCAGGCACAGGAGCATGCCACAAGTTACAGATGTGCCTACCTTGATGTGCCATCACCATGCTGTGCAGAGGTGTCTGAAATTCTTAAAACCAAAAGGGGATTTTTGCAATCCCTAATATATGAAGAAATGGGAAACATTGGTTTTTCTGCAAGAATATTTTTAACCTTTTTGTAAGTGACACAAACATTAAGTTGCAATAATACTTACTAATTTGCATCTACATTTAATTGTGTGTCATCCTGCACACTGACAAAATATACTTTTTGATTTAGAGGCCCTAGAGGGAATATTAAAATTAAGGGGAAGTAAAGAAAATATTCTTAAAATCTTATCTGACTTGCCACAGTTCTACAACTCAGAGTTGTGCTTTGTAACATACTGAACTGGGGTCAATCACCAAACATGTAACTACAAGGCCAACTCAGCAATCTTTGTACCTAAGCTAGGAACCTAACTTAGGTATCTTAGTATGGTGCATGGTTTTATATTATGGTTTATTTACCCAGTGCTATTCATCTACAAGCACCCCACTCTTCTAAAAATAACTCAGTATACTGTATACAGTTCTCAAAATATGTTGGAAGAACTTAAGCACAGAGGATAAGAAAAGCAGGGTTGCTCCAAGCTCAATTGGAGCTAATTTGTTTGAAGTTAGCCTGGAGTATGTTGAAGCATTTGTTGAGAAAGATTTTAAAATTCAAGTACTATTTAAAAATCACACATGAGAAAATTATTTTGGAATAATCTGTTTCACAGGATGCAGGCTAATGTATCCTAGGTGCATTACTGAACTGTCAGAAAGTACTGAATGTACAGCAGTGGCAGCCTCTAATTAATCCATTGAGTATCATTAATCCAGCAGCCAATGTGTGTGTGTGTGTATTGCTTGCATAACAAATACCCTGGAAACAGCACCTTGCATTTAAACATTGGATGTGGCTGCTTGAGAAACCTGATATAATAGTAGTAGGGCATGTTTATACCTGAAAGCCAATATATTTCATAATAAGGGGGCATATATTTCCGGAGAATGTTTTTCCACATTTAATTGAAAACCCTTTAACCATCTGTTAATTTGTTAACTCCTCATACACAAGTCTCATCTGGAATTCATGCTCTACTCATGATTTCTTTCTTCCTGATCATTCACTCATCTCATGCAAGATCATTGATCTGTCATTTCTCCTCATCCCACTGACTAATTCATGATCAACTTGAGAATTTTCTTCCAAGTTTCTTGGAAGTTTCTTCCGAGCATCATAAATTTGACTCATCTGACTTAATTCTTCAATACTATGTTTTCTTTTTCTTGTCAACAGAATGAAATTTATGATATATATGTGTATATATATATATATATATATGATTTCTGAACCATGTTACATTTCTTTGTAGTGTAGTCACTACACTTCATTGCTTAAATCAAAAGTTTTAATTATATCCCTTATTAAAGTGTATTTAAATAACCTAACCACTCAAAGTATGGCCTTGCCTAAAGAGGTATCAATAACACCTCTGTGCCCTATATTTGAATAATCTATAAGCATATTAAAACATTGTTTTATGTGGCATTTGTAATACATTATGCAAATAGATGAAATTGGCAAAGGTTTTAACCTCATCAGTAAAGTGTCAAAGGAGCAGTTATATTATAACTACACAGTCTCAACCAGATGTAATTCTTTGGGCTAAAGACAAAAATGCCCATAATGTAATCCAAATATTAATTCTCAAGTCTGTAGGGTTCAAGTACAAATTATTTCCTGAACCAGAATAAAGAAGCACAAATAAGATATACTAAGGGGTCCTTGCTTTAATGCACAAATATGTTATATCCTTCAATTTCAGTTAAGGTCATTCCCTTGAGATTTCCAGCTTGAGACAGAGATTCAGGATGTATGAAACTTGCTGCTTCCAAAAATAAATTTTACAAATTAAGAAAATTAAATTTTTGAAAAGTTAGCTAGAACAAGAAGGAATATGTACCAGAACAAGGAATGTATGTCATTTATGGGAGATCCTTTTCTCATTTTCACTTGTGCCAGGATGAGAAATCCTACTTTGTCACCAGGTTTGACTCAGTTCTGAAGAAACACGAAGTGAAACTAAATGTAACACACTAAATTTTAGTGTAAAAATATACCCCTCCTTGCCAAGAACACTACTGTGATTCCACATAATTTGCAGGATTTTATAGCTGGATGGATTTAACTGCACACAATAACTCTTGGCATAAGAAAGCATTTTGACTTACTGCTTTGGTCTTCAGTAAGCACAGCTCCAGTGGCTTCATTTTCAGCAGTCAGTTCACTCACTTCCCTCTGTAACATGAATGGATGGGTTTATTTGGGTTGGCTTTGTCTGCAGAGCTAAATAATCAGTTTCTTACAACCACATGGATAACATCAAAGCCTTCTCTCCTCCAGGAGAGGATGATGAGGGCTTTGAGCATACACAAAAGCTTATTACAGCAGACATGGAATCTGTTCCCAGTAACAGTTGTGGAATCTGCTCATGCACTTGTAACACTTGGTAGGTGTTCAGCTCATCTGCTGCCAGGGACTGAAGCCAAATGCAGATCAAACATTTTCCTGTTATCTAAAACTTTAAGTACATATTAGCAATCAAATTACTATCTACCTAATGGCATTGGCACAGCCTATTAGTCTATGCAAAAGGTGTATGTATGAAAGAAAATTGAGCAGCTTTCCCTTAAAATATTTTTAAAAATCAAATTGTTCAATTGCCACACATGGCTGATCTCCAAAGGCTAATATGGATCCTGGGTCTGCCTCTGTACTACATTAAGGATGTATTCTTCCATCTCTGTCCTAGATTCTAGGAAAACTGCTCAATAGTTATCCTTCAGTAGACTTAATTTGACAGCATTCAAAAATATTTATGTTTTTATGTATTTAATAAAAGGATATTTCAAAGCATCTGAGTGGAGACAGACAAAATGTGTGTGAAAACTCTCCTTGATGATGCCTATCTTTCCAAGATGAAGAACATGCACAATTCTAATTTCACATGGAGATACAAGAAGGTAATCACTGAGACACTTCAAATTGTAATTTAGAAGTACTCTGAATGTGAAAAAAATAAAAAAAGGGAAAAGACAAAAAAAATCAGGGAAATGAACTATCTTGTATACAAGCCCATCTCAGAAAGCATCAAAGTAAAATCTCATTTTCAATGGGCAAATGGTAGGAATTCAGAGAGTAAGCAAGTAATGCAGTTACCTGGAGAGGTGGTCTTAATGTGCTCTCCTGTATGAGCTGTCCTGAAGGACAATTCAGAGCTGACTCAACTACACTTCTCTTTTAGTAGTTTTTTGTTCTCTAACTGAAGGAAATATGACTTCAAGTATGATGTCCAGATTACTGACCTCACAAAGAACCTCTATCTAGCAGCAGCAAAAAAGTTGTCGAGGTTTATTAAGTTTGTTGAACAGAGTAGTATATTCCCTAACCCACACCAATTTTCTAGCTGTTTGGGCTGTGCAAGACAGCCTGTTACACATGCCCTATAGAGTCACTGTATGATTAAGCAATATCTGTCTTAACAACCCCATTTTGAAACTAAATTCCCACAACTATAAGCACCCAGTCAGTCGTATATTGTGCTGATATAAATCAAGATTTATAGGTCTTACCTTCCATTTCCAAATATGCCTCCGAGATATCCTCGTAGCATTTAAAAGGTGTTTTTTCACTGTACACATATTAGCATATTATGAAAGAAATAATTAGCATATCAAATGCTGGAGATCAATTAGCTGCAGAAGCAGCAGTCTTGACATGAGCGCCTGACACTTGTAATAAAATCAAAGCCAAGTTAGCCAAATGCTGCTGCTAACTCAGTATGGATTCTCAGAACAGAAGCAGTAAATGTTCATTCATTACCCTCTGCACCAACAGTGCAGAACCTAATTATCATCTGCTTCCATTTGTTGAGACAAATCCTAAAATAAGTCACAGATTCAGAGACAATTCTTTTGTTGCCTCTATCTATTGACTGTTTTTATTTCACAATTGCCACCTAGTTTCAATAGCTCCTGCACTTACTCTTGAGCTCTCTTCACATTGGCTACTTCTCCAGATCTACCCATGCTGGAAAACAGAAAGCTCCTGGAGAGAACAAGGGATGCACTCATGGTGCACAACACAGTTCAGCTGCAAAAGTTCTGCTGTGCCAAGACTCCAAGGTTTTGAAGGAGTCTGAAGAGGATTTAAGTCATGATGATGAAAAAGGGCCAGAACACTGCATTTGCCCTCAGAAGAAACAAGAATTTGTAAGCACTGCAATATCTTGGTAAGATGAGAATGAACAGCCTGAGGCAATACATGTCCAGAGAGCAACACATACAGCAGCACAGCAGCTGAGCACATCATTCTGCAGTCTAAGTATGATCAATTCCTCATGAGAATTCCCTGCACTTAAAAAAGAAAGAAGGAAGCCTTTTCTTTTAAAGGAAATCTAATTAAATCAGAGATCAAATCTCTGCTCTGAAATCACTATACAGTTGTATATCAAATGCCTTCTGACACCTAAGAATATTCATTCAACACTGAAGCTTTGCCTTTCAAAAAATTCTTACACTTTTGCTTTATCACATTTCTAGTGATACAGATGACTCAAATATCCATTTACTTCCACGGGACAATAGACTGTAATGTGCCATTATCAAATTTCTATCAGCAGATACTATATATATGGTCATATTATATGACCATGCATTCAGGAAATGGGGGCGACTGTCTCTGACTGGAATTTCATCCATGTGTTAAAACAAAGACAGCTCAGGAAAGAAACTGCAGACAGTACTTTAGCAACAGATTTATTTGCAGTAAAAAAGGCAAGACCATGCAAAAGCTAATCTTGATATTACTTGGTTACTTTATGAATCCCACAAAATACTCTCCAACATCCAGCATTTTTCTCCTCCCTCTTTTCAAGTCATACCAAGAATAAACAGCAGTTGAGGACAAAAACTTAGCGCTCACTTTACATGCTTTGTTTTGAACTATATCTCAACAGGATGCTGACAGGCAATCCTAGTTTCTAGTAATCAATTGGAATTTCTTTCTGAAAAGACTAGTCATACACACTAACTACTTTGGCAGAATAATTCCTTTTCCCCCTTTATTAAAATTTGCAATGCCCATATTTTTATATGCAGCAGACCCACCATATTATCTTCTCTGAACATCCTCTATGCATATTCAGTATTAGGTACTGATACCACTACTATGAAATATAAAGATAAGTTACTTCCTCCATTGACCAGATCTCAGATCTCTGCAAAAAATTATACTACAGCAGGTGCCAAGTATCTGTGGTTTACTGGCAGGCATTATGTTTTTTACTCTTAAAAAACTCAGAGTTTGTCTCCTAAGTGATCTGGAACCTTGGAAAGATTCATACTGGGATTTTCAAAGGAATTTATGAAGGATAGCTCATTTATACTTTTGTTTTGCACCTAGGATATACCTATGTGAAATTGAAACATTAAGGAAGCCAAACTGGAAGGGATAAAGGACCCCTCAAGGAATGGAAGTCAGTGCCAGAAGACATCTTGAATTAGCTGTATGTCTAGAAATGCCAGGGGAGATGGGGGTGGAAAGACAGGATGCATTTTGATTATCTAATGTAATAATTATAACACAGGTAAGATAAATTTATAAATGTTACCCTACTAAGAAAACACATTAAGATATTACTAATTTAGACACTTTGAACAAAATTGTCTATTACTTGTTGGGAACTGAGAAACTGCTCAACATCTGCACTGAGCTCATACAAAATACCACAAACCACTAAGAATTCCCTGAATATTCATTTCTTTTGTTTGTGTTTACTTTGCAGCATATGATTTTTATGCTGGTAATTATGTAAAATCAACATTTATGAACACAGATAAAGACCTTCACATAGCCTAACAGAAAGTGTAGTACTATTTAAGTGTATAATCCACTTAAAGTGAAAAAAAAAAATTAAATATACTGGCATAATTTCAAAAATGTAAAGCACTCTACGGCTGGAAGAAGAATTTATTATTTATACTCTGGAGGCTTTTCATTCACATCTACCAACACATTTGCTGTTTGGAATGAAGATGAATTAGAAAGACAACAGTCAAAGATGATTTTTCTCTCTTCAGTAAACTTCAAAAGCAGTAATATCAATGTAAGCCAGTCACATTCTTCTTCTCTCGTGACTGACAGAGATGTGAGAGGCTTATTAAGATATGCTTGGATCAAGGTGGTAGATGCTGTCACACTATAATTTCTGGGTATGGATATATATATGAGGTTAAATACTAGAAATACATTTAAGCTTGCCAAGACAGGCTGGTGTCATGAATAATGTATTCCACTCTACATCACAGAAGCCACCATAAAGCCTTTTACTTCTCTCTTCTTAACTGATGGTTCAATATATAGAGCTTGGATTTTTCACACAAAAACCTGGCTAAGGTTCTTGGCTGTGGCCACATGGCGAGTGACACCTCAGAGCACCCTTCTAAGTCAACAATAAACTTTAAAAAGTTATCTGTTTGGCTCAGATAAAAGTTATCAAACTTGCAGAAAACCACACAGCTGTTTTAAAATCTGCCTGCATAACCTGTATTATGTTATACTTCTATCAGACACAGCAGCACAATGCATAGACTAAAACTATGGATGCACTCAGCTGCACAGAAAATAGCATTTCAACACAATGTTGACAACCATTCAATTATATCTTAGTAGAGATAATGGCTGCTGAAAACCACTTGATATCTAAACTACTGTGTCTTCACCACATTTTACAGTATAAAATGGCAAATCCTCTTGGGAACCTTAAGTTAGTAATGGAATACTCCAGCTTCTATAAAAGTTCATACTATTCAGAACAATATCTGCAGCCTTGCCACAGTTGCCTTCCAATCAACGATGAGCCTCTGCTTCTCAGACACTTATTTTTGACCTTAAAGGTCTCTGAACACCCACTTTGAGCAGTTCTAAAATCTAGTTTGCTGAGGGGTCTGATCTCAGGTAATGTTCAAGACATCCTGTGTCCAGAATGATAGAGAATTGGTACGTTTTTCTTGTACAGATACAACACTTCTGTTGATAGATGTATTTTAATAATAGCCTGGAGATCAGAAAACTCTCCTGAATAGTAGGAGAATTTAGATTCAATTCCTGCATTAGCCTGAAAAGCTGCAAACCACACATGTTCCACCACCCTAGGAAAAGTTCCCAGGCTGTGACTGCTGTGGAGAGCAGGTCACATACTCCTTTCTGGTACAACAATTGCTCTGCTGCTCAGAATGGATGCAGGATTCAGAGATAAAAGTGAAAAAGCAAACATAATGCTACTATTTATATAAATTATTGAACAGAAATCTAAAATTCTTTTAACTTTGGCTATTTATCATGCACAGCCTAACTATATGCCAGTCAGTATCAGCTGGAGGAACCAGCAACTATCTACAGTGAATAGCAGTGCCAGAGCCACAGCTTCTGCTAACACTGATCAAGTTCCTGTCAGTACAACCTAATGAAGAGATCCTGCTAGTGGTGCTGAAGCCTCTAACTTGACAGCAATCTGCTTCCATAAAAGCAAAATGCATATATGAAACACACTGAGTGGGTATGAGATTACTACTGAATAAATCTTTAAAAAAGTAATTGTCCTGTCATGCTCTAGTTTTGATGTATTTTGGGAAAAAAAAACAAAAACAAACAGCTTTCAGGCAGGGAAAAATAAACCCACACTTAATAAGGTATGGTTTCCATGAAGCTTAGAAACACAATCCCAAAGCATCTCTTTAAAAAGTCTGAGACAGTACTTTACATATATCTATGCTCCTGGCCCAATACCAAATTTTACTTAGCTGGAAAGGAAAATCTACACTGGGCATCAGGGACTAACTGAAAGATGGAAGTGAAATGCTTCCTTGGGGGGGGGGGGGAGAGGGGAGGTGGAACAAAAAGGAAGCTATGTTATGAAGAGACAACACTGTGTTTGGCTTCATCAGTACTCAGAAACTATTACCTCTCCATTGCATGAACAGTGGATGAAAAAGGCTGCTTCCAAATACAGCACGCTGTCAGAAAGGGTCTGTAGCTCACATTGTCTGTCTAAAAGTGCTCAAGGTGTAGGAAAAGGGAGCTCCTTCCAAAGTCACCATTCCCTCACTGATGGAAGCAAAGAAGTAATAACCCAGCACTCCATTATCAGCAGAAATGCTACAATAAAGGAGTAACCTATAACACTGAATCGTTGGGGGATCTACACATTTAAAAAAAAAAAAAGAGAGAGAGATAATAATGGAAGTCTAGAGAAGCTCAGGATTATTCCCCTGCAGATTTTATTCTCATTGCTTATAAATGGGAACCCTGACAATTAAGATTATAAGATTATGGCAACATAATCTTCCAATGTTAATATTTAAAAAACCTGTCAATGAATTAATATTCAAATCTTTTCTAACAAGAAAGAGAGAGCACAGATTGTTCTTGGAGCCCAGTTGAACAGATACTTTGCTGCATTTCAAAAAAAGTCACAAGACTGTTATGGAACCATCAAAGAAGCAACAAGTACCAAGTACCACAGCACAATCAGCCAACTCCCACCAGTAATCCTTTCCTAGACAAATTTACTAATTCCCAGTCCAATTAAACTCACTCCCCTGTTGCAGAATGCCACTGGGAGACAAATAGGATCTTAGACGTGTCTCCAGATCCATTTTTTTTTCCTGCTTATTGAATTTCAGAATGTAGCTATGCTTCCCTCAGAATAAATCTAGCTTGGAAAAATCCATAGGACTAAAAGAATTTCATTGTTTTGTCAATATTTCAAAGGAGTAAATAGTGAGTCTTACACTGCTATGAGTCACCCACCTCACTATTGATTTCAAGGAAAGTCATGCAGTACCTGATTGAAGATTATTACTTACTCTTAAAGGATTTATTATATTTTATAGCACTCAAAAGATTTAGGGGATGATAACTCTTGTCAGATCAAACACTCCCACTAACAAATGACAGAAACTGTTAACAAGATACTGTTGAATATGTTTTAGGCTTTGAACTCAATATCATATAAAGTTTCTGATTCTGAGAGGTGGCAATAGTCAGAAGTTATATGACAACATCAAACTGAAAAATACTTTCTTAGTACTACATTTCTTAATAAGTAATTACCAATGACACAGGGTGAAAAGCTACCCAGAAGACTGATACTCAGCCCTTGCTATAATGTATTCTTTCACTACAAAGATAAAACTAAAGCTGACAATGTTTGCAAAAAAAACAGGGATTGAAAGAATAGAAAAGAGTGAGCAATAATACAACAATCCAGTTTGCTATGTGAACTGAACTCAAAAGGGTTCTTTTAAACAACCGAATACAAGGCTTGCAATGCCAAAATTAAACACTGTAATTCCTGACTCTTCAAAGCACCTACAGAATTGTCAACAGTAAGTGTATCAATATGAGCTACCAATTTGCAAGTTGAACCATTAGCTGAAATCTATCATCTGTGGTTTTGTAGAGAAGTATATTAGGTGGTCATTATTCTGAATGCCACCACTTATATAATCTATAAATAACAAGTACAACAAAAACAATTTGTGCAGTTTCCCCCAAGTAGTCTTATAATAGCTCACATCAATCCTAATGCTGCTGTTGCTTTTATTGATAGATTTGAAAACTGGAGTTGGGTCCTTAATATTTTTACAATTCTGACTTTGATACTTTGAGCATATCAGGGGAAAAATCTATAGTAGACAGCTGTGGGCTTGTCAAATTTCTCACATTTGATTTAAAACAAAGCTGCAATGGATTTGACCTATGATGTACTACACTGATGCTGAACACAATTGTTAACAACATCGCCAGCATTTATATAAATAAACTTTCACAATTTTCCAAGTAAAATTACGAACCAGTACTGACAGCAACTTACAGGAGCCAAGTCAACATCAGCTTATTTTGCTGTATTTTATGGCTACAGAGAGCTCATATATCACTTCTTTGTAAACATTCTGTTGGCCTTGATGTAGTGTGGCTTCACACAGTATAAAAGAAAAAAACTTTTTAATTATCACAATGAGAGGCAGAAATAAGGAAAACAAATGTTATTCATCAAATTCTCCCTAATTAATTTTTTACATAGCTTATTTTACCCATTAAAGTACAACATAAAAACTCAGCGTTTAAGATTACCAAAGAAGAAAATGTTTCAGAATTTTTATCAGATTGAAGAAAGGATGTACAGCTATTTTCTGACACATTTAGAGAATAGATAGAAGAACAAAAGAATAAAAGACCAAGGTCTCCAATTTGAAATGGTAAACCAGAGATGGATTGAAGAATTAGGAAAAAAATAAAATTTCCAAACCCTGAAGATGTTGCTTGGAAGCATCTTTCTGGAAATATTTCATATTATAGTAGATATTTGTAACAATGATAAAAAGCAAGTCTGTTTTCTCCCTGGACACAGGATACAAAGTACATCTGTTAGGCTTAGAAAGCAGATCGGAGTATTCTCATCCTCCATTTTAGGAAAAGGCTAAAGGGATTTATTTGCCTCCAATGGCATCTCCATTTTTAAAATTCTATTATTAACTGAGCTCTGCCAGAAGTTACATAAAACATAAGCTCACCTCTGAGGGGCAAATATTTGTCTATGTAATAATGCAGCTTACAAAATACTCCAGGTATTTTAAAACTGTTTTCACATCACTTCTACCAAGCCTCTCAACCTTTTTTTGGATTCTGTAATGTTTCTCAGGATCAAAGACAAACTTTAACTATTTTTTTGTGCAGTACACAGAACTGTTGACTTAGAAGCAATTGCAAAGGTTATGAAAGAGTGTCTTCATTAAGTGGAAAAACAAAAAGACTGATCAGTTCCTTTCTTTTCTCTGCAACTGGATGATAATAGTTATTTTGTTAACAACTGGTTTCTAAAATAGTGACATTCTTGCTACCACGTGATGAATAAAGACAGTGCAAGGCAGAGGGGATGTGAGTAAGGCTCTGTGTACTCTGTAAAGCTTGGAAACACAAGTAATAATTGAGCAATGTTTTCTTGGACAGTAAATTGTACTTCCCAATCACTGGAATCACTGAAGTTTTGCAGAGTGTTTCATACACCCATTTCCTCTGAGGGGCATTTAGGAAATACTTCTACAAACTTATAAAACTAAAGAACCTAAAATTCTGACTTCACAGCAGATTTTAAGAAAGGTATCACAGCACACTTCATGCTCATATCAATAACAAAGGTTTAAATCACAACAAATTCCAGAAAATACTGGAACATTTCTTTCATTTTAGTAGGTTGAATTATCATGGCATGTACAAAGCATGTAGGAGAAGATTCTTAAATGGTTTCCTGACAAAGCAAATTATTTTCAAATCAGAAATAAAAATGCAGTTCCAGAATAGGTGTAATTATAGACTGAATGTGAAAGTTTAACCTCTAAGAGAAACCGTTTTCAATCTTGAAAAAGAAAACTAATCCAATCCAATTGCAAAGCTTTGGGGAAAATAATAATAATAAAATAAATAATAATTAAAAAAAAAAAATCAGACAACAAGCAATCCAAGGTTCAAAAAGATGAAATTAGCACAAGAACCTTTTGTCTTAGGGTACTCTTACGCAGCAAGAAGCAGTATTTTCAAGCAGATAAATACAAACAGGATGGTTTTATTGGAACAAGCATGTTGAGATAATTATAGAACAGCATCCTGTAACATTTTTTTGCCAGGATCAATTGGGATCTTCAAACAGCTTTGTACTGCTGCCCTTAACTTGCACTTAGTAAAGTGAAACACAGAAATTGAGGTGAAATGCCAAGTCACTCAGGAGAACCAGGACGAGTGACCTCAGTTTTAGTTAAGTAACCAAACCCTTAATTACACTGCCTTCCAACATTCTTTACAAAGCAATAATAAAGGGCTTTAAGAGGCTTCTGGTGTGCAGTCTGTCTGAACAGAGTTCATTAACACAATAACTTTTATTTTTAGAAGTATGAACATCTGGTAAAAGGCTTAATAATACAAAGTAACTCATCACATTTTTATTGCATGTTGGTAACCAGGCTGAAAATAGAAATAGGAAACTGATAATAGAAAACTTTCAATATTTACAATTTTTTTTTCTTCTCTCATTTCCATTTCATTATCAGTAGGCCATTTTTCTAGAAAGCATTGATTCATCAACTAAAAACAGTATCATAAAATATACCTACTCAAAAGTCCCTGGAAACTAAATAAAAATTAAGTTTGAAGAGTTTACACTAAACTTATTATGGAACAATTCTATTCCTACAAACAGAAACCTAAGAATCTTTTAAAATTCAAAAACCCTATAATTAGATTGTTGTTCGGCTGATTATTTAGTTGATTACTTTGACTGATAAGGTAATGTGCACATGACAATATTAATCTAATGAATTTTAAAAGAAAATAAAGACTGGCATTAATCTCATGATGACATTTGAAATTATAGGTTTATTATCCTACAGAGATTTATTATCTCTTACACCGACATAAGATAAAGCAAGTATAAATCTGTCTCTCTCCATACAGGGAATTTCTTAGTGCTGTTTTAGAGAGCTGATTATTCTATCCCCACATTTCATAACACTGTTTTCTTAACAACCAGAAGCACTCTCCTTTAATATTAAGACAGACATTTTGACTGAAAGAAACTATGAGTATGTGCTTAAATTAAAAATGAAAACCCATATTAATAAATATTGAAATGGGTATTAATCCTTATTCTAAGGATTATCTTCTACCACCAAGTAAGATTCTTGGCCGAGATTTCCTCCAAATATTTGCAGCAGCCAAGGGGACTACATTTTTATACAGCTTTTATAAATTACATTTACTGAAATTGCAAAACATTCCATTCTTTCTTCTGATAATTGTATATAGGGTATGACTATCACATCTGGGCCAATTTACACTCATATAAAGAAGTACAGGCTGATTCCATCTAAATTTAGGAACAATTTTTAACAATGCAAATGGTACGTGAAGAAACTTGTGTAAATATGTCAGATTTGTGTTTGTTATATTTTCCCCCCAGTATGGCACATCATCTGTTCAGACACAATGGGCTTCTGACTGAAGTTTCTTGCCTCCCATTTTCACATGGTAACTATTTGCTCAAGCCACTGAAAAATTTCAGCTCTCAGGATGTTTCCTGGAGAATGAAGTGATGTCTACAATGACTTTAGAGTCATCGTAGGTTAAATTCCTACTGTGACTTAAGAGATCTAATGGGTAAGCCAGTTAAACTATTAGAAAATAATATGAGGAACTCCTAAATAATTCTGTATTGGAAAAAGTTGTAGGCATAATCAAATATTCATAATTTGAAACATTACAGGTTTGTTTCAATAGCACTAAATAGGACATTGTTTCTTCTATAATGTTTTTAGAAATCACAAATTACACAGTAATTGAAATGCAATGAATGGAGATGTACAGCAGCATGGATATACATGACATTTTATAAATGTGCATTACAGGTTTTTATATGAACTAACATTTTCATGCAAAAGAGCAGAGTTTAATGAATTGCAAATCCAAGTACTTGAAGCAGCAGTAACACACCTTAGAGAATACTCTCATCTTGATGCTTGAGAAGGTTTGCTTACAAAACTGTACTCCTCAAACTGAAAATATCAAACTCTGGCTTCTCAAGTAAAAATTATAATTCACAGAGTAAATGTTTCATTGAAGCTGAGACACATCTCATATAGCCAGGGGAAGAGGGCCACATTCCCACAGCCATCTCAGACTCAGTGCAATGAAGGACAGATTTAGGGATGCTCCACATCATGCCAGGCCTTCCAGGGCATTCCAGTTTACAGTCACCTGCACCCAACAAAACTCTGCTCAGTTGCAGAAGTACTGAAAGCCATTTAGCTAATCTTCTTTCCTAGTTCAAGGTCTCCCCAAGACAGTCTTCCTCAAGGAAATGGGGAAATCCCCAACCATCTGGATAGCTCAGCTTCTAAGTAGCTTTGATCCAGCAAAGTGGCTCAAAACAGTAAAAGAAAAAAGAGAAAAAATAAGATAGAGATGCCTCTCAGTATTTTGCATGGATTGAACCTGATTCTGATCCTAGTTCACCTAGGATGGGGGTACAGGTCAGGTAACATTATTTTCCTGTTCTGTGCAATATTAAGCACAGCTGGCTTTTAAGTAATTGAAGAAAATACCACCACTGTGAAAAAAATACTCAGGTCCTGTAAATCAGCAAAAATTCACTGAAGTAAACAGTGATACAAAATTTTACACCAACTACAGGTTTTCTCCAGTATGTAATGAAGAGTCTTCTGTTTGCTCCCCTGGGTTTCAGCTCAGACTCTACATGAATACAGTTGGATCTTTTTCCAAAACAAGTATCAACACATTTTCTCCTGAGTCACATATTCTTAGCTTCTACACACTGCATATTGCCAAGAAGAGTAAAAAAAACCTTTAAAAAGTAATTAAATGTTTTTTTCAATAAAACCATCAATGGCACAATTTTCTTACACAGCTTAGAAAACTCACCTCATTTTAATGCTGCTTATTGTAACAGACTGCTAAAAAAGCCATTTGCTGTAGAAAGTAGATCTCAGGATAATATACAGCACTGAATAATATGAAAATGGAAACTGAGACAGAACAAACAGCAGCTCTGAATAGAGCACATGAAATGACGTGGTCTGACTGATTTTAGTCAGGAATTACGAGGAACAAAATACCAATGAAGTTATAATGAAAAAATTAAGAGTCTGAACTAACTGTGATCTTGGAAACAAAGTTGTTCTTACATTAATTTTATGGCTTGAAGTTTGTATACAAATACCTGCATTTCATAGAGAAAATAGAATAAGATCTCTATTAATAAGCAGGATACACTACATCATTAAGTGCTTAAGTCAGAAGCCTGTTTTTCAGTCAGTAAAGATCATATCTAAATGTCAAAAAATCTTATTATTTTCCTTAGAAAATTTTAGCATTGATATTTTCAAAGCATACAAAATATACAATCTACAAATTTCAGAAAGTATAAAATTTAACAAGTTCAGACACTTCTGTATTATTGCATTGTCCCACAAAAAAACCTTCTAAGCAGACAATGAAAGGCACCTTTTTGATTTCAGATAACGTACACACAGTCTGCCTTAAAAGGTATTATTCACTTTTGAAGTCAAGTATTCACAAGATAGAAAGCATCAAAATTAGATCTGTTTGTGTTTATTCAGTTAACCAAATCCACATATATATGCTGAAAACACAGGGCTGCTATTCTGCTTTTCACATGATTTCTTACTTCAGTGCACGAAAAAGCCACTGCTTGCTATTAGGGTTGCTGCAGCAATATGAAAGAGATCTTTTTAATACAGAAGATTTTTTATTATTAAAAGCTTACTTTTGCTTTAGTGAAACCATTGCCAAAATGTCAGTCCAATCCCATGGCATAATGATTACTCATATTAATTCCTGCTCGAATCTTTTAATGCTTTCCTCATATTAATTCCTGCTAGAGATCTTTGTGGCTTTCTAACATTGCTTACAATAGCTGAGTGGTCAGTGCAGAGGGAAAACCTCACTTTATTACTTGTAAAGTCATCTGCAAGCCCATTAATACTTCGTGCTCATGAGTCACAGAGTGACACTTAGTGACACAGGTGAATAGCTTCAGGACACCTGGAGACTGAGTAACTAGATAAAAGAGAAGTGTCCAGCTCCATCAGATAGGTGAAAATTATTTGTTAAAAGATTTTCCACCAATTCTAACCAGCAATATTTCCATCACAAGGTTTAAAATAAAAATGTAGTTTTTTTTAACATAGCAACAACAGCATTGTCTAGAGGAACCAGACCTTGTGAAGATTTATAATGGCAGTTCTAAAGATTCACTAAGGAGCAGGACACTGTTCACAAAAATAATTTGAATAGTTTCATGTATCTTCAAGAACTATAAGGAAAATAAGTCCATTTTTACATCTTTAGTAACTTCAATCTGAATAAGAACTTTACTGACTGTAAAGTTAAGGCCTTTCCTCTAATTTTGCTCATAGTACAATTTCTATTTATATAAACATGAGGTATATTGCAGCAGGAGGCATCTCTCTCAATAAAAACAGAACATTAGAAATTCTAATGTAGAATATTTGGGCTAAACAACCTTTATCGGTATTGTTAAAAATACACAATAATTCAATTAACTTCAAAAAACAACATTGGAATTACAGTGGAATCGGCAAGTAAAAAATTAGGCTTAGTGTGGCTGACAGTATAATACTGCTAGGAGCAAACAATAAAACTAGAAATTCATAGCAGAAAGTTTCTCAGCATACTTACCACATTCTGGCTGGAAACTATTGTGGAGATGTTTGTTTTCTTCAGAAAAGTAGGAACTTGGAAGCAAAGGAGGCCTTACAACACTTGTATAGAGAACGGGCTCAGGCCTCCGAATTTACCATTTTGCTTTCTAGCCATCCCTGATGAATTCTAGCTTTCCAGGTGATTGTGGATAAGTTGCTGCTTTTCTCTCTGTCTCAATCTTCTCACCTGCAAATAGGTACAACAATCCTTTGTCAAGGCCTTTTTTAAATCCTCAGACACAAAGCACTAAGAATTATCCTTTCCCACCACTAATAATTCACAGTGGAATGGAGCTGCAAAATCTTCTAAGAAATACTTTCGTGCACTTCTTAATCTATGTCTCATACATTTATGACCTATAATCATGTGTGTGTTATTTAAAAGATATATGAGCACAATTTATGATAGCTGAAGATTAAGGAACAGTAATATGGTTCTGTGGCCCCTGGAATACCTAGTTCAGCATATTCGACTGCAAAATAAGCAATAAAACCTCACTAAATAGCTAAACACCTTACAAGTATACCTGTCTACCAATATTCTGAACTTTGGAGAGGCCTTCACTGTAGTGAAACGAGGCAATCAGGTTGTGAGTTCAAGCATGAACCAAGCATGCATTCAGAAGCTCACCTTTTATTGGCCCCCAATCCTGCTCATGGGCAGCTGGGCTCAGCCCTCATTGGGCACAGCTGGGCTTAACACAAGCTCACACCTCCCACCTTGTAATTAGCAACACCTGATTGCCTCATTTCACTACACTTCAGTCTGCTTTGAGCCACTTTAGTTACTTCAGTTGTTCTACGTTTCTTCAGAACTGAAGTCTACATCAGTAATTTCAGTTCCATGATTATAATTTTAAATACTGCATAAAGTATCTTCATGAAATGACAGAAAAAACCCTTCAATTTTGGCAAAACTGTTTAAGACCCAGAATATCCATTTGTAATTCATAATTAGAACAAAAAAAGAACACTAGTTTTTTGTAGAAAAAGGGAAGAAATAGGGTCAGAAACATCCCAATAGGATTTGGAGAGGATGATTGGGATCATGTGCTTGGGTGAACTGACATTATTGAGCAGCTATTGAGTCTATATATGCTGTGCTTTTTTTTTTTGCTGGGAAGTCAATTATAGATGTTGCTGTTGATTTGTAAAGTCAGGGCACAAAGTTCCAGACTTTTTGGTACAGAATCACTAAACTTGGAACACTCTCTATTCAATTTTTTTAAATTTTCTCTTCTTACCATGAAGCCCATCTCCTCCTCAGAATTTTGCATGAAATGGATTAGGAGTGGGGGACAAAATCATGATTGCTGATGGCAGCTATCTTATGGCACTTGTTAAAAAAATAGTATTGGAGGGTACCTGTTCTCCCAGCAAACAGTTGTCATTTTAACGTAACACTTTCCACGATGCAAAAGGGCTTACATATCTGAGCAACACAACTTTTAGTAAGCATAGAATCAAGAGATACTTTAATTTCCTCTTTAAAAGGATAAAAATTTTTAAATCTTTCTAAAAAGCCAAAAGAAGTAATTTTATTCTCTTTCAAAAGTGCTTTCATTACGGGTGTTAACAGCTGATTTATTTTATTCCTCCTACATTCGTCTGTTTGTCTTCATCATTACACTTTAAGGAAAAGCTGTTCCATTGTTTTAACTTGTGGGCTGGTTGTTGTTTTTTGGATTTTTTTAAGACTAACACTGTTACACCCAGTTTCTCAGTAAATCACTCCATAAGGCTCTGCACCTTTCATGAGTTTTACTTCTGCTACTGAAGTCTCTATCAGAACAATGATTCTGCTCATCTCATCTCATTTAAACTGTGGTACCATATGTCAGTGATATGGCTCCAAAATACTTATTAAGCTTTGCATTCTAGATAAATACCCTCATAAGCATTCATTCACAGCAGCAGCTCCTTCAAGAATCACTGTGGTCCTGGGCACCAATTAAATATTCAGCCTTCGACAGAAGTGCCAGGGATACATTTGTATTTCCTGCTTCTTTGATGTTAAATTTCCTGCCACTTCTACCACCCAGCAGCAGGTAAGCTGGAGCAGTTTTAAAACATCCATTTCCAGATGTCCTCCTACCTTCTGTTATAGGGGATTTGCCTCCATGAAGAAATACAATTGGCATTTCATTAGGCAAAAGAAAACAATGCAGAATTCAGGAGAGCTGTTTTGCCTGGCAATGGGAGCAATCAACTTGAAAGCCCACAGCAGACACTCGTATTATCTTTTCAGTGATACATTATTGAATCACGCTGAAGAAAAAAAATCTGATTTTAGTAAGTTTTACAGGTACATTTGTGCTGCTGTGAAGAGCTTCCTACTTAAAATGCAGGTTTATTGTGTTATTTCATTTGATTCTGCTTCCGAAATATGACAATGTTGTCTACACGTCCTTTTATCACAAATATTCCATGATATACCTAAGAATTTTTAAAAACCCTGTTTTCTAAATGGGATGGAAGAAGTCATATGACTCCTCTGTGACTTAGTCTTCAACCTATGAAAGAAACAAGAAGTTTTTGTATTTGCTACATATTTTGTATTTGCTACAAATACACATTGTATTTGCTACTCTAAGGTTTTATTAATTCAGACCTTGTTTTTCATTCCCTACAGTAAGCCTCACTTCCACAACTAGCCTCATTAATTCTACTGGAAATACTCAGATGGACTTCTCTTGCTTTTTGTGCTGGAGATAAAATTTTTTTATTAAGAAACAGCTGATGTTTTCCCCCCATCAATGTTTTTCTTAATTAAAAGTACATTCATTACTGGGGAGCACCAGAAATAAAATTATTTCCTGCTAAAGTTGTATTTCTTACTTGCCCTTCTTAAAGGGAAAAAAACCTCCCCCTTACAACTAAGTTAGTTGAAGCCCTGGCAGTAGAAACAAGAATTTTCCTTCCTGTACTGTCCCCATAAACATATACAAGTTCCCTTTTCTTTTTGCTTTAGCCTGAGGCTTCTAGTCTGTAGGAGCCTGCTGCCTAAAAATGAAAATTATAAGTTTAATAAGAATTCAAAGTATCTGAAAAGAATTGCTTCTTTTGTTAACTACATAAGTCTGAAACTCAGACACGAATCAGAGTTCTGTAAATATAAGTCTATATTTCACCACAGTCATGTTCAGTGACTTAATAGCAGTATAAACAGGGTAATACCCCGGGCAGTCGTCTCCATCCCAGTTACTGGGTATTTTCTTTTACTATGCTTTATTTCTTACAATGCTCTAGGAGGGTTTTAGGATGGCATTTTTTACAGGAAAAGAAACTTGCAAAGAATAAGCAGCATCTGAATAGCAAGTTTATTGCTCACATTTTAATGCAACTTTCAAAATTACAGTTACTATATGGATACTGTTGGCAAAACACATTGTTTTGGTAACATATAGAGCCACATTTCTGTTATACCTAAAAAAAGCAAACGCTAAGAGACTGCAAAGGGAAAGAAATTCCTTCCCTGCCTACACTGTTGTGCTATAATGACTTCCTAGCAGGATATTATGCACATGCCATACATTTACAGCAGCCCCATCTTCATTTTTTAAAAAACAAATACAAAAAAGAAACTTCTTAAGCATTCAGATAACTTGCCATTGGCAAAAACCTTTTGTGTACAAATCCTGAACAGTTCTTCCATCTGAAAAACCCCTCACAAGGTTCTCCTTCAGAACTCAGGGAGAAACTTGTCTTTTTCCTAGACATGCTGAACTGGCAGCACTTGACTACAGCAAAGTTCTGCACCTCTCTGTCTGCATCTGCAAAAGCTGAAACACCTTGACCCCCAGCCAGAGGTTGTTTACGTGGAGAACAAGCAGAGTGCAAGGAGTGCATTGGAAAGATAAATGTGCAACCACTGGCACAAGAACTCTGCCAAACTCTGGCTACTTCTGCAGCCTCCTTGGAGAACAGTAGCAAATAAACAGTAGCTACGTAGCAAATAAAAAGGGCATAAAAAGGGACCACACAACATGGAAAAAACTTGGGAGCCATGAGATTCACAGTGCTGAAGGACAAAGACTGTAGAAACTACAAGAACATGGGTTTTCTACTGAGTATGTGCAGATAACTGCACAATGCAGAACATCCAAGGAGTGATATCAAAGGATTTCAATTAAAGATATTATTGTTTCCATAACTTTAAAAGAGATTTATGGAAGAAAATTTATAAGGACTGAAGCTGTAACAAGTTTTAATGCTTCTGAAAACACAAAGAGAAGAAACTTTCTTTTCCCAGTATTAAAACCTGTATCTATAGTAATAGAAAACCTGCAGTCTGTAGTAATCCTTGGTGTTGCAAAGCAAGCTGTTAATGTGTTATTTGAGAGTGAATGACAGATTAGCTGTACTGGTGAGAAGAAGTACAAAAGTAAAGAACTCCATCAAAATTATATGGAAAGGCTACCAATATTATTTAAGATGCCATAAAAATCTTACCTTAAAAAACTGTTTGAAATTTTTTCAAATATTCAGTGACGACCAAAACCAGAAGTTGAATTTATTCAGGATAAGGATCTGGAACTACATCCAAAATGAACAGCCATGACTAAGCATAATTCGCTTGACAGCAATGAGAAAAGAAACAAGACATTTAAAAGGTATTTTTAAAAAAAGTATTTAGAAGATGAGTAGATATGGTGCACAGGACATGGTTTTGTGGCAAACTTGGCAGTGCTGGGTTACCAGTTGGACTCGATGATCTTAAAGGTCTTTTCCAACCAAAACAATCCTATGACTGATTTTCAGAGGGTAGCTCTTGCTTCAGAATGCCTGAGGCTGCCAGTACTGTACTTGAACTTTGCATTAGTGTTTTGATGATAAACACAAGCAGCATAAGCACAATGCAGAGGCATCAGATGGAAAATCAGAGCTGGCAGTTAATTTTTTTGTGGAATGTCAAAAAAGAGATATAGTTCTTGTCCCAGATTTTGCAAAGGCTGTAATTTCTCAGCCACATTTGTAGAAATGTTTAGGAATTTCTTTCTGAATGTATGATTTTACATTAGTATTTTTTTAAACAGTCATTTCTTTCATTGTAGAAACATCAAAACCTTTTTCTCCCTTTTGGAGCTGTTACTTCTGCAAGATAATGTTTAAAAGTGGTATTTCTGTTCATTATCTCTGCTCCTTTATGTTATCTCTTGATGAATCAGGTCAGCAGCATAGCTTCTTCCCATCCTGCTTACAAATTGAAAAGCTATTCTGTCCCTGGGGTTTTAGATTTGAAGGTTCTAACAAAAGCAAATATATTTTGAAATTACTACATTTTTTTATCAGTAATATATTATAGAGTTTTTTGGACAGAAGTATCTTCAAAGACCTGAAGGCAACTAAAAATTGATTTTTCTACTGTGTCAGTCACTTTAGGTTTAATAATATTAACTCCCAAATTAATATTTTAACTTCCTTCATCATGGCTTGTTTCCTTATTGTAACTATGATATCAGCTCTGCTTCATTCTATAGACTGTTTGATATTAGTTAATTAAGTATATTAAATATGAAAAACTAACAAAATGCCAGCAATACTGTCAAATCTCCATACTTTCCTTTTTTAGGTTTACTATGAATTATGTCCACATCAATGTGATAGGTAGGGAAAAACCTAGAATAGATCCATACCCTACAACTGCAAACCAGAAATCAAAGGGAATATATAAGCAACTGCCTGCTCTTTGCTTTTTTTAAAAAAACAAGATTGTGTCATTTTACTATTTATGTTTGTGTGTGGTAACTTTCCAGTTCTGTAGCTTTTGCAGTTCCTTAAAGGTTATGACAGCAAAATGGCAAATAACCATGTACATAATACCAACACGTATGCAGTACCAAAATTTCCTTCTGAAACCTGAGGGAACATTATAGTCCAGTCAAATCTGTGTGTTGGTTCACTTAAAAATACTTTCCTCGTTATATAAATATTTAATGTAGCACACAGCAACAGGTGCCATAAATGAGTAAGCACAAGGCTAAATGCTATCTACATATCTTTGTATTGTGGTTATTTTTTTAAGATAAGATCATTCTAGACAAAAGATTTTAAATTGGATTCACCTTTGCTCTCTGGAGGAGCTACATTACATACTAGCAAAGAACTTAGAAAAGTCTTAGGGTCAAATCTACAACTAATGAGCTGTAAGCATTTGTACTGCACACACTTGAAAGCAGCCACAACAAAATTAAATCAGAATTTTCACTGTAAGACACAGGTCTCTCAATCTTGCAGGTGATACCCTGTGCTTACCATCTGCAACAGTGCTTCCAGAGGCTTCAGGAAAGCAGCAGAATTAAAAAGGGATGGAAAATACAGATTTCTATCAGGTGGGCTGAAACATCCCAGTCTTGGTTTTGGTTAAGAGCTGTTATTTTTCAGCATCGTGAGACATGAATTCAGACATCTTTTCCTTATGGAAAGTGAAAAAATATGCTTACAGCCCTACCATGTACTTGTATGGGTATACCCTCCCCATGCAGCTTGATATTTTGGAGCTTGCACATCTTTATGGAAATAGCCTCCCCAAGCTTGGTTAAATCCAATACAACTCAGAAACCTGTTCTCCAGCAATACTTGAAAAATATAAGCACCCAAATTCTATTAACACTCACGTTTTGACCACCAACACCCAGATACATTCAGAAGCATTTCACTGCCTATTCCTACATAATTAAGATTCATAAATCATATGTAAAGATGCTACCACTCTGCCTACATCTCTGCAGAAGCAGGAGTCCCCTTCATACTGTAACAGCCAGGAAGGGAAAGATGTTGGTCGTACTCCCAGATCCCTGGACTATTTGTGCTTCCTTGAATTCCCTGCTCATGCAACTCCCAAATAGAGTGCAAAACCAAGTCTTTCCATTTATCCTTTTCTTCTTGGCCCATTTTGCATGGTGGTTCAGCTTCAGTAGACTGAGGAAGATAGCCCTCTGCCTACTCACCACACTGCCCACACCCTGAGATTGCAACATCCTCATCTGCATCTAAATTCTGCTGATTTGGGGAGCTGTGAAACAGCCTATTATTGTAACTAGTTAGCATAACTGAAAAACAAATATAATTTACAGAACAGACCTATCTTTCTGGCTCAAAGATTATGACAATCTGTGCATTTAAAGGTTTTACCAGTGAGGCGATTATTTACTTCTTAGCTTTGGAAGTCTGCAGACTGTAAGGTCTGAAAGGTCTAATGTCCTCTGTCCACCCAAGAACTGATCCCATGTCTGAAACACACTCTCCTTGTTTTCCTTTTTGGGAGAAGAACTAAAAAAAAAGCAAACAAAACAAAACAAAAAAAAAAAAAAAAAAAAAAAAAAAAAAACCAACAAAAAACAACCAAGCAACTAAAACTAAACAAAAAACCCCAAATCAAAACAAAAACCAACCAATCAAAAAAAAAAAAAAAAAAAAAAACAAAACCCAAAAAAACCCCAATATAAAAAAATTTATTAACATCTGAACCTTTACTCTAAAATCTGCAAGCTTGCCAGGCTGTCCATTGTGAGCAGAACTTCTATGTTTGTTCCAAGCCACTCAAATCTGTCACAACTTCATATACCTGGAACACTTTATAGAAGCACTGTGATCAATAATCAAGCAGTGCAAGAATATAGCCCATACAATTTAAAAAACTATGCCTTTATTGCATTTTTCACTATAAACTTTATTTACATAATCAAAACATTGTTTCTCAAATAATCCAATATGAAATCCTGCACTTCTCCTAAGGACTAATTTAGAACTGTGCACACTGAAGTGATTTATATTTTAATTCCCATGCACTCATCTAAATTGAATTTAATCTGACATTTTATTACCAAGTTCTATTATACTCTCCTGAAGCTCTTAGTAATCTTTTCTAATATTGCCTAATTTAAATAAATTTATGAAATTACCATGTATTGACATCCTGCTTGTCACCATTACCCTATGCATATAACACAGTAATGTATCAGCTGGTCTACAAAGACCCAAATAAACCCCATGAGCTTTCCAGTCCTTCTCCTTCCCAGTCCAAGATCTTGTTCCTTCCCAGAGATCTTACTCTTTATGGCTCCTACCTCTACATGCATTTTGCATGACTGGCAGAACTTCCCCCATGCCTTAGTTCCTTAATAGTTTTGTATGAGTTACTTTAGCAAAAACCTTTCAAATGTCTAAATATATTATAGCTCTGAGTTCTCTTTTGTTCAACATTTCATTAAAACCTTCAGGAATTTGTAGCAGTTGAAAAGGCATCATTTAACTTTATAGAAGCTATGCAGATTTATCCTTTGAATTACTTTATATAATGTCACCCATAAATACATAGATAATAGACTTTTGTAATATTTTATGATCTTCTCAACTGCTTTCCAGGCTTTGAACAATAGCTCTTCGTGTTCTTCCATGATGAATTATTGCCTCTTAAAAGGAGGACTACAAACCAGAGTACTTGTCAATTTCTGGCACAGATGCAACTGGCAATAGGAAGTTACAGTCTTGCCACGATTGAACTCTGAACAATTGAACTTGAACATTTGGACTCTGAAAAGTCCTGTACAATTTCCACCAAAACTTCCACAAGAAATTTACCATTATATAGATTTGAAGTCTGATTTCTTTACTTTGTCTTTCCTTTCTCTTTTCCCAGTTTCACTCCAGCCACAGAAAGTACTACCAATCATGCTGGTTTTTTAAATTTTAAAAATTTTTAAATGAAACTGCAAACATATGGCAAGGCAAAACACCACCTTGCTAGAAAACGGCAGTACAGATAGGAGTCTTTTATAACACAGGACAGATGCCTACACATGCTGGTCAGCAATAAAAAACACATTTAGTTGGCTTTAAACACCATAAAATCCTGTTAGAGAAATGATTCCTCAGAACAACAAATATGACAGATGCTACACTCATTATTTTAACATTGAGTAAGCCGAAAATATAAAACAGTGCCATTCTATAAAACAGGCTACAATAAAGCAGAAATGATGCAATTAAGGACTCTGGAACATAAAACCCAATCATAGTTAGTTTTAGGAGTGATATATACCCCATATTAAAAAAATAAAGTGTAAGTCAGACCCCTCAAATTAGCATGCAGAACTGTGAAGCATAAAGTTGCCTAAAGTCAACTCTTGAAGCAGTTGTCTAGAACAAAACACTGAGATCCACAAGGATAGGTGCTATCCCTGTCTAAAAAAAGGGGCTGCAAAATACTACAGCCACAAACATTTATAATAGGAACATGACATTACACCTTACTAATGAAAAACAGCTATGAAGGTTACAGATTCTCAGGTTCTTCTCTCATACGTTCAAAGAATTGCTATCACCTAAATCCTGCTATCTTTCTTTCAAAAACATATAGGAAAAAAAAAAGTCTACTTACATTCTTGAAAAGAAAAACAAAAATTTGGAAACACTGCTCATCCCAGTTTCAGTTTTTGCAGCTCTTACCCAACATATGTCAGATCCAGGTTCAAGTCCTGCCACAAGGTGAAGTAACTCAAAGCTACAGTTGATGTGTCTCACAAGAAAATGATGTTCATTTAGAGTACTGACTGTTCCTGTATTTCCTTTAAAATAGTTAGTGAATAAGCATCACAAAATACAGGAATATGCCTATAAAAAGGCTTAGATTAGAAGGTTCTTCACCTCCCAGATGAATCATTGGAATATTACAATCCAATTCTTCCTATTCTTATGTTCGTTAAGCATGAATCTCAAGTATTTTTCATGCATAGTGGCACTTCTGACCAAAACAACTGCAACTTCAGTTGTCCTAAAGTTGAGGCCTCTGAAAGTTTTAATATCACAATTTTAGACAGGAGAGCCTACACTATAGCTAAATTTACTCAGCTTAGAATCTTTTTTGGCTCTGACAGGTTCCTGAATAACTGAAATGCATTAACTGTCATTTTATAACACATTGAAAATAAATGTCACATATAGACTTCATATCATCTGAATACAAGAGTTCTCCAAAGTTAGTGGAAGTTGTGACATTTGGCATACTAAAATATCACTGGTAGATGAGGGCTGATATTGCACTTATTTGCCTCTGCTCTCCTCTCCTGCAAATAGTCAAGGTCAATGCCAATGCTTAGGCTCATTGTAAAGAGGAATGATAGCTGTGGAAAAAGGTTTCGCTTGGAGTTATTAAAAATCCATAATAAAGAAAATAACAATGAACATTGTTTGAATATCAATTGAAAAAAGTAATTCAGTTCTGTAAGTTAATCAGACTTAAATCTCCAGGGGAAACTTAAAACACTGTTCTCAGTTCAAATGCTTTCCAACAATTCACAGCTTCATTTTGCAAACTTTACCCAAATCAAACTCCCCGGGATTTACACCACTTTGAAGGCTATTCATATCACAGCTGAACAAAGCATGTGAAGAAGAGGTCTTAATATGTTGATTAGAAATAGTGCAGGAAAAAACAGAGGCAGTTCCTGAAGAAATAAGAGATAATATATTATTATAGTAAGTTTAGGCACATTTTCCATGTGCCTTAGCAGAGCCTTTAGGAGGATCTGCCTCATAATCTTGCTGGGCACAGAGGTGAGACTGACTGGCCTGTATGGCTCCATTCAGGAGCCATGAATGGATGTTTTCAGGTTCCATGGATGTGCACTTTCAGGTTCTTTAGATGCTATCTCACCCTCAAATGCCACCTACATGTTTTAATCTACATCATGCCAATCCTTACACGTGTTCATACTTACGCAAGCATTTATACTTAACTTTATTATAAAGAGACTGAAGAACAAGAGATACAGGTCACAGAACAAGGTTACAGCAAGTGTGATCTTCTATCTGGCTGTAGACCTGGGCCCCTTCATCCTGGTTTTCTGTCACAAGGCTGGGGACAGATACAGATTGAGGGAATACATCAGACAAATTCCATGTCCTGGACAAAGCCCCAAGACAAAACAGCATCCTGAAGGAAGGCTGCAGGTTACCACAACCAGGAGCTATATCCTGTGCCTATCTTGGCCAAAGCAGAATAATCTGACTCTTACTTTAGACATGATACAGTGCAAAGTGGACTTCAGTACATGTACAACCACAGAAGCAAGCACTGCAAAAGACTAAGTGTTAAAAAACAAAGAACTGTCAGCTTTGGTAAACAACAGGAAAAAACGTATATACGTTACCACCATGTATTTTTGTTATACTGCAATATTTTTCAAGTTCTAGTCCAAAAATACCAGCACATCTCTTCTCTTATGCAAATAACTTTCCTATTTTACACAAATATTCAAGCTGCATACTACTTTTAAACTGCAATTCCAGGTGTCGGAAGCTCAATCCATTTCATTTCTAGATAAAATCAAAGGTCCTACTTTATATTCACATGAAAGATACCTTGGTAATGCATCACTACTTTTAATATTTTATATCAACTTGGCACATCTTTTTTTTTTTCTTACATTCACTCATCTCTCTGTGACCAGAAATGCTTTACCATTACGCTTCTCTGACTTAAAGCCCATCCTTGGCATCAAGGTGAGAAACGTATTAAGCAGGGGGACAGACAGAATGACACAAAAGCTATTTAAAAGATGAACAAAACTTATTAGTTTCTCACACTTTGTGTAAATCTGCTAAATTGATTTGAGCTGTGAAACTGTTACAGCAGAGAATCTGTTTTAAAATGTGTTATATGAAGACTTGGTAGGGAGGATGTGTGAATCAACAATATACTTTAGCTTGCTCTATTTTTCATTCTCCTCTCTGAGCCAAAGTATAAAAATGTATGATGTTGGAGTAAATGCCAACACTGATGGTTTCAATACATTTTACTTCTTAAGTACATGGGGCTTTATGATTGCCACAGGAAGTCAATGCTGCCAATAGATCAACAAGATTTGATGACATTTGTTCCTTCCCAGGAAATAGAAATCACAGCCACTATATGTTGAATTTTCTTATCAGATTCCAAAGAAAAGCTAATTCTAAAGGATGAGATTTGCAGTTAGATAGCATTTCATGAGAACAGAAAAAAATGTCTCAAATATCTCTGCTGAATGAGTGCCGTGAAGGATGTGGGCACCTGCACCATGAAATCTGCTCATAGACCACTCTGCTGGAAAAACTTTCTCCTCCTCTTCACGTCCTCTTTCATACACAGTCAGTTCTCAATTTCCAGTACAATACAGCTCTTACATGAATATCTCAGTGCAGAGAGAAAGCAGCATAGCGGGAACCACAAAGATGGATTAATACCAGAAGTGGATTTTGTGTTCAGTGATGACTTATTGGAATAATACACAAACACACATACATGTTTTGCAATAAAGAAGAGAATTGCAGTTGTATTTTCACTACAGATTTGGGGGGTTAGAAAGCCTGTTTCCATAGTGAAACAATACAAAAAGGAAAAAAATTTAAATAAAATTTAAAATATAATAAAAAAAAGAAAATCAGGAAATGATAGTTCTGTTCTTAGCCGAACAGAACTGTACCTAGAAAAAAAAAAAACATAACATGATATGTTTCAAAATATTTATTAAGGATTTTTATCCTATTTTAAACCATCATGAGAAATTAAAACATAACAGAAAAAAGATTTTATTTCACTGTAATAAATAACATGTAAGCAACTTCAGGACTGAAAAAAAGAATTTTTTTTTCAAAATTTAAACTGTCTCTCATGTAAACTCCAATTTCAATTAATTAACTTTAAAAAAAATAAAAAAACGTTAACAGTTCCATCTGTCAATAGCAGTCATTTGGTGGCTTTCTTGGCCAAGATACTCAGAACTTCATGTCCATCCACAAGTTGCTGAGTGTTACAGCTCTTCTGGAACTGCATTTTCATTGAAGATCCTTCAACAAAAAACTGAATTCTATTATCTGCTTCATCACTGGTTGTATTTGGTTATTGTTCTCACTTTTTTTGCAATAACTGTACTTAAGCTCAACTAACTTGCCTTCCCCAGGTGCAATCTCTGCTACAAGTCAAAGATTAATGGATTAAGTTCCTGGCTCATTTTAGAAACCCTGTGTGACAGCACAGTATTTATAACTGCAATCCCAAAGTTTGCATTTTTATACAGTACAACTGCACTGACCTCTGATGATTGCTTTTGGTTCATATACAGGTTGCCACTTTTTCACCTTCTCCTCTTGTTTAAGAATACAACATAGCAACCTTGATAAAATTTGAATCAACTGCTAATTAGTATTCCAGTTAATGGAGATGAAAGCCAAAACATTTTGACTAAGATACAGCACTTGTTACATTAAGCTATATATAACTGTATCAAATGGAATATTTAAGCATTTTAACTTGAGCATTTTATGCGTTTGTAATTCACTTAATTATTTCCTCCAGAGAACAAGTGCTATAATATCATGCTGATGCATGGGGAGTTATGTGAATGAATCTTCAGGCATCAGGATCAGATACCCAAGTGCCTCACTTAAATCAATAAGAGCAGGAAGAGCAGTGGGAAGGGTGCCACTTCCAGATTATTTCACATCACTGTATGTAGAGCAGGTACATGAATCATGCTGGTGACCTACTTGCCTTAACTTAATAAAAATGTAACTTAAATTTCACACTTTCATAAAAAATAAAGAGCTACGTAAATTACATTCTCATTTGAAATGTATCTGCTATCCATCTTGCTTCATGACAATCATAATCTGATGAATTTGAGCTATTTAGGTCACTACAATCTTGGAAAACAGGTGAGAATGAATCAGTAGAAAGAGAAAAAGGTCATAAACAAGAAGTATCACTAACAATTCCCTGGAGATAAATAAATTAACGTGTCACTATTCTCCAACACATAGCCTCCAACTAAACCAGCCTCTCTCTAAAAAATTTCTGCATTACAGCCTATTTTTATAGCTTTGAATTTGACACGGGAAATATTACATCTTTAATCAACAAGTGCAGAGAGATATTGAGATGGGAAGAGATACAAAACAAGCAAGGAGAAAGGGAACATTACAAATCTGCAAAAGGGGGAACAGGACTTCTATTAGTTACTGTGTATGTGGGTTATTTAATACACTATTTTGATTTTATTATATTGGTAAATAGTACTTGTAGGTGAGGCGGGAGAAATCAGAACTTAATGAAATAGATTAAGAGACTGATTCAAAATTGGCAGCAAAAACCAGCTCAGAATTTGAAGTATACCTGGTTCCAGCTGCATCTGATAGTGGGGGCTGGGTGGCAGCCAGCGACCTCGAACTCCACAGCAGCTCTGGTAACATCCAGATCCCACTGTGAGCCAGACCAGTGTTAACATCAAACAGAATTCAAGCAGCAATATTGCTCTAGTTCATATTCTGCTTCCCACTTTCTTGGTGGACTGTGCTGGTGTCTGAAACTAACTCGGGAGTAGAAACACGTTTCCAAGTCTTATTTTACTCAGAAATTTCAATTGATTGGACACTGGAGAAAAGTCTAACTTAATCTGCTATGGTAGTTGCCAGTTATTGAGGGATTTCTCCTATGTAAGTGCAACTGCCTGTCCATTTTGCCTGTTCAACTTCTTTGTGCTGCTGCTCAAAAAGAGATGTGATTTTGGTCCATACTGTCCAGAAACTAAGAGCTAACAAAATATTATACATTTTTATATTAACCCATTAACACTACCGAAATATCACAAACTGTTGACTGCATTTACTAAGCTGAATATTTCTGAATATTTTGGGAAAAATATCCAGCTGCTAGCTGATGAATCACCATAACAAAATGTTCATTTCTCTAAAAAGTTATCCATCAATGTAAGCAATGCGTGGTTTTAAATTACTGTTATTCCTGATGTGATGCTTGGTAGTTGCAAGTCTTGGAAAATTCCCCACAGAAATAAATAAATAAATAAATATTGCCTATCCTTTTTCCTCTCCTTGATTCCAGTTATTCCAGTACTTAGTTTTATCCTATTAGAACTAATAGGATTTACTAACTGTTAGTAAACTAACTGTTGTTACTGATAAAGGTGTTTCTAGATCTCCTTATCCACTTGCTACAATGCTGCCTGCCAGCATTTTGTTTTCCATGAGTACAGATTTTGGTCCTTGTCTGTCAAGTATGTTTTTATTCTCTTTACAAACATTATTCTATTATGAATACATACCCAATCACAATAAACCCAGATATCATCCCCCCCCTTAGCATTCCTTGTAATGTTGTTCATGATGCAATGTTACCTTTGCAATTTGCAATATCCTTTTTTGCCTAAAGAGACATTCATGAGACACAGACAGACCTAAAATGGTTACACACCTCAGAATGCAGCTCCCACAGTAAAGTAGTTCTGCTGCTGAAAGGCTACAGGACTGTATAATGAAGTCTGGGGGGAAGATACTCTCCCTGTACATTTCCCCTGCAGAAGTACTACTTGTATTGATATTGTCATCAGCAGTATTAATTCTAGACACCATCTCATCTCAGAAATTTCCAGAGTAATCAGCAGAACAGGCTAACACTTGAAGTGTTAGTCATAAAACTGAGAATTAAAATGGACCAGAGGTTTAGGACTTCTTGAAAGAAAGACCTATATCACAGTGTAGATTTCGAAAGACTGAGAAATTGTAAGAAATAGATGAACCATCTGTTCTGTCAGCTGGGGGAGGAAGGGGATCTAGAATACTGATCTGGTATAAGCTCTCAGTAAAATATTACATCTTCTCTGGGTATGCCAAAAAAGGGCACAATCATAATTGTCTTCTTTTAATTCATTACTGTGTATGGTAATACTTCTGTTTCATCTATGTGTCCTGATCTGTAAGTGCTATGTACAGAATATCCAAAAGCAGAATCAGGTCACCCTTGACAACTTTTCACACTTAAAAATATAAATACAATGTCAGATCCCTGAACTTCTGGAAATTTCAGATCCAAACTGAAATACTAATTTTGCAGCTGGAGACCTTCCCTCTATTGTAGAGGGGGGTTGAGAGTTTTTCCATTGTTGTTCTTTTTGTTTACTTTCAGTTGCTAAGCAGTATTACAATAGTAACAATGTGGGCAGAGAGATTAAACTTTATATAAAGCCTTTAGCTTCAAAGTATGTATACTCCTTTATACCACTGAAAAACAGCTTTACAAAGAAATTCCATCTCCATGCACAGCACAACTAATGGATGAAGAGCAGTCAATAAAAACGTGGCACGTACAACAGCTACCTCCTGGTATTTTAACAAAGAAGGAGGAAGCAGTATCAAATTACGTTTCACAGATCCTGTCAGCATAAGAATTCCTGAAGACGCATTTTCTCTTAAAAGTTCATATTACTCAAGCTTTAACACAAAGCAAGAGAATCAAAATGAAAGCTGAGCTTCACCGAAATAAACCAAAAAGTCTCATTGAATCTAGTTCATGGTGCTGAACATGCAAAAATCTGCCAATCCATGTGCACTTGAACCAGTGGAGAGTCGGTGGTGCAGAAGCACCCAGCAGGCAGCTGTGCTGTGGGCTGGTGCCGAGTCTGTCGTGGGGGACAGACCCAGGTCTTAGACCCCAAAAGTGGAATGGCAGTAATGTGCAGCATGGAAGCAACTCCATTTATCTCCTGCACCCAGACACAAGGTTCTCTGGTTCCAGGACAGAATTAGCTCTAAGAGATCCCCAATAATCCCAGAAACTGTAGTCCATACATGAAAAGGACAGGAGAGATAGCAAAATGCTTCTTCCTCTGAAGCCATAAAGCTGAGCAACTGCTATGTCTATACTCTATCACAACACAAACAATTCTTACCTAATAAATTACCTATAATTGGAATAATTCACTGCCTTAATATTACTGTAGAATTATGCCTTTGAGCACTACTGAAAATCAGTAGCCCACTGTTCAGTTATTGGAAGCCAAGCCACATGTCAGGTGAAAATGACAAATTAGCTCCTTAGTTTAGTCCTAGAGCCCAGCCCCCTGATCTACATAACACACTGCTTTACATGCAGGATCTCTTTTGCTGCTATGTTACCTTTAAAATAAAATTTGACCTGCATCCTGAGAAAAGCAGACTGCAAGGACCCTCTTTGAAGGGCAAACATGTACAATCACAGTGGACACTGCTCCATCCCCCTCAGCACACTGCTGTAATGCTGTGGGGCTCAATCCATCCTCAGACTCACAACCCTCGTGGCAGCCCCAGGGCATGCACCAATCTCTGGTCTCATCCCATGCAAGCTACAGCAGTAGCTACAGCAGCCCTCAGGTTAGTTCAGCCACTTTGAACTGGAAAATACAAAACAAAGTAATGGTTAAGCATTGACAGCCTTACAGGTAGAGCCCAGTGGTTACCCAAACCAAGTGTTGGCCAGCATGGATGCACTCAGTATGCCCTAGAGCAAACCCAGCATGAACAATTTGAGCCATCCCACACCACTCTTCCTTGAGGCTAGGAATCACTCCCTGTGATACAGTTTACATCTTTTTATTTTCAAGTGAGAAAGATGAGCAGAAGTTATGAAGGTCAAGCCAAACTTTTAGTAAATCCATAGAAACTGTACTGACTTCAATGATGACAGTTAATCAGGAGCTGAAAAGCCACCTGTAATCACTCTAACTTCCCCAACAACGCTATTTTCCCAATCTCAAGGTAACTGGAAATGAGGTAGTTTCACCCTGTAGCCTTTCAGACAAATAGATTAATAATCCTTTCCATCAAAATCTCCAAGACTGCCTTTGCCAGTCTAGCCTAATCATCATCACCCTGTCTTTGCAGAACAGCCCACTGCCTCCAACCACCTCCCGTCTCAGGTGGTCTGCAAGCCAGATGAAAGACATCAAGTGCAGACAGCAACTATCAGCATCTGCTTTGCTCCCAAGATCTGTGTTGTTAAGCATCTACCATCACTGCCCATACATTTTCTAGAGTATTGGTAGTACTGCCACTAGCCAGAGGGTGTCTAGAAACAAAGAGTGGGCAGGCACAGCAGTGTTAGATTCTACTACTGCAGCTTCCTTGAACAGCAGCTGAACATGAGAGGGAAGGCAGCTCAGAAGGTGCCTACACAATGAAACTTCCATGTGGTTCAATACAAAAAATATACATGTATTGTTTGGAATCATCATATTTTTATTACCAAAATATAAAAATTGATTACTTTTTTGGTATGGGTACAGCTTCTAAAAATGTTTCCAAACTAAATGGTAAGTTACAGGAAAAATGTAATGGTATTTTCTTTTAATTGCTTATTATTAATACAACCTTCTCTGAACATTTTTCTAGTACATTTTTCTAGTAATTCTCCTTACAGTAAGATGTAAGAAATAAAAGAAATGGGTTAATAGGCTACAAGTGTCTTTTCCATATAAAAATGGAATTCTAGGATTCTGTCTCTTTGAAAGCACAATCAAATCACTACTGCTCTGTACTTGTTCTATCTTTTTCTGGCTGTGTAAAGGGAGAAGAACAGCATCAAAATTTATGTTTGAGTTCTTTGGAAATACAAAATGCTACTTTACACCTGGATCATGTTTAGTTCCCAGATCAGCAATAGTATCATGTCCCATTAAGGTCTTTATGTTCTAACCCATAACACACATTGATAATTCTTACTCTGTGATCTATTCATCTTACTAAGATCAGCAATGTGCAGATGCTGTGTTAGCTTCAGTACTCTACACTCAGCTCCAGGCAAAACCAGTGTAACCATTTGGAACAGAGTACACTGGCTGGTAGATAATCCCCACTTGACAAATTACAGAAGGGAAAATAACAAATACATAGCTATTTAAAATACTGTGGTTTTGGTATGAGCCAGCTCCTGAAACAATGAAATATAAATGGATTAGAAGATTATAACAAGAAATTCCACGAGGATGCTGGCTTGATACTAGTGCTGACTTCCAAAATAAAGTTAGATTTCCCAAGGCATTTTTAAATTTTACTAATACCAACAGCCTAGCAGCATTTACACTCTTGGAAAAAAAAAAAACCAAAAAACCACAAAAAAACCCAAGCTGTGTATGAACAATATAAAGGCTTTTCCATTTGCTTACCACTAATATCTGTTTTGTTTCATTATAAAGAACTTTGAGAAAGCCTTGAGCATAAAAATTATGCAGGTTTGCTTTGTTCCATCATGCGTAGCTTGCTTGCCATCTAGTGGACAAACGCAGCATATGAATTAAAGTAACTACTGTCTGATATATTCCCCTAAATGGTCAATTTTGTTCCAAACACTAGGCAATCTCAAATAAAAACTTCTTAAAAATTAATTCCTGTATTCCATACATTCTTTCCAGTCTCAATAAATAGACCACAATGAATAAAGCAGATTAGTATTCTTATGATATTGTCAAAAAAATTTACAATACGAGACAACTGAGGCACAAAATACAGACATCCAAAGCATTCGACTCCAAGATAAAACCATCATCCTGTGTTCAGTCTGGAGAAAGAAGAATTCTTAAAAGCATCATGTACCTCCTTGGTTCTTCCCCCCCACCTCCCAAAGTACAGTGAATTACATGTTTAAATTAAGCATCTATGATCTTCCTTGGTCTCAGAGGTCAGTATCTTAATGAATTGACCTGTGAGTGTGAGCTAGAACTCATTTTCTTTGATACCAGTTCAGGACAATGAACAGCAGGGAACAAACTGATTTTTGTGGTTGTTTGGATGAGTTTAAAAATGGAGTAAATCCCATTTAACTAACCAGAGCTGAATCAGACCAAAAGGTTCAATAATGCTTCGGAAGTTTTATATGCTTCTTTTGAATGACACTGCCAGTTTCAGTGTGCTTTTGTCAAGTAAGCTTGAAGTGGATTAAAATACTTGAAATATTCCTTCTAAGTGCTGAGAACAAAATATATATATCAATAAGAAAAACAAGCTGGTAAAAACACATTAATTTCCTTTACAGAAAATTTTATTCTAACTCTAAATATTGTTTGCTATCACTAAATAACATGCTGTGTACATTTTTTTTTTCTTAATCAGGTTAAATGCCTGCTAATGACCACAGGGAATGAAATAGACCACAGCTGGCTATATCATGCATATGCAATTGCTTCTTAGGCACAATTTATGTAATTAGTTACAGTCATATTAAGCTATTTAAAACACATGTTAGAGATCTAATGATGAGCTGACATTAATGGCTCATTAAAACACTCATAAATTGTTTCCAAAAGATATTTGAATATGCTGCTGATGCTCAAATAGGACACTTCTAGAAAACAATCACACATCAAAATATCACTGGTTTTAAAGAATTAATTTCCACGCTTTTTACATTAGCACCTAATTTCATGGATAAGACAGTGGGGTTTTTCTCAGTAAACACAAGCTAATCTCATAATGGTTCTGAAAATTATTACTTCTAATGCTCATTTCAGCAATTTGAAGACAGCATTTTTAATTTCCTGTGTTCATTGTTCTAACTATGGTCATTTTCATTTTAATGTATATGTAGCTGAATTAATAGAAGTAATCATTAAACTAAGGATTCTTCCTTGCTACTTGCTTACAAAGTAAAAAGACCTTTGGAAATTAGTATTTTGAACTGTTAAACAACTCCACAATAGGGTAACATAACATTTTTAAACAATTCTTCCGACATTAATTATCCATATCATTTCTTTCAGTTATGCATATTTCATTGATACTTACAAAACTAACTTACTTCACAGAAATAAGCACATTGAATCCTAGATGAGCTCCCAGAGCTCCTTAACGTTCAGAGAAAGTAACAAAAGTGCTTTGCCCCTAACAGGAATAATACACTCCCTGCTATACAGTGTACCCCCAGCTCTTTTAGTAGGAGTCAGGAAAGGAATAGTCTTTTTCTACAACTTCTTTTGGGTACCTGCTTCCTCAAATCTGAATGCCAGCTTGCTAAGGAGGAACACCCTTTCCATGCATTAGCATATGGTAACACAAAAGCATAGTCTATTTCCAGAGCTGCAAAAAACTCCTCAGACAAAAGACTTGGGAATAAACAGAGTGACTCTGCAAACACTTTACCTAGGAGCGTGAAATCTTACAGAGCTCTCACTCTGCCCAGTGGTTTAGCTGTATTCAGGAACACACCCGAAGTGCTCAAGTTTTTTGCCAGAAATTGTATTTCTAAAAGGTATAAACACTTCCACGTGCTTGAATAAAAATATTTTTACAGGCTATTATCAGGTTCCGAGAGTCTTGTATCTAGGGTTCTGTTCCAAGTCCACTTTTTGCTGCATGCCTGCTCTTATTTTATTGCTGCAATAAAGGAATGGGAAACAGCAGCAACCAAGAGAAGGACGGCCAATGCTGATTATGCCTCACGGACTCAAGACCCAGCACTGCACCTGAGTTTTAAATACCCGAGACTATAAACCTCCCACAAGGTCCTTCAAGATAGTGCTGGTATTTCATTACTGGAAAGATATTCCAACTAGCATACTTCAAATTAATCTCAATATCAAGGCAATTTATGGTCCACAAAAATTTATAGCTTACCCCAGCTTCTTCTGCCTGTGAAGGCCTCATGAGTCACTTGAAAGATGACTGAAGCACTGTTTTATTGGTGTGTATTTAAAAGAAACAGAAAATTTTAAGCATGCAGCACGAAGCTCCGAGGGAGCACTGGAGAAAGAAAGGCATTTTTGTCCTTGCTTGAAGCGCTGAGGAAACCCCCACGGCTCTGCCTCACGTGGGACTGCTGTGGAAGGGAAAGGGACCATTCCCAGCATCGCTACCTCCGCTAGGGCCAGGCTAATTAATTCTGATAAGACTAATGAATTAATTCTTACAGAACCCTCACTTAATTGTTGGGAGGAAGAGTTAACCTCCTACTTCGCTAGGCTCTCACAGTAGAGCTGCCTCCTGAAAAAGCTTTCACATAGTCCAAACATCGAGGTGCTCCACGGAGCCACAACTACTGGAGTCTCGAGGCCCCGCAGAGGAGGCACAGCAGGAGCTCCCGGAGCGGGAGGCGGGCAGGAGGCGGCTCCTCAGGTAGAGGCGGCGCGAGCCGCCCTTCCCGCTGAGGCGAGGTGAGGTGAGGCGATCCCCGCCCGCCGAGCCAGTCCTGCCGCGTCAGGCAGCCGCGGCCCCGCAGGCCCCGCCCCGGCGGCGCTGCCCGGCTGGTTCCACAAGTTTTTGACAGTTTCTTAGCGGCGGAGGGAGAAGCCGAGGCTGCTGGGGCGGCGCTGGACTGGGGCCGAGGCGCTCTTCGGAGGACGAAGCTCTTCCCACCGGCCCCTTTCCCGCCGGCACCATGTCTCGGAATCCCGAGGAGGTGAACAAGCTGACGGAGAGCACTTATAAAGTGAGTACGGGCCAGAGAGGGGGCTGCCCACCGCCGCCTCGCCTGAGGAGACGGCGGCCACCTTTGCCCCCGCTGGCCGGCACCAGAGGTGGCTGCGGCGGGGGCCATCGGCCGCCTCTCCACAGGCGAGGCCGGCGGGAGGACTCGGGGCAGCCTCAGCTCCTCGCACAGAAATGAAGCAAACATTTTTTTCTTTTTTTTTTTTTTCCTCATCCCCTCCCATACGAGTGATCTCGCCCAACCCAGTATGTCCAAGACTGCTCGGTGCTCACTTGTAAATAACCCGAACGCGCTCGGGGCGCAGGCAGGGGGAGGTCGGCTCCCCTCACCGCTCTGAGGCGTTTTGCGCCCGGCTGCCGCTTTCCCGCCACCGGAGCGCTCGGCTGGGGCTCCCCCGGGCGGCCCCGGCTCCGGCCCCAGGGGTTGGGCCGCTGCACAGCTGAGAGCGACAGCTGCGGGACAAGGCGGGCTTTAAGACTGGTTTCTCCCTCTCTGCCAGGCTTGGTTCTCCAGCGAGCCATAATTCCCTCAGTGTGTTTTGATGATAAGGTTGTTTGGAGATCTTGGTGCTTGTGGTCCTCTGCTTAAACCGTTTCTTCATACGGGCCAGAGCCTAAATAAAAATGGCTCAACTCTGAATTAAGTTGCTTGCCTATGTCCCGAGCTGATCAGGTTTCTGATGGTTCACCCTAGCACTGCCTCAAAGCACCGACTGAGGGTAGTCCAGTTTGTGTCAGGAGGCCTTTACACTTTCCAAAATGCCTCGTTATTTGTAGAATTAAAAATATCTGGCATGTGGGTTCTAGACACTTGCTTTGAACTTTTCTCTCTATAAAATTAGCTCTTCCAAAACACAACAATTCCACTGGGAAAAATTCCATGAAGAATCATACTTTTGGTTGAGCAATGGCAATTTTGGATCTGTAATTTTCATTCTGGACAGTGAGTTGTATTAGAGAAAGCACTTTGCAAATGCATTTAATCATGCAAATGAACTTACAGTGGCAATGCATTTGCATTTTCAAGCCCAAAGGAAAGCTTTCTGGAGGATTGTTCTGTTTTACTTTTTACTACATCTTGCTGGTTCAGTATCAAATGTTCTCGTATTTCCAAGGATGTTGTTACTATCATTTAAAAGTATCGAAAAATATATATACTGGAGTATTTTGCTGTTAGATTTGTTGTCCAGTACAGTTAAGTCAACATCAGTTCTTCAAGTAGACCAGTTGTATTGCTGTCATGTACTGGCTGTTTATTTTCCTTGGACTTGGATGTATTCATGGAAAACTACTGAAAAATGGAATGACTTGGCTATGAATTTTGTCCTTTAGAATCTGTGCAGGTCATCTTAAATGGTCTGGTGCTTTTTGATATCAGCTGTGTTCATGGCAAGGCCATAAGCAAACATGAAGTCCTTTTTCTCAGCAGAGCAGCCTGTAAACACAGTCTGGCAGAAGAGAAACCTGGGAAGTTGACTCTTTAGGGCTGTGCCAACAAAGGAATGTCCTACCCTGTTTGTTGACTTCCAGAAAGTAGCTAAAACAGTTTTACAGAGGGGAGAGGGAAGAAAACATCTTGTGTTTTAATGGATATAGTATAAAATAGGCTTTACAGTAATGACAGACCTCTAAATAAGAAAAATTTGCCCTGCTATTTAGTACTTATTTCCTGGGAAAGTTTACTCTTGTTTTTTAAACTAAATCTAAGAGATACATCAGGCTAGAAAAAAAAAACCAGCAAAAACACAGTAATACAAAGTTAATGTTACCAGTGCAATGAAATGACTTCTGTGTGGGTATTTGGAGAGGTCTGGTATGTTGCATCACATAGCTAGTACTCAGAGGCCTGGAAACCCTCCTGCCCTGCCCTCATTACAAATTGAAACTTTATCCAGATAAGGTACAAAGGCTACTTCAGATAGAGAATGGATTCTGGGTCTACTTTAAAGCAGTTATTTCTATATCAAAGTTAAAATCTTGAAAATAGTTTTTTACCTCTTAAGGACAGAGAGCACTAGACTGTGCTGTGGCTGTAATCACAGCTCCCTCATCTAAAACAAATGAACTGTGTGGGGCTTCAGTCTGCACGGTGAGCACTCTGCTTTGTTTAATAGTGCTCACCTAACTTCTGCTCTTGCTATGTGCCATCCTGGCAATGCAGCACATAAAACACCATGCTGGTATTGATAAAATCAGGAGCAGTGTTTGTGTTTTTCCTACCAGAAAGAAGAAAGATTTGGTCTGAGGAAACCAGTTCAGTGTAGTGTGGTGGTGGCATCTGTGGGCTGCAGGGTCAAACACAGGCTTTCAACTTCTCAAAAAAAAAATCCAACAAGTTTTGGGTGACCTGAAAAAATAATAGAAATTTAAATTGGATGCCTTGCCAGTCTGTCTCCTCTTTTCTTTCTTGCAGTGCTAATCCATTGGATTTATTAAATACATAGTAACCTGGGTTATACAAAGCTTCAGAATGTACTTACAGAAGTCATCAGGTGGCTAAGTAATGCCTTTGTATTTTTATTTTGTTCATCCTTTTTGTTGGCAACAACAACTGAAAATGAATATCTCAACATTTTTCAGCTAACCTGACTAAATAAACAACATAATCCACAAATACGTGCGTGCGTGCGCACACAAAAATCAAGACTGACGTTTACTCTTTATGTAATACCTGAAGAATCACTTTAATGCATGATAGGAATGGCACGTGCAAAATGAAGCCTACGGGTGTGGGAGCCTATGACTAAAGAGGGCCACAGCCTCCCTTTTGCCAAGGAACTGCTGGAAGGTTCACTGGTATGACATTGCCCTGCCCTTGTCACTCACTGCAGTGCTGTGGCATGCAGTGAGGGGACACTGTGTGACCCCCTTGCACACTGACTATGTCAGTCAGTCACCCCAGGAAAGTTGTGTGTTGGTGTGTCACTGATGCTCATACCATTACATTTTATCTGCTTGTTGATGAGCAAAATCTATTTGGCATCCAGCTACAACAGACACAATGCAGAGGAAAGGGGACACACCAGGAAAGTAGAGTTACAGACCTGTAATTCCTTCTGTTCAGGCTGGGAAGGCATCTCATGTATTGCTCCTGTGGTTTGGGGTTTCCAGAGCTCTTGATAGTATTATGATAGCTGTAATTCATTGGTGTTAGTAGTCTTGGATTTTAAAGATGTATTTCTCAGTATTCAAGTAAGCCTTACACAGAAATCTTCATTAGCGATCAAATTGTAATTTAAATAAAAACAAACAACTTTGTTCAGTGGGGTTTTGTATTCTTCTGAGTGATGTTTGTTCTCTAAAGAGGCATGTAAAATTAATTTGGTAGGCTATATGGCTTTATTATGGAATTATATCTGATAAATTCAGCTTAAAGCCCTAAATTCCATGTGTCTGTATTTTTAAAAGACTTGCAATTAGATTAAGCTACCAGATTTATTTACCAACATTAAAATTCACCTATGGTCTTACCACATGCTGCAGTAGGGCTGTTGTTTTGCATTACTGAAATACAAATCTAATTTGAGGCCAGAGGAGCCTTTGGGAGTTTGTGTGTGTATAAAGTTCATTTCTATCTTAGTGCAAATTATCTATCTTGACCTTACTTAGAGCTTTGCCTCCCCAGAATCTATCCTGGAGCAAGTCTTCATAACCTGAAAAAGTTTGTATTTGAAACACACTGATGGATGATGTATTAATGTTTCTCTAAAGCAAGAAGTGTTCCTTCAAGCTGACTAATAATTAGTCATAAGAATTTGTCTTTTTGAATAAACACTGGCAGCCTGATTTTTTTTCTATTCTGTTAAGCCTGGTTTAAAACATTTTAAACTAACTTGCAACCAGTACAGTTTTACTAGTTTCCAAACTAAGGAATAACAATTTAAACTCAGTTATTAATAGGTATACAAAACTTAGCTGTGAATAGCTATAGTGATGGTAAAATGAGTAATGTTAGACATCAAGATCTACTTTTCTGTGATATATATATATACACATATATATATAAATTTGGATTTCAACCCAAATACATTGTTATCCTCTCTTGCAAAAGTGCCTGCAGGATGTAAACTTGAAACTACAGGGACTCTATGCATTGTTTAGTTGTATTCATACCTGCTGAGCTATTGTTCTGCTAGGTGTGTCTTTAAGTAAAAAGCAAAGCTGAGCATTTCCAGGAAGGCACTTTTACAATGGCTGTCATTTGTTTAGAAGATTAACGTTGTTTATATGACTATCAGGAACTGGGGAAGATATAATACCTATACACAACAAGTGGAAATACAAGGCCTGTTCCTCTTCTCAGCTCCTTGCTACCAGTGTGGTTAAGTCACAGTGGTTTCATGTAGTGAAAAGGTACACAACAACTTTCATACTGGATTATGTTAGGATTTAATAACTTGAATGACTAAAATAGGTTTCTCTTACAATTTTTCTTAGAAGGTCGCTTTTGCCAACTTTAATTCTCTGCATATAAAGATGGTTCACATTGCCTATTTGGAAGGTTTTTCCCTTTATTTCCATTCATCCTAAATAATAGAAAGCTGTAGGATCTCTTATGTGCCTCCTCTTCTCTTCTAGTTAATTATTCTGTTCATGAGAGGTAGTGTGTCACTGGAATATAGGACACTAGATTGACAATTAGGAGGCAGAGTTTGTGTTCCTCACTATATGGGCAAATCAGTTGTGAACTGCTTTGCTTCTCCCAGCTTTTTCCTTACTTTGTGATGTCTATTTGGATTAAGGCAAAAGCTTTATTCCCATTACTTTGTACAGTGTCGCAGGTAACAAGATGGTGATATTTTCTAACTTTGGCAGTTTTAAGGTATTAGTTCTCTTAATCAGCAATTTTTTTTCTTCTGTCTCTGCTTTATTTAGAAGTTTTGAGATCTGATTTCAATGTATGACTTGTGATTTTGCACTGCCGTAGCCCCACTCATTTTTATGACTTATTCTTTAGACTGCAAGTAAGAGCAGCTATAAAACTGTAAGACATCATATGAAAATAGGAATGGATTTCTGAGTGGCTTTTTTCCCTTTAACTTCTGAAACTGAATAAAATATTAGAATAAATTTAACTGAAATGTCTTGAAAGTATCAAATGTATACCTGAACCTGAAGACAAGTTGCCAATGACAGTTTCCTGTTGTGAAAAAGTGCTCTGGATGTTTCGTTCTGGACAGTACTTCAAAGGACTTCACAGTAGATAAATATGTAAGAAGAACACTAGAAACAAAGCCAGGTTTTTACCTGCTCTGAGAATCTACTCTTCAGTAGAAAGAAAAAAATACATATATTGCTTGTTTCTTAGATGATTTGGCTCTCTTCAGCATTAGATTTTCATCTAATTAATCAGATCACTTTGGAGACCTAGCAAGGGAGGAGGAGACAAGAAGGCTTTCTATCAAATGCAACCCCTCAGTAGGAAAGTAGATGAGCCTTGCACAGTGCTGTGAGGATCAGCTAACCATACTCTGTGTTAAACCAAGAAAATTCCAAAGGGGAATTTCCACTGCGAAGGTTTTTGCTGCTTCTTGGGAGTTCCCGTCTGGAGACTGGGGCAGAGGCTTCTGCTAACAATCAACCACTGTGGCAGCAGGAGGACTGAAATACTTCCAGAGACGGCTTGGTCTAGTGGAGAAAAGGGCCATGAGCTGTATGCTTCCCAGCTACTGAAGGCACTGAGCTATAAACTGTTTCTTTATCTTTCTCAGTAGTTTTACATATGCCTTGAACAGATGTGATGTACTGGAGCTCTTCCTCAGAGTTCTCCGTGTCAGTGGAACTGTTGTGTTTCCACAGCACGGTCTGTATCTGCTATAAGTGAATACCTGATGCATGTATCAAGTCAGCTGGTGAAAATAAATTGCTGTGGGGTCTGGCTTCAGACATGGGAGCTGTTGAGAGCATTTTTGCTGGGTTTTGGTCCCTTCCTCATAAATGAAAGCAACTAATGACACACATGAAATCCCTTTTTTCTGTTTGAAATCTGAATTAGAAGATACCAAAAGAACTAGAATCTTAATCCCTGAATCCTTAAGACAGTAATTCCAAAAATCAGTATTTCAAGACCCATAATTATCATGTTACCATTGGAATCTTTGGGTATGTGGCAGCAAGGGTTTTACTCTCTTAAGTCCTTGTTGCAAGGAGCAGTATAAACAGGGACAGAACAGGGACAGGAAATAATTTTCAAGAATATTATTTTCAATATAATGTAGCAATTCAAGGTGGCATTTGGAGACTTACCTGCCATGAATACATATTTTCTACATCACGTACACTTTTCTGCTTCCTCATACCCTTGGAATACAGGACTCTCTTCTAACACAATCCTCTGATTCACTTTTTTTTTTTTTTAATGTATGATTCACCGACTCCACGTATGCTAACAACCATCACCTTTAGTACACTGCTGGGAAGAAATAGCAAAAAGTTGGAATAGGAAGACACAATTTACCCTGTGGAAGAAAAGTCTCACAGTCGCTCTGCCTCAGCTACACGGAGGACAACACAGGCAGAGAAGCAACATTAAAGAGCTGGAGCACAAGGAGGGATGTTCCCAGACTCTGGAACTTGAAAATCCATACTGTTAAGTTGTCAGAATAGCCCATGGCACTGTTGGCCCAACCTGAAACACAATTTCCCAAATGATTTCTGGATGTGGTTTGCGAGTTAACACAAATCAAAGGCCTGGGGACAATAGGTTGCAGAGTTTGGGTTGGGTGGGTAGAAGTTTAGTGTTATAGACCAGAAAACAATGCCAATTGCATTTAATTTGCACAAATAAAGGCAGAGGGGCTAGGTATTGTTCTGTCTGCTTTGGATGGTATATACTGTCCCAGTATCAGAACCTAATAATTGTATATATATATTTATTTTATTTTATTTTATTTTGTTTTTTATTTTTAATAGCTTTTACTCAGTATGATTGCTAAAGTTTTATTAGTGAAATCTGGAGTTAATACTTTTCTTCACTCTTTCAACTGACTGGAGGTCAAGTATAGCAGTATACTGGAAATATAAAGTTCTGTCCAAATGACCTTCTCTGACAATAAGACAAATGTGATGGTATTCCTGTTCCTTCTGGGTCCATGCATGCACTAAATATAAATATTTTCATGATGCTAGTAGTATAACAGACAAAATGTTGATACTATTTTACTTGTATTTCTTGTAAACATGAAGTGTCTGTTTTGAATTCACGGAACTTTAAAGTTCTGTGAATAATATCTAGAAAGATATGAGTTCTCATAAAAATATTCTCATATGTATAGTTAAGAATAACAGAATGATGTCTTCAGGTACTTCAGTCTTCCTTTCATGACAATTAAATGTCATGGCTAATGTTATAGCTATAGTTTTGTTAGGAAGAGTCTGGGGGGAAAATATTTAGAATTTGTAAAAATGTTTAAGGTTCTCCTCTATAGAAATAAAGAGTTTGTATTAAATTCATTGTTAAAACAAAATATTCGTTATCAAATTTTTCTTGAGACTTGGCAGTTGGTATTACATGAAATTCTATTTTGTAGGGGATAGAGAAACTAAATATTAGAAAATTGTGGTTGTGTAACTATTAAATGATCAGACATATATGGCAAAGTCTAGAACACTTTTTCAGATGTAATTATTACATACATACAAAGGGGGTTTTGTTAAATAAACATGCTGTGTCTGATTCAGATTGTGAGTCTACATGAAGAAATTAAGAAGCCACCAAATAAGTGAAGTTCAGAGAGCTGTGTTTCAAGTCTATTTAGCATTCAAAAAGTAATTGCATTTTCTAACATTTTGGAATACCAATATTTATGGAACATGAGTTCAAGATATTCTAAACGACATGCTGCTGAGCAGTGAATAACAACTGCATTTATATCAGCATGTCAGCTTCTTGTTTTATTTTTTTTTCACTGCTTATAAGAAGATAACATTAATTTTGAATATTTGGAGGACAGGGAAGAGAGTTGCTGTCTTTGAGCAGAAGAAGGGAAACTGAAGCTTTCCTGTGACTAGGGACAACCCAATTCGTGGGTGATTCTCCTTTTTTTTTTTTTAATGGGCAAAATCTTGTTCTCTTTAATTCACTCACTAACACTGAGAAAATTCAAATATGCATTCATACTTCACAGCTTAACTTATTTTCTACTTTTGCAAAGGCTTAAACTTTTAATGGTATAGCTATTTTCTTGCACTCTGAAACTGTCACAATTTCTACCAATTCATCTGTTCATCAGCCAATAATTGTATTTAACAGCCAAAACAGCTGCAGTGGATTTTTTTCTTTGTCTACTTAAGTAAGGTCATAATTTTAATTTTATTTATGCAACAACTATAGCTTTGTGCAATAAAACACAGCATTTTCAAATCTTAAAAATAAATGCTACCTGTAACTTAGATAAGTGAAGTGCCCAGTCATCTCTTCAGCAGGTACCTGGTGAATTTCTTTTCATTTCTCCTTTTCCCAGCATTTTTTTTTTTTCAGCATGGGGCCAGGCTGAAGAATTTGGCTCTTGAACCATTGTCAGAAAGTTTGTTCCTTTTTACACCTACTGAAATAGTTTACCTTTTTTTTTCCATTTTCCTCATTTGTTGATCTTAAATGATCACTTTCTTCTCCCTTCCATCCTTTGCTGTCCTCTTCATCCTAAGCCTTCTGTTTTTCATCCATCCCCAGACTTTTCAGATACATGCTGTATATCTGAAACATAAAACTAGACCTAAGTGACACGGGGGTAAATACTTTCATCCATTGTTGAACTGGCTTGGTTATAACACAGATTTTGTTTTCTGTTCACTAGAATGTTATGGAACAGTTCAATCCAGGGCTGAGGAATTTAATCAATCTGGGGAAGAATTATGAAAAAGCTGTTAATGGTAAGTCTTCTAAGTTAAGAAAGAATGTTTAATTTTCATCTAAATATACATATTTGATGAGAGGATTGTGTATAAGCTTATTTTCCAAGCTCAACTTTGGATGCATTTAATTAGGAAGAAAAAAAAAAAAGGCAGAAAATCAGAAACACTCAGACATATGATATACCTTTTCCCCATCCCTTTTTTTGTTTTGTTTTTTTCTCAGTGTCCTGCAGAATTTGCATCCCAAACACTTATGCACAGAGCTACTGCAAAATATACTGAATGTAAAGTGTAAATAACTGAAGCTGGAATAATAATATAAATGGAAAAAAGCAGTTATGCTAGGAGTTCTTTTTTTCCCCTGGAAATGACTTCCAAAATATTTCACATTCTTAGATCTGTTCCTGCTCACCTATACACATCCCAACCTACATAGCACCATGAATAGAGTAACTTGAATGCATAAGAATTACTGGAATGGATTAGGTTTTTTCTTATCCATATTAAACCTGATGGGATCTTTTTAATGGAGTCAAAATCTCAATTAATAAATTGGAACCTAAGGACCCAATTTCTCAGACATTTTATAATGCTGTTTGCTTCCATTATTGACTTAACAGAAACTAAGAACAGGTTTCCAAAACTGGGCTCCAGACTCCCAAAGCTTCCATTGTAAGACCTGTTAGAGCTTGCTTCATTACCCTTCTGCAGACCTGTTGAGCTGCCTGATACCATATTAAAGCCATGTAAAATCTCTCTCATTTTGCCTCAAGTCTAGGGCATATCTTTCTCCTACATGTAATCTAGTACTCTGAGAAATGAGATACTGTAGAAGTAGTGCATAGCCAAATAGACATTGAAATCTCTCTTCATGCAAATTTTAGACCAGGCTTGAGAAAAAGATAAAAGCAAAGCTTGCTGGAGATGAAAACAGGAAAATGTTGACTTATTTGCAATAATGCCTAACGTGATGGGTTAACATTTTAGTTACCTAATACATAACCTTAGGGATTCTAGGTAGTACCAGAAGTAATGACAACTGTTCCCATGTTAGGCTGAAAGATTTTTGTACCAGTTTCAGAGGATTCTGCTTTTCAAATACATTATTATGTTAAATTTTGCCTCTTCTCTTTGAATTCAATTTGTCATTAGTAATTCACAATATGTGTGTGCAGAAGCTGATAGGTGTGCTGGCAGATTTGCCTTTTAACACTGGCTGATAAAGCATATCTATCATGAATGCTTAATTTCAAGTGAATAAATGATTACAGTGTTACAACAACTGTTGAAAGTACATTAAAGTCATCTTCAGGCTCTCATAAACTGTTAATCTTTTCTTAATAATTTCTGAGTTGTATAAATAGACCTGTAACAGAAAGTAAATACTCTGTTGCTAAACAAATACTTTGCAGCTTTCGAAACAAGTCAGAGTAGGCTGATGAAGAACATAAAACTTACAAGAACTTCTGATACATTTCTAATGTATTTTTATACATTTTGAGGATAAAAGGTCAAAACTTCTGCAAAAGTAATTTATTAGCCATAGTACTGGTGAAGAGACTATATCAGTGGAGCTCTTAATTTAGCTTGATATTAGCACAGGACAAAACCCATGTTTTCTTCATTTTTTAGTGCCTGTATTAGGATAAAAGATCAGCTATTTGAGAAAGCATTAGATAGGAAGAGCAGAAACAGCATAAAATCTTTGCATACAGGTGGTATATTGCTATAGTACTAGCAGCAGTGTAATTCTTCAGTTCAGAATGATTTAATATAGAGCAGCTAAAAGATGTATCTTAGCCAGAATTTCCTTGTGTAATGCAAGAGAGCTTCAAAAAGAATCTTTGTTTCATTTGGAATTATCAAAGCTGTCACCTTTGCTAGTAAAAACTGTAATACAGACTTAAAATACTATCACTGGCAATTACTGATCATTACTCCTCTCAAAAAAAAAAAAAAAAAAAAAAAAGAAGTCAACAGTTGACTTCTTTAGGTTAAAAATGTACTACTACAAAAAATTATGAAGGCTTACTTCAGTGAGTATTTTTCACCACCTTCTACAATAAAACCTTAACAGTTTTTCCTTGTTGGTTTTTTCCTTGTGGTGTGCAGATCAGTTCTAGATACTGTGAAGATGCAAGGCAATCATTGTGTGGTGTAGTTCTCCTACATATGTAAAATATTTCTCACTATGGCCTCCCTGCTGTTTGAATCTTGATGGTTTTAAGTTCATTCTAGCAAAACTGGCTTCACTGTTAAAATCAGCTGTAACCAGGAAATGATTAACTGGGAATAACTGAAACCTCAGTAATATATATTAAGAGCTTATTGGTTCCTGTAAAACTGGAACTGAACTATGAACAATAAAAGGAGGGGAACTGTTGGAGGGGGGGAGGGAAGATGAGCATTCAGGTGTTAACTGGGGTCTGTCTTTTTGGCTGGGAATGTTAAACCTTCAGGTTTCTTCTGAAATTCTGTATGCACCTGTTGCCTGAAGTTTTTATTGTTTAAAGTACTTGGAATACACATTTCTCTGCCATCCAAAGTCCAGTGATGATAAAAGCAGGCACAGTCCTGGAGTGTCAGAATGACTCTGTGCCAAAATTGCATATAGCAATGGTAATTTCCCACGTCTGTCCAAGGAACCAGAGATCTTTCAACATTTAAGATCCCTAGATTGCTGAACAATATAATCTATAATAATCTCAGGCACACTGGTGGTATGTTGAAAATTAAGAAAATAATGCCACATGGCTTATCTCCCAGACTTAATGTCTTTACATTGAAAAGTCAGTGTTTTCTTTATATATATCACACTTGACAAACTGTATTTCATCATGGATTTTTTGGAGGCAATTTACCCACCAGATGAGTGGGTAGCACAGGGACTTGTGTAACTTTGTCTGACAGCAGGCTTTCCTTATTGCTATGTAATTCTCCCTCTCTTATGGTGTGCCCTGGATTTCAAAGTGTCATAGGACCATAGAGTAATGAAAATGGAAAATACTTTGATTTTTTTCTAATGCTTTCATTTTTTCCCCTCCTGCCTTTTGCCCACCTGTCCCCCCCATCAAGCTATGGTAGTGGCTGGAAGAGCATATTATGATAGCCTTGCAAAGATTGGGGATATATCAGCTGATTCTCCAGTTTCTAAAGAACTAGGTAAGTGAAATCTCATTTTTTAAAATTACTTCAAATGACAAGCTTTTGTTTTGTTTTCCTGCTGGCTGTTCACAGAACATGAATTAAAGAAGGATCAGAAGAAGGGTGTTTTACTCGTAAGTAACACATAGATGGAGGGCATTAGATTCCTTTAAGTTATATTGTTTCTCAAGACACAAAATGTTTTGACAAAATCACCTTCTTTTTTTTCCTACTTTTCTGAATATATTTCTGTTGCTGCATCAAGAAGCACGCAATTTTTAAAGTCACCTAATTCTATAAGAAACGTGTAAAAATGTGTGGCTATTTTTAGTACAGAGATAAATGTTGAAATATTTCTGCAACAGAATATTGGTACGAGGAGTCCTAGTGCATGACAGCAGTACTAAACGAGGAACAATTTTCTGCATGAGTTCCACTGTAAAGAGTTCAGTTCTACTTCACTGTGTTTGATCAGTTATATCACTTAAAGTTCTCAGATGCATTACATTTATTTTCTAGTTGAAGTTCTGAAAGACAAACTGTAGATTCAAAGATGCAGTACTTATACATCACTGTAAAATCAACCCAAGTTCTGAACTTTCCTGAAAATGATTTCTGAATTTTTGAAGCAGCAGGACTTAATGTTGCACTCCAATAGCACTGAAATGATACTGCCTAATCTACAAAAGTGAAGTTGTCATCCAAAGTACTTGTAGTATTTCTGATAAAATATTGTAATATCACTACAAAAAAAAGGAATAGGAACTATACTGTGAAGAAGAAACATTTGCTTAGACCTTTGATTAGCTTTTTGACTTGGTAAAAATAACTTGGTAAAGTGTCTTGTCTCTGAACTTCTGATTATGGGCAATGGAGGATTCTTCTGATGATGTAACATGCATCTGCAACTCAAATTAGTATGATAATCCAGCTGATTTAAAAGGATGCATTTAGTAAGTGCTTTTTTAATTGTTTTGCTGGAGCAGAATTGCAGGGAAGGACTCTCCTTGAAAGGTGGTCACTGGCTTCTGTGTGCCTGCATACATTTGCACCATTTGTTCTGTGTGAGTGTTAACCTCCTGTGTCCAGAGCTGGGAGCGGCCCAAGAGCAAACACTGCAGAGCAAACAGTCCTAATGGAGTCAGTTTCTGTATTTGCTTTGCAGGTTGTTTACAGGAAGGAGAGTTGCTGCTTTCAAACTATGTAACTCAAGTATGAGAAAGTTAAAAGTAATAAACATGCAAAATCCCACAAAAATATCAAGAAATGCATAGTTGCAATTTTTGCAATCAAACAGTTGGTCACATGCTCAGAGGTGATCTACTCATTGAACACTGTATGCCTGTGAGATAGTCTGCCTGTTTGAAAATACTGTCACTGGGCAGTCTCCAGCTGAATTCTGAAAATCACTGTTTTTCCCTGTTATTTGGGATGATACAGAATTGTAACTGGAAATATATTTTTGTTTAATTATGAATTCTTCCCTGCAATTATAAACCATTTTCTAGATACACTGTATTGAGAAAAAACAGCCTTCTTCAGGGTCAGATCTCTAACACTGCTTTCTATTCATCTTTAACTTAAACCCCTAATGCAGAAAAATCTTTTCTTCTTAAGGAAAATAGCAACTCTAGATTTTTTCTAACATACTCTCTGATACAATCCTTACTTTAGAGATAAGGAAAGTCAGTGAACACTGGAAAAGGCAGGATAATGTTACTAGGAGTCTGTGAGGGGTTATTTGCATTTTCTTTAGAAAGTCTTAATAGTTCTGAAGCTGGGCTACAATACTGACCTATTTAGTAAAGAAATATGATACATCCCAGACATCTCTGAAAGTAACTTTGCTTAAAAAGAGAAAGAGAATATACTGCACATTCCACTATTTTAAAAACATCGAGATTCATGCTGAGCATTCCTGCACATGTAGAGACCAAATCAAAATTTGTTGTGGTTTTACTCATTTATGGACTCTATTAGCCCCAGCACAGTTACTGTAGGCCCAGCTCCCTGTGGAACTGCCTCTTCTTTCAGTTCCTTTAGACTTGCCAAAAGGCAAGTTTTTGACCACTGACAACTCAATTATGCATAATCCTTCTGTTACCTTTGCCAAAAGAGGTCAGCAGTCATCAGTTAAGTTTTGTGATGTCTGTGAACTAACTGCTTTTCCTGACTGTATTCTCTGGAGCATCAAGTGAAGTGACACACTAGCTTGTTTTATAAGATCAACAGTCTGAAAGTGGCTGGCAAAGAAGCACTGACAAGCAGTTTCCATAATTTTAAGTGTGAATCACCTGATGTTTAGAATATTTCTGTAACTTTTTGCTTTTTCCTTGTTTAAAATTTTTCTATAAGGCTTCTTCCTGTATCCTGTATTAACTGAAATCAAAAGCAACATTCCCACAGTGACCAACAATGACCAAGTTTTAAAGTTTTTTGGAATGCTTTAATATTTGAGCACAAACTGAGGTGCTGTGGTCTGGATTTCCAATGTTTGTCTTTGGAAAACCAGAAAATGTAAATGTTTTCATTTGAGTAATAAAAATTTGAAACAATGAAAACAAATTTTTAAAATAATGATTGAAACTAATCTGTATAAAAATAAACAAGCCCCTTACCTCCTCCCTCAGCTTACCAATTTAACCAGTCAGGACAATTGGCTTATGGATGGCAAGATTTCATAGGAGTCAGAAATCCACAGTGCTGGGTTTTTTACCTCCTCCATTGGCTTTGTGTTTGACCCATCAGCCACTAGGTACATTTTTACTGCAAAAGAAGCTGCTACAAACAAGCTTTCCCTCCTTATCCCTATTCTCAGATAGCAAATCAAGCTGTATTTTTCAGATACAGTTCACAATAAAATCAGTTTTCTGAATAATAAACAGAGGAATGAAGCAGGAACTAAGCTTTCAAGGCTTTCCTGTAACAACTTCACCTTTAGTAGTGGCAAATGAAAAATAATGTATTATTCTAAATTCAGCTGTGTTGCATTAAACTTCTTACACATAATTACAAAAGAATTACAAGGCTCAGATGGCTGAAACACAGTATTCTTTACAATTTATGGAATACTGGAATATTGCACTGAGTCATTTTGCAGTTCAAACCCAAACCTGCTGGGTGACCTGGAGCATATTTACTGCCAAGTGTGATGTAAAGATTTGTATCAAAAAGACAGTCAGTCTTTCCTTTTCTTATAAGGAAACACAGAACATGGTTTTCCTGTAATGAGACCGTAAAATGGATTCCAACCACAGGGACAGGGTAGAAACATAAATGGAAAAGAAATAAGGAAGAAAATTTTGGGAGTAGATGGTAAGACTCCTTGACAGCAGGGAGGAAGTGGGGCAAGAAATGAAGTAAAATGCCAGACAGTGCATTCTTCTATTGAATGAAACTGGAGCAAGAGAGGGAAACAAGAGAACGAAATGGAAACCTGGATGTTCCATCTGATTCAGAGCTTTTGTATCTTTATCTTTCAAGTATCTGTATCTTTCAAGTCTGGTTTAAGCTCTTTGAATTATTTTGATACAGAAAACCTTAATATGGGTAAGATGAGAAAGCAGAAGAATATACTGTATTCATAACACAATCCTTATTCATAAGGATTCATATGTTCATATAGGTCAACCTTCTTTCTCAGTTTTTATTTCCCTAAATTTCTAAGCTTGTAGTCCCTCAGACTTGGCTATGAGCATTTAGGAAAGTAAACTGAATTTAAGTAGTTCATGTTATTCTGCAATATGGAATTTGCATCTCTTTCTTTCCTAGGCACCTTTTGAAAATCCCACTAGGAAGAGAAGATAGAACAAGAAACTGCACACTTAAAAATGTTATGATTTCATACTATTCAAATTTCAGCATACCACATCAGCACAATAGATCTTAGTGTTTCAGTAGTGCACTAGGAATAATTTCACATAGATATTATACCACAGCGGGGTGTTGAAATAGTGGCTTTCATTAATTGTAGCTCATCTTTGTCTTGTCCACAATTTGTGTTTCTGAGGCTCTGTCTTACTGATTTTTAATGCTTATAATGTTAATAAACTCTATCTTCTAGTAACATAGGCTGTCTTTGTAGCCTTCACTTGCTCAAGGAACCAAGAAGCTGTTTGCTGTTCTCTCCCTGATACTACTTCTCATATCTTCCCAGCTACCCTCTAACACCTGCCAGTTCCTGTAGCTGAAACTCATTTACTTTATTGTGGGTGCAAAGTCCCAACTTGTTTGTTGTGTGGCAACAGTATCTATAGCTGTCACCCACAGATACATTATGGGTCTGCACCTCTATCTTATTGCTCAAGAACAGACAAGTGTAAACTGTTGGTTGGTTGTCAAACAATAAAAAGACAAATAGCAAGATATTATAGTGCATGGGCTTGACCAATGGAACCAAATTGCAGAAATTCAGCATGCTAAAAGGAAAATCAGACAAGACAAAATCTTTTCCCTAATCTAACCAAGACTGATAATTATTTAAAGATAACTTTGTGTCATAGGCTTATCATTAGGCTGTCTAGTCTTGTTCCATTAAAACTTATCAGGAAACAGGAGTGCAAATGCTTATCCTCATCTGAAATGTAACAATTTGGAAAAAAATGGGTTCTTTTCAGGAGAGATTTTCTGGTTAAAACCCAGGACAGGAATCTAGAGAAGCGAGTACTGAAGTAAAAGATTGCTGTGTGTTGTGGTTGTGACAAGACAGGGAGAGGTGCCAAAATGAAAACATCTTCTAATGGTGCACATAGTGAATGGAATTCTTTCCTAATAAAGGATGAGCCCTGAACTTGGTACCCCTGCCATGCACAAGGGAGAGGATGTGCTTAAGGTCTAAAAGACAGTGTTTTATCATATTCACAAGATGTAGGTTTGCTCATAAATGGTATAATTTTAACTATAACAATACCATCTTTTTTTAAAACAGTCTTGCAAGTATTTGTAATTTAAACGTATTTCCTTCCTGATTAATAAGCACAATTGCCATGTGAGCAGGTACTTTTCAAAGCTATAGCTCTTTTGCTGCTTCTGTGGTACAGCACTTAACTATCATTCCCATGACTGATAATGCTAAGCCAAAAAAAAGAAAATTCTATCCTTTAGGATGACTACAGTTATTTGCACATAATTTAAATAAATAAAAGGGGGTGGGACAGGTAGAGTTGTTGGTTTACTTCAGCATATAAATTGACCCTTTCAACTGGAATCCTATTTCACTTGCCTTAGAAAGATGACACCAAGCATCCTTCTCTTTGCCCACTCTTTTTAAGCTAATGAAAAGGTATCTGTCATGCTGTGCCACCTCACTGCCTGTGTCATCTCCTCCGTAGTACAAATGTTCTTAGAAGCAGTTATGTTGGACAGAAAGGAAGAGAAGTGAGCCAGCAACTACAGAACCCCTTTAGCACCTCATCTGGTGGAAACTTCTGGGAAACTAGCTTAGAGGCTGCAGTTTAAGTATTTAGTAGGTCAGGATTGCTTTTCCTATGGAGCATTAATAAAACCCTCTTCTATGATATTCATAATGAGATTGCATTGGCAGAATGCTCTCTATTCTTTTGTTCCAAATGGAAAGTACACAGAGAGCTATCTTTTAAAGGAAATATATAGTAATGTGCTTTTTTCAGGAGGTTTTGTATTCTCTGATTTTACAGTAACATTCTGGGTTTGAGCTATATAGACCTCCAGTTTGCTATAAGAAAGCTATAAGGAGATGAGCCACCCTTTCTGGATACACTGGGGGCTGGACTAGATGACCTTTAGAAGTCCTTCCAACCCAAATTATTTTACGATATGATTTTGTGATTTCTAATAATGAAAGCAGTGGCTGCATTAGTGGAAATTTCTCACTATTCATTGTTCTACTTTTCAAGGTCATTTCTAAGGTTAAAGCAAGCCAAATAAATATTGATAACTTTTTTTTTTTTCTCTATAATCAGTACTGTGGCTTCTGATGTTCAGTATTTTGAGTGCAAACTTCTGATAAAAGTCTGCTGGAAGAAAAAGACTCATAGATTCTTAAATACGAACAAGTTGGCTCCACATCTAATAAGTTGCCTGACCATCTGTTGCAGAGCTATGGAAAGCTGTATATATTCACTGATTTATAAATCAATTTAATTATTCAGATATGCATAAGCATATGCCCTGCCAGTGACCTGACCAATCAGTGTTCATGGACAGGGAAGAATACTTGGCACTGTGCTAGTAAAAAACCAAAAAGAGAGGCAAGAGAAACCTGTTACCATTTTGACATCCAGAACTGTAATTAACAAACAGAAATCACAAAGGAGTAAATAATCAGTGAAGGGTTGTGCAAAACATGTCCTGGACAATGAGCGATCAAATGGCATCATGTAGTGAAGCTGAAGAAACAGTTGTTAGCTTAAGATCTTTTGGTTGTAGCTTTTAAATTCTATAATCTTTCCCTGGTAAAATATGAAACAGAAGTATTCCTACCAGGGACTGGAGTGAACAAGAGGTGTTTGTTATTAAACATAAAGAATGTAGATGCTTAAAAATGGATATTGTAGTTCACTCTTGTAAGACTACTAAAAGGAAAAAAAAAGTTTGTTTTGTATACAGTTGTGTTGCTGTAACTTCTGTTCTGAACACTTCCAGATAAGGTGCAAATTTTCTGGTTCTATAAATGGCTTAAGGGAGGAACAGAATATGAAAAATCACAAGGCTCTGTGTCAACAATTGCAGACTACTAGCACCAGGGGAAGGGAACACCACAGATACTTACAGGATGAAGTTGGTTCTCCTGGTTGTAGTCAGTGGTAAGGTACAACACTCTTACAGACTATAGCCCTGGACTTCTCAGGGTGGTTAACAAAGCAGTGTGCAGGTAGCCCTGGCAGTGCTGCTCCTTGTGAGGCATGGCTCAGGTGTTGTGGTTATGTTACAGCACACTTGTCTGCTGTGACTGAGTTCTGCACAGGCACATCCACAGTGACACCTTTGACTGCACTCCCTCAAGGGAAAACTGAGATATTCAAAACACCTATACTGGGTGTGTATGGAGCTGGTATCTTCATTCTGTGCATCAGAGGTGTGAGAAAAGAGTGAAAGTGCCATGAAAGGGCAGCCTTAATGGCATTCTGACTACATTGGTACAATTCATTTCACCTGAGTCTCACAGCTGGCAAAGACCTCTTTCATCTTGCAGTGGTAATGCTGGAAAGTGTGCCCTGAGCTCTCCTCTGTGCACACACAATGTTTTCTAGATTGTGGGTAATGTCTGTCTAGAAAAGAGTCATTTGGAGGCCCACTGTGTGCACAGCAGCTCTTTGTACTCACCCAAACACAGATCAGTCCTGAGGTGCTTGGTCAGGCAGGATGCTGTCCTCTCTCAGCTGATGCTTAGCAATCACAGTTTTTCCTTACCAATCACAGCTTTTTCCTGAGCAGTCATAGTTTTTCTTTACCCCAAGGTATGTCTGTTGGCAAAGAAATAAGCCTCAAAGCCTGTGTAGAGAAAATATATTTAGTTGTCCTCTCAGTGAGAAAAACAGATGGGAAAAGGAAAGTAAATGAGAGCATTGTGAAGAAAGTGACATCATATGTGTAAATAGCTTGTAAATCCTTTAACCAAAGGTCTGTATTTCAAATGTGCAGTCAGCTCTTCCTGGTCATTTTTCTAAACAACAAAAATCCAGTATCAATTGTAGATGTCATTAATGTTCTTAAGGAAGGTGGTGAAGAGCCCACCAGTTGTCTTGGACTTCTGAGAAAAAAGATTTTTATCAAAAATTTTGGCTCAATTTGGGTGTCAGTATTTGTTGTTTGCTTGTTTGTTTTTCTTGACACAGCTAAGACTGGCAGTTCCAAAGTGCTGTAATAAAAATTATACTGATTCCTTGTGTTTTATTTAATTTCATGTAACATTTATAATGATAACTGAAATATTTGTCTGTTCTGATGCTGGAAACCCACAAAGAATTTTGAATTTTGCTGTTTAGCATGATTTGTTTGTTCCAGTCCTGCTGAAAAACACAGATTAACTCAGTTTTATGATCTTCCCAAATTAATCTTCCTAAAACCAGCAGGGCTTCATTTAGGCAAGTTCAGGCTTGTGGTTGTATTGTAACTTAATTTCTTTGCATCCAGCTTGTTTAAGAATTACAGCATTGCAGGTCAAGTATGAAAAGCTATTGTATACAGGGCTTTCAAGGTGCTAGGAAAGATCAGTTTCTGACAGACATACCTCAATATATTGTGTTTTTTATGTTTGGGTAAAAAACCAAATGCCTGCAGCAGCCTTTATTAGTAATGGAGTAACAGGTGGAAAAACAAGTTTGCATTATTTATGTGGCATATGCTTTTCCTTTCCTTTTTAATGTTAAAAAAAAGGAAAGGAAAAGCATATGCCATATAAATTTAAATTTAGTTACTGTGCTTACCAATCATCTGAAACAAGATGAATTTTTCATGTTAATTAACATATGTTCAATGATATAGTAGGTTAAAAGAATTCTAAGCTGAATTTTTTTCATTAAGAGATCAAAATACCTTGGGGGAGAAAAGGGAATTAGCCTAGCAGACTGAACTTTGTTAAAGCTGTAATAAAGTTGCATTCCTTTTTAAAATACAATGTAAACTAATCTTTTTTTCTGTTTAAAATCATAAAATAGGAGCATCAGAACCAAGAACAAATTCTAAGTAACTGAAAATTTTAATGGTCTTAGTAATCTCCAACCTATTCACTCTTGTAAAGTCTTACGTGGGAATAGCTGATTCCTGAACAGCTTATAGCCCAATTTATAGCACGCAGTGCATGGTATGAATTTTGTAGTACTTTTTAAAATCACTTGTGTCAAGCTGAAAGAATTTGGCATTAATTTTAGTCTAAGTATATATTAAAAAGCAAGTTGATCCTTGTATTTAGCTGAACATGGCTTCTTTTATAAACTGTCATGAACTTTGAGGTATAAAAAACTGAGGAGTCCTTTGTATCTTTTAATACTTAAATATTCAAAAGAATATTTAGAAATTAAAAACAAAGAAAAAACATAATTTAAATTCAGGTCATTTTAATTCTGTATTATGTTTTGGGAAAGTACTTCATTATGCAGTCTTACACTTTCTTCTACATTATCATTGACAGAGTTTTAGGACAAGGAACAGACACTACATAATTTTTATCCTGAACTACAAATAAAAATGCTGTCATAAATAAGAGCTACTACAGTAGAAGTGAACTGTGTTCTATCCCTTCACTGTATTTATGAAATAGGAAAAGGATTTTTGAATAGCAGGATTCTCTGATTATGTCCCTCACACTGAGAGCAATGTGTAATCTTAACAACAGGGGAAATGTTCAAGAGAATATTGCTAAGTGTGTGTTCTAGCAAATATTATTCCAAATAATATACAGCTGAGCCACTGAGAGTTGGTGATTAGGCTTTTTGGTTCTCCCTTTAGAGATGTAAATGCATTGTGTAAAATCCCAGCAATCATAACTGGTCCTGAATGCATTCCAGACAGTTCCACAATGTAATAAATCTGGGAATAGAAGAAAGAGGTCCTCGAGAAAGGAGGTGAAGCTGTCACCACCAGTGCAGACTCCTGACTGGGTCCAAGAATCTTGCTATGAGAGAGGATGACCAAGAGAATACAGCAATAGCAGCTTGTTTATTAAGCAACCTTTCTTTTCTGTTGTTTTTCCCCTTGATATCACCTGGCTCTGGTGTAAGGGAAGCAGGCTGACAGATACAGATAGATATTTGTATGTATGTGCTATATATGTATATATAAATATGCAGTTATCAAAATAAAGCAAATATTCTGGGAAGCACAGAACTTAATGCAGTGCATTTGCTGCAAAAATAAAATAGTAAAAGGTCCTTCCAATAGCAGAAAGCACACTGTACCTATCAGCCCCTGCACAGCTGGATTTTGAACTTCAAGCTGATGAAGTTTTGACTTTGCAGTCAGGGATACCTGACAGCTCCGTGCATGGGCTAGGATACTGTTCTCATTAGGCAGTCACATAAGGAACACAGGCAGTGAAGCCCTATGAGAATGAGAAAGCAGAGCACTAGGAGTTCAGCCTAACACCATCAGTGCCCAACTCACAAAATTAGCAGCAGTGTCTTGCACAATCCTATTTATTGCTTACCAGTTTTGTCTGGACCAGGAGGGAAGATCCTTACTTAGGCATCTTCCAGGATCTTAGGAACTTGGAATACTGTTTCTCTCTTGTATTCCTCTGTATTCTTTTCTGTATTCTGTATTCTTCTGTACTCTCTCTTCTGTATTCTTGGAATTCTGTATTCTTCTGTACTCTCTCTTCTGTATTCTTGGAATACAGTGAGACTGTGAAATATCTAAAAAAGATTTAAAACATTTAGAAGTAATGGAACTCCTGAAGAAATAGTGATAAAACTGAGGTATGTAGCAATTGAAACCTCTTAACTCTGAGCATTAAATCGGTTCCAGAAAATTACTTGAAATATTGTGAGCTAACTTTAGATGAGAAATGATGCTTTAAAAGCAGCTTCATATAAAATGCTTACATTGTTAAAGTGGGCTGAAAGCATAAGACTATTTATATGTTAAATTAATAATTGCTGCAGTTTACTTCATGTGGGAGCCTATTGTACACAGCTCTGACAACACATGCTGTTAATGGGGCTACATTTTTATATTTTTATATACCTTTAACTGCACAGTTCTGTAAAAAAGTTTGATTGACTTCATGGCAACTTCTACCTATGTGCAAAGTTAGAGACACAAATTTTCGCATAACAAGGTTTTATGTTTAATTTTTACATGTCAAGTAATATAATGTTCAATTTCATTCCTTATGGGTCATAGTATCACTTGGATTTTATTTTACTGGATTAGTACACGAATATACTAATTTCAGCCACTGTGCTGTGGAGGTTTTGTTCATTTCCTTTGACCCATGTTTAATCCGTTTTAAATTAATTAACTTGCTTTTGTATTGCAGAAACATATCTGTTGTTCACAACCTTAGTGAGAACTCTATTTAAAATATAAGTTGAACAGAGAAAGCCATTTAGAATGTTAAGTTCTCTTGCTTCTATTTTTTTAATCCATATTATTTTTATTTATTTGCTGTTCTAACAAAACATAATTATCTATTTGGAGGTGCTGTTTCAGGGCACTACATCTAGCATGTACAGTGGACCTAAAATACTTATTTTACTCTGAAATCTCTTTATCCTTTTCTCTATTGTAGGTTTTATTCTTTTTTTTTATTATTATTATTCACCTTCTGTAGTCACCTTCACAAAATGACACTGAATGGTCATATGTCAATGCCATTTTATAAAATGAACTACAGAGAGATTTACTTTTTGGTTCCTATTTCATGTTCACTCATGCAGTAAGGAAAGGCAGACTTGACCTCTTCCTGTTGATTTATGTGCATATTAGTATTAATTCTACAGATTGGAAGGGGGGATCTAAAGCATTCTGGACAAATTGTATTAAAATTAACATATAGCTAGTGCTTGGGAAGTTTTACATTACTATATCCTTTTCTATGATTTAATTCATTCATATTAAATTCCACTAGGGCTTCTTTTGCCTTATTTAAAGCATCTGTTGCACAATTAAATCTTTCTGCAATAAACCCTTCCTATTAAATAATGATAAATTTAATATATTTCAGGATTAACGTTTTGTTCAATTGTATTTATTTATTATACTGTATTCCTTTGAAACTGCCTGATTTAACTACCTTCCAGGGGCAACTGGCTTCAAAGGACTTTGTTTCTACCTCCTCCTTGTCATAAAGTGCCTTTCTTCTGGGAAAAGGTTAATTTGGAAGAAAGAGAATCTTGCCAGAAATGGCATCTAATAATACACGTGACCTGCATTGCCTCTGTGTGTAGCTTGGACTCAGCCTTTCATTCTCTTCTTTAATGTAAATAATTATGTGGTTTCACTCTAAGACACTAAGTTATGAGACCTGCCCTGAATACCAAATTGGACAACAGGAGATAAATAAGTGATATAATTAAGCACTTCATTTATTGCCAGACATCTAAGAAAGTCTCTCTATTAAAAGACTTGAAATTTTTCAAAAGTGACCTCCTCTAAGTAAAAGAAAATTGAAGTGCATACCAAGTAAGGTGATGTACTTTTTCAAATATAGCTAGTTAGTGGTTTTAAATCTTAAGTGATTTTGTTGGTAGCTGTTAATACTTGCTTCTGTGACAGAAGTCTGTTGATTGAACTAATTCTTAAGAGTTTTCTACTCATATAAACAGTCAACATAAGCTAAAAAGTAAATAATCAGTCACTCTGTCTGAACAGTGAGACTGGAGTATAACTGTTGCAAAACTTCCGTATTCTGGCCTTACAATGAGTATTTGATAGAAATTGGTCTGTCAAGACAGTCTTCTACGGATGTCTTATTGCTCATGGGATGTTGTGTATGGGGAAATAATTTACATATTTTGGGTTAGTGATTTTTTTCTTTTTTAGGTAACAAAATAAATGGCATTAATGGAATTCTAGTCTGATTTTCTCAATAGAAAATAAATATAACCAACAGCCTTGATTAAGTCTAAAGATATACCATAAATTCCTGAAGTTTCAGCTAAGAAGGTCTTCCCACATGTGCACTGAACCAAACTGAAACTAAAATAATTTTACCATGGAAATTACCACTGGCATTACTGTTCATGGTCATGTTTCAGATCGTAGATGTATTAACACAGCATTGTTTTAAGAACCATACATGAGAAATGTTTGGTTTATTTTTAAGTTATTTAAGGTAACTAACATGTTCCCCCAAAATCCCTATCTGGAAGAGTTTTTGTCTTTCCAGTAGTGCATTTCTATGAGGTAATAGCAAAATAACAGAACAAGTATCTATGAACATTTACAAGTATGTTTTTGCTTTCAAAAGCAAATTAGGAATATTAAATGTACCTCTGATCTTTTAGCCACAAAGATAACACCTTCAGGGTGTGGGGGAATGGAAAGCAGAAAAAATATCTTTAAAAGGCACGTATTTTAATAGATATGTTTATCATCAAGACATGTTTATCATGCTGACAAGGTTAGTATTTTAGGTTAATAATTTGATCATAAGCAACTCAATACATAGCAGAATATTTTTAGGTTTTTTTGTACTTTTTTACTAGGTGATTAATTAGAGAACACTAGAGCATGGCCTTGGCTAACATTGTCATAATCCAGAATAACCCACTGTTTTTTTTTGAAGCTATTCTATCATTGACCATTGTCATTTAATTAAAATATCATACTAAGGTTGTGGAACTTCCATCCCATTTGGATGCTGTTACATGTAGGCTAGGGGTTGTTTTGCCTTTCCTGAATTAGTCTTAAACAAAATCTTGTCTCCTTGTGCAAAACTTGTTTGGGAGGGACATCAAGATTTAGCAAACCCTTTGTCTCAAGATGGCAATAACAGACCATGATATGGCTTCACTTTTAAAATGTTCTCCATTTATTCAAAGTGCAGAGTCCGACCTATAGTTTAAATTAATACTTAAATCTTAATTAGGTCAGAGTGTGCTTACTATGAGTTCTTTTTAAAATGTTGATTCAAAACATGAAAGAGGAAATGAAATGGGTGAGCCAGTACATACTGTGCCTGGGGACAGGTGGCAGTAAGGAGATTCCAGAAGAAAATGGGTTTTGCATGATGCACAGCAGGCAAGGAGTCTTTGGCTGAGAGGAAAAGAAAACACAATAGAAATGGTCACTGATACATAAAAATACCACTTAAAAGGGTTCTAGAACACTCAAAAGTAAACTTGCAAAATAATCCAGCACAAACCATTTAGAAGGAAGCACAGGTTTTTAATTTCTCTTCATTTCAGGACGTTTTGGCAGTATTCTTTGTAATAAGGCTGAAAAAAAAAAGCCTGTTTCTAACCAGGCATTCGAAGCCTAAAGCCTTGAAGGCTGCAGTCAGCTCAAGTGCTGTGTGAGACAAAAATAACAGCCTGGGAGCGTCAGGTTTTCCATTCCTGCCGCACCAGGTGAATGGGCTGCTTGACACCGCGGGGGCAGGGCAGGCCGGAGGAAGGGAGTGGGGAAGAGACTTGGGAGAGCTGAGTCAATGCCCGACGTTGTTGGATTTGTGTCAGGACCTGGAACACTCGGGTGGCTGCCTCAGCGTTGCCAAGTGCTGGCTGAGTGTGCTGCTTTGGCAGCGGGTTCTCGGGACGTACTTTTCACGAAGAGGGAGAGTAAGTTAATTTTGAAAGAGAACAAAAATCTGTAAGGGCAGTTATTCTTGAGGGGTATTTTAACACTCACCTTGAATTTCTCTGACTTCCCAAATAACTTTTTAGTCTGCATATTTAAAAACAAACATATATTGTAATGTTATTTGTATTTCTTGATTATTTTTTTCCTGTTTTAACACTTCTTAAGTTGCAGATAAGTGTTTATAAAATTATTCTAAATTTAAAGAGCCATTACAGTCTCAAAGGTATCTTTTCATTTGAGCTCTGCAAAACAAAAACACTATGGAGTAAAGTGCATTCACTTATACAGCCTTAAAATAACAAGGTGGCTTACTCATGTCTGTTACTTGTAGTGTTTATGTACCTACATTGTATGTACTTTTCTGGTGCATATGAGCAACTAATTACTACAGCACCTCTGCTTTCTCATAGTATTTATATTACTGTAGTCACCAGCAACTTTAAATACAGAAAAAAAAAACCAAAAAAACCAAAACTCAGTAAACTGTACAGAACTCACAGAATTCAGAAAAACTATATATTTAAAAAGACAAACAAACTTAAAAAAAATCTTCTGTCTTTCCCTGTCCTGAGTGTGAATTCCTTTTTCTTGCTAATCAAGGGCTTGAATGTTCTCATTGTATTCTGATTCCTTCTTCCAAGTCTCCTGTGGCCTGTTGTGCACAGAGATACAGAGGTGGAGATTGGGGCATGAAGAGGGATTCCTGAAAAGTCAGGAGAGAATTTTTGTTCCTGAACCCCCTTCATATTTCTCTATGAACAATAATGCAGACCCACATTTTACATTCTTCAGTTGAAGATCTGCTGTGTAATATTGCTTTGCAAGAGAGGAGATAATGTTCTCTTTTCAAAGAAACTAATTTTGAGTTGTCATAACTTGAGAATGACAGAGAAGGAGAAGGCTGAAAATACATACCCAGTCAGGAGGGGAATGCATGGATGCTACTCAGGAAGGTTACCAAATCACTAATGTGCACTGTGGGGAGAAAGTTGATGGCTGGGGAGATGATGAGAAAGGAGGGGTTCTGAAAGAATATGATGGTAGAAAACAAGATTTGTAAAGCATTTTGTTGAACTGGTAATGCATCTTCTTTTCTTTCTTTGACAAAAGGAAACTGAGAGTCCCATAAGGTAACACACAGACACACGGAGTATCCTAAACACTCATGTGTGCACAGGCACAGAATGTCCTAAACACACACACAAACACACACACACACACACACACACACACACACACACACACACAGAGTGAGTTTAGGACACCCTGTGTGTTTGTTTAGGACACTCAGTGTGTGTGCACAAGCATCTTTAGGACACTGTGTGTGTGCAGTGTGCTTAGGACACTGTGAGTGTGGTATGCTTAGGACACTGTGTGTGTTTGTGTGCAAATCTTTAGGACACTGTGTGTGTGTGTGTGTGCATATTTAGGACACTCCACGTTTATGTGTGCATGCATGTGCATGTTCAGGACACTCCACGTGTGTGTGTCTGTGCATCTTTAGGACACTGTGTCTGTGTGCACGTATTTAGGACAGTGTGTGTGTGTGTGTGTGTGTGTGCGCGCGTGCACACACGTTTAGGTCACTCCATGTGTGGAGTGGACACGTGTGTGTATGTTTTTTTAGGACACTGTGTGTGTAAATAGTGTCCTACACACACGTATACACACACACCTACAGTGTTCTCAATGCATGCACATGGTGGCCTGAACACACACACACACACACACACATATTGTCATAAACACAAAACTTACACTTTTTGTACTGGCTCCTGGTTGAGATCTGGTAAAAGGCTACAAGGTCTCATTTGGGTGAAGTCAAACTGGGCACTCCAGGACACTTCCAGCTGCTTTTCTCAGCACTGTGTTGCAACCTCCTGGGCAGGACTGGCACACCCTCAGTGTGGCAGTGCCAGCACAGAGAAGGCAGCAGGGATGATGTGGCTGTCTGCGCACAGGGCAGGACCGCAGCAGGCAGAGTTTACATTGGTTTGCATTCAGAACCACACCCAAAGGACTGAGGTATTTTTCCTCTTTAACCTCCTAAAGGAAAACAAAACAGTTCAGCTTTTAACTGCTCGTGGTTAAAAGTCAGCTGTGTAACTTCGTGCTGGAAGACAGCAGAGCATAATGGGCACATTTAGGAGCTGTTTACAGGATGCTGAGAAATCTGCTGCTTCTTCACTGTTAGTGCTGTACAGCCAGGCTGTAATGGCTGAGAAAACAGCATGGGAAATTAATCAGCATATGTATCAGATCTGTTTTGGCAGGTGTGCTGTGAATGAATGTGAAAGGTTACTTTGTTAATTCTGAAGGTGTGGTTAGTTAATGAACATTAAAGTTTCATTTTCAGACTAAAACCGGATAGGAGCTATTTGGGTAGTAAAAACTATCTCTAGTTCCTGTGTTCTGTTCTCTGACTTGGCAAGAAAAGAGGCTATTACTAAACTAATATGAGCTGTTCTGGAGAGAAGGAAGTACTTATTTTGTCTGGCACTCCATGTCCCTTTTGCATAATAATGTATGATTATTCTTTTATCACTCATGAGTTTCTTGGCTTGTCTGTGGCTGAATCTAGTTAGTTTTTTAAACTTCTGTGATGAGCAACAGCAAGAAATTTCCCATTCTTCTTCAATATATTCTAGTTAATAAATATATTAGTTAAGTATATTTTATTACTGACATTTGCTAACTACAGAACTCTATGAAAGAAACAAATATGGTTGTATGTTTATCCACAGGCCAAGTTCTCATAGAAATTTCAAGAACACACAAGAAACTTAATGACAGTCTAGAGGAGAGTGTAAGTTAAACAATTATTTTTTAATTATTTTTCTTTTGAAATTATTATTTTTGCCAGTTTTTAATAATCTTTCATTCATTTGCTTTTAAAGTTCAAACAATTTCATAAAGAAATTATATCTGAACTGGAGAAGAAAACAGACCTGGATGTGAAGTATATGAATGTAAGTACATTTCAGTTCTAAAAGTTGTGGGATTTTTGCTATTGATAGTCAAATAATTTTTAAAAAATTGTTCATTAAGTTAATTAAATGGTATGTTAGAATCCAGCTCTAGATACATAAACATGTCAAAAATTTTCATGCTTATTTTGAGTTAAATGAGAACCAAGGCATAACTTAAAAGCATTTTAAAACTAAAGTTGAGAAAAACAATTTGATGTATATATTAGAGAGATCTCATAGATTTTGGTATTGCCTTTTAGTCACTAATCCAGTTACACTGCTGACTGCATTATGAGATGTTTTAAATGCTTTCATTGCAGGCAACTTTAAAGAGGTACCAAACCGAACACAGAAGCAAATTAGATTCTTTAGAGAAATCACAGGCTGAGCTGAAAAAAATCAGAAGGAAAAGCCAAGGAGCACGAAATGTCATGAAATATGAGCATAAAGAAATGGAGGTCAGTGTATTGTCTCCTAAGTTTCTTTGTGTGAGAACTGGCTACCTGAAAATGTTAAGCTATTACAGATCACATCAGAGTCTATTTCAAAACTTGACTTCTGAAGTTTACCACGATTTCTGTATATGCAATGTTAGCAGATAATGCAGGTAACTCCTTGCTAAGTTGTTTGGCAACAGTTAAATGCTACAATTTCAAAGGGGCAGGGACTTCTGCTTCAGTTTCTACCTTTCCTCTCTTGATCACTACTTGATTTTTTTGTTGTTGTTATTTTTATTTTTTTTAAAGTAAGGTTTGCACGGGGCCCTAATAGACAAATTCAGTATTAATTTGCAATAGATTAATTTCCCAAAGTAGGCTGATGACAACATCTCTTATTACTTCTTGCCTTCACTGCTAATCTTAAACCAGCATTGCCATCTTGAGGCAAAACAAGAAATGGCAACGCAATGAACAGAAACTTTAACTCGTTGAAGTCATATTCTGGTTGTCAGGTATCTCAGAAAATACTTTTCATTGATACTCTTATCTTCACAATACTTAGATTTTGTGGTAGCATATGTATTTTTTTCAGCCAATTTTTCTATTTTTATTTTCATTTGCAAGAAAGCTTTGTTCATAACAAAAGTACAGGAAGCATAAATAGTACTACCTCCATTTTCTTACTACATTTTAGCCTGCATTCGTAACTGTTCTCTTTTTCTTAAGCTATTGGACTGAGACTTCAAAGACAAACATTTAATCAGTTTAGCCATGAATCCTCATAACCTTAGACAAATAGAGTGCAGTCTTTTTTGTAATTAATAGTTTTCCCCTCTCTAAATCAAAGTTAAGATTCATCATAGCTTTGTGAGCATAAATATAACTGCTATGGAGCAGATTAAGATAATTAGTCTAATTAAAACACCTATGACTTTAAAATTACTCAGCAAAGTTGTTGCTTTGATGTCATATTCTTATTTACTGCACAATTTTCTTTAGAGGCTGAAAGACTGCTTCTTGTTTTTCCTCACTTTCCCCCTCTTCATTACTGATTGCCTGTAATGCAAGGCTGTACTTTCACCTGATGAGATTATGAAGTTCAGTGTATGGATGGAAAATGCTCAGCCACCCTACCTCACCCACCTTTCCTAAACTGTTTCTAAGGCTTTTGTAGCTTGCTTCAGTAGCTGGACACAATATCAAATAAAACTCAGAGAATCTATGTAATGTTTTTACTTTTTTTTTCTTTAGTATTTGGAAACCGTGAGCTCTCGACAGAGTGATATTCAGAGATTTATTGCAGAAGGTTGCAGAGAAGCTCTCCTTGAAGAAAAAAGAAGATTCTGTTTTCTGGTTGACAAGCACTGCAGCTTTACTCAGCACATGCATTTCTATCACATCCAGGTCAGTGGTGTGAGTGTACACAGAACTCAAACTCCTGGATCTAATTATACAGGAGAACCTAAGTCTTCTCCATTATCTATATGAGATTGCCATAAATAGCTAAAAAATGCCATAGAGCCAGACACTGTTGTGATCAGTTCATAGAAGATGACATGCAATATTCCCTTAAATGTACTAAAACCACTAACAGGTTACTGTGACTTACTAAAAATCATAGATTAAGATAAAGATTTATGGACTGATCAGGTATTTCCAGTATCTGGCCCTGAAAAAGGACAGTCTCATTTCTTCAAAGAGCTATTACTTACAAAAATCCTGAAAATACTTTGATTGTGCTTGTGTTCTTATTTTGGTATAATGAAAATTAACAAGTAGTTCTATGCAATGTGATGGAAAAAACCATACCTTTGACAAGTACCTTTTAAACTTGGATGCAGTGTGCGGACTTCCTAAAATCCAAGCTGCCTGGGTGGCAGGAAATATGCAGTGATGCCACCAAAGTGCCTGAAAAAGTCAGAATGATGATAGACGAAATCAGGACCCCTGGTTCCACTCCAGTGTCTGGAACTCCACAGCCTTCACCAATGATAGAGAGAAACACCATGGTATGTTGTTCTTTGATGGCTGAGGTCCTGCTCTCTCACAGGGGAGTAGGGAGACTTCACGAGCTCCTTTTGTACCCAAGTGTTTGCAATCCAGTCTATAATGTACCTCAGCTGGAATATACTGGGGTTGGGTATGAAGGCAAAATCATTAAGCTGAGCCTCTGCTACTGGAAAAATACAGAGTGCAGTAGGCAGAAGCATGAATCCAAACAAGGCTTGGTTTTCAGTTCAGTGCCCAGGACTTTCTCTACAGACCCCAGCCTCATGACTATGTGTTCTAACAACTCCATTTCATACCTTCTTATCTCTGAGTTTACATACTCAGTAGTTCAATATAAACTTAAATAAAACACTTTTTTTTTCCTTCTTCCCTCTATTACTCCTATTAGTGTGTTAGAGTACAGGCTAAATACTAAACTCTACCTCTATATTGTGTCACCTTTACTTTTGAATTTCTAAATTATATTTGTAAACTTCTAAAAAAAAATCTGGGTGTTATCTAGGTATAACTGTGCTACTTGAGGAAAAAAGAGCTGTCATAGCATTCTCACCAACAAATGTTTATCAAGGGACAGAAGCCACAAACTATTAGTCAGCAATTCCATAAGAATATGAGGACTTTCTGATGAGTCTAAATACGTGTCATTTGTGAATATTTAAGCACTACTTCCTATAATTTAATGTTGCAAATAAGTTGTCGCTGGTTTCTCAGTATTGTGATACTGTTGTTTTTGTAACTCCAGATTGGAAATGATTTTTATCCTCATCATGAGAACAAATCAAAGGTGCCCCCTGCTCCCACAGGCAGGGCATACACAAGTCCACTGGTTGATATGTTTAACAATCCTGCAGCAGCTCCAAAGGCAGCTTCTGAAAAACTAAATCATTCATCAGGTGAGTGTCACTTTGCAAACTACGCAAGTGTAAATGACAAACTATAGTGTCCAAAATTATCAAGACTTCTTGACTATTATGATGAGAATTTGAGGATGTACAGAAGAGCAGAAAATGGTCTTTACAAAGCATTTCTATACATTACCAAATAGGAGGAGTATGTGTTATAAGGAGAGAAGAGTTGTTTCCAGTAAAGTGCAGGACAAGATAGGTAGATTCTGTTTTAATCACTTTCTGATTAACCCAGCCTAACTGATCTTATGGCTTCCAATCTTATCAGAAGAATGCATTCTCTAATTTTGAACAAGATCCACCTGAGTGATTTTTTTTCAGTGCACACACATAAACATAAACTACTGGTAAATCTCACTTTGATTTTCTTTAAAGGAAATGTAGCAGCTGGGGAAGAAAGCACATGGGACAGACATGTGTGCAGAGTCTTGTATTTCTTTCCTGAAACGTAAAATATTTTCTAAATTTGTTTTCTATGTTTCTAAAATTGATTTTTTAACTTTCTCTGTGACAGGGAAAGAAGGGAAAGACAGAAGGGAAAGAACTAAGCCTAGATCACAACATAAGAAATGCAGAAACTCTTCAATGTGATAATAGCAATTCTATGATTTCTTCCTTAAAAATGCATTCATGCAACATTGTAATGGTCAAATAACATACAATTTTGAGACCTCCTTTACATTGTCTTCTGGTGAACATCTGGTGTCTACAAGTGCCAAGTATCTACAACACTTACCAGTTCAGTTGAGGCCCAGTACTAGGCACATCTGAAAATGAAAGCTTGGATTTTATATGGTTACCTTTTGTGAGAATGGAAAAATTTCAAAGGTCTTTTATGGCTGTGAATATGTAGCACTTTTCATGCCAAAAGAGGAAAGTTGCAAGTTAAAACTTAGGTAACTTTTAAAGTCTATCAGCTTTACTGTGTTTGTATAAATGCAGGTGCTATTAAGAACTTCATGGTCATAACATTGGCAGATTATTTAGAGGTGTCTAAGTGGAAATCAAAGTAGTATAAAGTCTCAGAAATTAGTTTGCATTTGAGTGTTCCTTTATCTACTTTTTTTCTCCTGTCAGACTACTAATTGTATTTACTTTTATTAGGTTGTTGGTAATTTTACTCTTTTTTTGCTTTTTCTTTTTTCAACAGAGAATTCAGATGATGCCAGTTTGTCTCGTTCAACTTCTGTTGCTACAGGACTAAATATAATGAAAAGGCAAAAAGTAAAGACAATTTTCCCACATACTGCTGGAAATAACAAGACATTGCTCAGTTTTGCACAGGGGGATATCATCACACTTCTTGTAGCTGAAGAAAAGGATGGTTGGCTTTACGGGGAACATGACTCAACTAAAGTGTAAGATAATTAATTTATTACCCAGTTAGAACATGAAGGATAGATGTATCTCATCACATTTAGCAGATATTAGTAGATGGTTTTCCACTATTTACAGTAAGGTAAAACACTACACTTATTTTAGGGAGATTTTGTACACTAATTAGGCATTGGCAGAAATCGGGTCTTTAAAGGTTAAATCTCAGTTAAATAAATCTACTATTTTGTCCACTTTAGTCTTGTGAAAGATCTTTCCAATTTTATAAATGAAACTGAAAATCTTTTCCATTACAGAAAAGGATGGTTTCCATCATCATATACTAGACCATTAGAAGAACCAGAAGAAAAAACATTTGCCCCAGTGCCAAGGTAACATTTTGGGTGGACTCAGAGATGCCCACATTTTCTTTAACATTAATATAACATTAATTTAAAATGTTATTCTTCTGCTCATATTCTTTCTTTGTTATTTAGTAACATACAGAGTGAATATTTTCCAAAAGCTGGTAGTGTGATACCTTGATTACATTATTATGTTTTCTTGGTTACACAAAGACCCAAGAACTAGACTTACCCCAACTTTGAAGTCCCGCTGACCTCTGTGGGATTGCACATCTTTTTGACTCTCAACTCGTGCACTTTTGTGCTTTCCTGGGGCTAAAGATGAGATTGATGCATTACAGGAACTGAACAGTTTATTTGCTGGGTTCTGTCTTGCAGCCCTGCACCAATCCGAAGCATCAGTTCTGTAAATCTTGTGGAAAAAGGTGAAGTTGTCCTCCCACCACCTGACTATCTGGGATCTTTGCAAACAGATAAAAGAATGGAGTCTTCCAGAGGCACTACTGTTAAAACACCAACTGACAGACTAGAAAATGCAGGTCTGGTAAGTAACTGATACCAGGAATCCAAATGTTTGCTTGGTTTTCTTGACCTACTTAGCTGAGCTCTTAAATAAGGCCCTGGAATTCTACCTTAGCCACCTGTACCTAACTTCAGCATCCCTTTGATACAGCTTCAAGGAGTATCATGGGGTTTTGGGCATTTCTTTTGGGTATTTCTGTCCATCTGTAGTAACAGAAAGGGAGAATTGCTCAGGGGTGTAACTAAGAGTGCTAGAAGACTTACTCTGCATAGCAAACAAACTTTCCCAGTGCATGAAATAACATCTAAATTTTAGTCCTCTGTCACTTTCAAATAAAATCTCTGGGAACTTCTAAAATTGTCATTAAGATAGGCATCTATATTTTGATATATAGATGCAGTTTTCATTTCTCAACAAAGAAGCAATGAGCCTTAACAATTATGTAATGTCAGGTTCATATATTGGTTCATTTATCCTCTGGTTAGCTGTTGAGACCTATGGGGACAACATGTCCTTCAAATGTAATTATGCTCACAGTGGTTAAGAGATGAATCAGCCTGTGGAAATTGCCAAGCAAGCAGGATAGTGAGATCTTTGCCCCATCACAAGTAAAAGGTGACTTAAAATTAGTGAATCTGTTAAAATGTCTCAGTATCACTGTACTGTGCTGCTGCCTTTAGTATGGCTGTCCTCAGTCAGTCCTCAAGAGTCAGTCACCTTAAGGGTTATTTTGTTTGTTACGATGCATTAGTTCAGGGGGGATAAGAATAAATTTAAGGTTTGTGGACCAGCATTCTTGTTGAACTGAAAACCCAGGAGAAATGGCAGATGTAGTCAGCAGACCTAGGACATAATTCTAATTCTAACACTATATTCTCTCTGGGGGCCAGAACAGGCTTACAGTCTCTTAGAAGTGGAAAACAAATAGATATTTGAGATTCTGAATTTTTAGAAGGAAAGCAAGGTAAAAATAAAACTAAATTAAGATTTCTAGAGTAGAATAGAATGAGTAGACTTGCTGAGCTACCCTACAGCTCACAGCAGCTCCCTTTTTAGTATGACCCCATGATTCCTCTTACCTGTTACCATACAAAGTGAGGAAGAGAAGCACAGATGGGAGTTGCTGCACTTGCACTCAAGGGTTTTGCTCCGATGTCGCAATTTTGCTTCCATTCTTTTGGAAAGTTGCAGAGCTTCTTTGTCTTTCCCACTTGCATGCAAGTCACCAAACCACACACCACCATAAGGCTTTGGAAATAACCTTAACATTATTTACACCAGGCTGGTTTGTAGACAATTACAGAATTTACACACATGTACAACAGTATATTACATTGTCTTTTATGCAGAAGCAGGCAGTGATTCATTGAGACATCTTCCTGCCAGAATACACAGGAAAAAGGCTCAGGATTTCAAGGAGGAAAGAGAAATGGTTCTTGCAGTTCAAGTCTTCATGCTGGGTTATGCAGGACAGTACTACAGTGTAGAACAGTGTAGAACATCAACTAAAAAAGACCTGGTATTTGATGGAGCTTTGATTAGTGTTGGTGTTCAGCAAGGAGTAGCATGTACTACAGGGTACTGTATTCAAACTAATTAATTTAAGGGCTAACTAGGCCTAATTCCAAGGTCTAATTCTATTTATAACTGATGTACATGGGCAATTTCATGTCATTTGCAAGTAAGATTGTTACTAAACATTAAGAGAGGAAGCAATAGTTAACTATTTGCCAAAACTTCCATGGAGCCTACAAGCCAGCAAAGAGCAACAATTTGCAAGTTTTCCATTTTATCACACCTGAAACACTGCATTCTGCAGCACTGTGACAGTGACACTGTCACCCTTGGGATTAGCTTCACTTCACAAGATTTAGGTACATCACAGAGGTGCAGTGCAAGTGTAGTGATAAAAACCAGGATTTTCAGATTGTAGTCACAGACCTGACAGTTTAATTACAAAAGAGCATTAGCAACAGCAAATAGCAAGATCACCTGCAGCATGGTTTTGTAAATCTATATGAATATCTTTTTCTTTTGCAGAAACCTGATATGAATGGCATTATAAAACCACCTTTTCTAAGGTATATTTTTTTAAGCTTTTACACTAAGTTAACTGTGTTGATCTTTATATTGGCTTGTATTGATCATGAGGGGAAATAAGAATGCACTGGTAAAACATAATGGCTAAAATTGGTTGCACTTTTCTCAAGAGTGGCATGCTATGCATAGGCCTTTCTCAGAAAAATAAGCTTTTCTCCAGTAGTTTGACAGGGAGCAAAATTTAAATTGTTTTTAAGGGTTAAAAAAAAATTTAAAATCTGAAAACAAGGAGATGTTTAAAACCAAGCTAACAAGAAGTTAACTTCCAAAGTTTTGGATCACTGCAAAGTGAGTTTTCATATATAAACTCTCTTAAAAGTTCAAGTTGAAATAGGAGTTACACAGAATCTTGAAGTCTAAAACCCTAACTTAGTCTTCTAATAACTGAGGAAGAACCCAAAAGGTTTAAATTCATCTCTGTATTGCAACAAAACTTCTAGTAATTCTGTGCATTTCTTTTCAGTGGAGAAAATCCTTTTGCAACTGTGAAACTCAGACCAACAGTAACAAATGACAGATCAGCACCAATTATTCGATGAACACATGGTCCGTGCACACCTAACTCCTCCTTATAAACACCATTTTCCATAATGACAATTACTATCTTGTTCTAAAAATTTATTTAAATGTAATTACTGTACAATAGAACCACCCAGAATAGATTTTTTTTTTTAAACCTATACTTTCTAACAAGGTAATTGCTTTGGACTAATGTTAGAGCACTTTGGCTTGATTTTACAGTATGCCTTTTTTGTAGTAGGAGTTGTAAAAATACTGGAGATAGTTTGGATACTCTAGTAAACCAATGTAACTACTTGCTCATAAATCTTTGGTATTTGTTATCTGGAAATTGCAATGGTAAGTTCTAGACTATACACCTGCATATATCACATACTAAATAAGATTTTTTTCCAAACAAACCAATGTAACAATTGCCTTATACCAGAATAGAGAATTGCCTGTATAAAGTGATAATACATTATTTTGTTTAAGAAAGATGCTCTAGGTTATAAATAAATATTTATCCTTTCAGAATAGACAACTTGTAAAGCTTTGCTTAATGTTCAGATAACAATTTTCAAGTGTTAACATAAACATATTTTAAGTCTAATGTACTGTCAGCACATTCTTCAAGGATAATTTTTTCTTTAAAACACATTGTCAAGCTCTAGTCTTATAGAAAGTCATAATAAAACAAGTGCCATGATTTTTTTTTCTCAAATGCTAATACAAAAAGCTGCCTTTGAAATTACTCCATGACTGCAGCCTTACACAAAAGAAAAACAGCTTGAGAAGACTGATTAAGGACCTAACAGCAGCGTGAACACCAGCACAGTACAGCATCTGAGTTCAGTGAAATTCAGCTTTGAGCTTAAGTCACAAGCAAAGCTGCAGTTTACCTCAGGCCCAGGTTTTCTAAATGCAAAGGGACTAACTTGTCTGGAAGACTTTTCCCCTACAGGAATAATCTCAGAAATTAGTCTAGAATGTTATAAACTGACCTTTCACTCTGCACCAGCACTGGATGCTGCATCACTGGGCAGTTCAGATGCTGTTTCCCCCCCACTGTAGGAAGTGTGTATCATGACTACTGTCAGCAATTAATCTTTTCTCTAAATCATCCTGCTTTTCATACCTACCTGCTGCCTACAGTATCCCATGGATATTGATTTTGTTGTGCCTGCGTCTACTACTATAAACAGTGAATTCAAGTCATGTGAAATGCCTTTCAGTTACTTAGTATCAAAAAATAGTATATGAGCATGTGATGGCTGCAGAGGTAGAGTCCCCTCATTCCACCTCTCAACTCTGCCTTTAAAGTTCAAGGCTGAGGATACTTCATTTGCTAAGGAACCTTTTATAAGTATCCACTGGCCTATTTTGAAACACCATTTTCACTTGAGCTCATTTTCTAAAGTGTATTAGAGGCACATCAACATAGATTCTACAAACTTTCAGTTATTCAGTATCACAATTAAATAATCTGAAATGCAAAAAACCTTTACACAGGCCAGCTCCTAGATGGCAGTGCCACAGCTGCTCTTTCTAGAGCAGAGTGCTCTGTGAAGTAATAACCTGTTCCACAGTGCCAGGAAGCTGTTGCTGTAGCAGACAGGACACTGCCTTGGAGGGCATGTGTGTGTCTCCAAGAAAATCCTCACTAATTAAAATACAGCTCTTCCTGTTTGTTATTACCAGTGCCTTCAGAAGACAGAGCATCCATTCACAGTGGTAGAACACACACAACACTTAACGTTCCTCAAAAGCATCCGATGAGCTTAAATAAGTACAGCCCTAAACCAGGTCTCCTTTTCTATCATAAGGATCCTAACAAAAGTTATCCTTCTTTGTAGCTAGGATTACTAACTCTACTTTCAGACTATACATTATCAGACATGTTAGTCATATACTTAATAATCCAGCCACAAGTTGAGGATTGCAAAAGGAAAAGCAGTTTTATTTAGTTGTCAACAGGTGCCACTAAACATGGAAAACAAGTTGGGTTTTCATGTTTTGCAATGCACATGCTCTTAAAAGATTATGTTTAAATTACATGCAAGAGACTAAATTTTTTTCACACTTTACAAAACAGGTCTGAAGCAAATAAAATGATTGTACATGACATTTACATTAGAAAGAGTATGCTAACAGTTGTAGCTCCCATAAGCACGTCCACGTTCATCCCCTCAGCCAAAAGCTGCCCCACAATTAGGGCATCTTCTCTGCCTCAGTGCAAGACAGAACAGAATCCCAATTGGAAAGAACACAATAGCACACAAAACACCAAGACAGGTGAAGGTGTCTTCCAACACGCCAACCCTGTAAAAATGGAAAACAGACTCAGTCAAGGACACCCACCAAGTTTATCCCAAAGTTGCCACTTTGTGATCTGACAGGCCCTAAAAACCCCACAATTTTCTACAGCAAGATAAAGCACAGAGTTTGGAATTGTTATTGGGTTTTTTTCCTTGGAAAGGCTTTTGTTTTCATAACTTGGAAGAGAAGGCTTTGATTATACTACATTAAAACCAGGAAATTTACAGGTGATCAGACTGTAGGTAAGTTTAAAAGCTGTTAAGTTCCAGACAGCAACCATTCCTCTGCAATCCAGGACTGGTCCATACAACAATACGTAGCCACTGCACCCCTGAGCAGTTGTGTCAGCTCCAGATGGTGGTTAATGCAAGCACACTGAAAAATACACACAGGTGTAGCACCTGCTCTACAGAGAGAACAAACCACACATATTCTTAATTCAGAAAGCTTTAATATGGAAGCCTGAGCCTCTGCAGCCATCTCTGGTCCCTACAGAAGCTGAAGTCATGCTCTCCTTCTGTACCCCTGCATCCCAGCTCAGCTAGCCCTGCCAAGAAAATAACACTGGAATAAAAGAACTCCCATTCAGGACAAAGAGTATAAGCAAGTATTAAACTACTCCTTGCCAGCCCTTCTTGGGGTCAAGTGTTTCTTTATAGGTGAAGATAGAGTTTCATAGAACTAAACCTTGGTGTCACTAACACTAAAAAATGAAAAGCAGCCTCCTTTTAAAATAATTTACTGACTCTTCTGGAAAGATACAGTGCTAAGGCACTGTACTGGTGCTGTTGTATTGATTATTACACACCAAATAACTAAATTTCTCACTTTTTTATGACTTTTACAACAGGCAGCAGCCACGCTTGTTTCATATGCTTTGCCTACCTAAGTTTCCACAATTATCCTGGAGTGAACCCTCTCAGTTCATTCAACCTCAAGTCTCCTGCAGTATATGAACTCTAGAGTCCTTTAAAAAAAAAAAAAATAATTCTTGTTTCCTTCCTGTTTTGATCTGATGATTTAGTACTTTTTTCTCAGCTTTTTCCTATGGGAAATGAGCACAAGTCAATGTTTGCCAGAGAAGTCCAAAGGGTAAACACACTTCATTATCAAAAAGAACCTTCAGTAGGTGTTCAGGGTTTCTGTTTTCAAAAAGTGGTGTCCCTTTAGAACTGAATATACTATTGATGTCATTTGGCTCCAGCTGAGTCCCAAACTGAGTGTCCATCCCACGTGAGAAACTCTGTTTCACAGCACAGTTTTGTAACAACAGAAATTGACCTAAAATTCAATCCCTTTTTTCTTAAATGCTCCCCCAAAATGAATCCAGACAGCAAAGCTCTAAGTGTTCAGACAGAAGAAATTTGAGCATCTGTACTGAACAGTCAAAATCTGGAGTTTAACAAAAAACTTGAACAAGATGTGTGCTCTTGGATTCCCTGGTACAGTGAAGGTCAACAGAAACAAAGCTGAGCAACCTTGGAATACACACTACAAGCAAGGTGCAAAGGCCAACAAGTTATTTCCCTACAGAACAGGCACACCCTATTGTACATGCAAACAGACTGAAGGAGGAAAGCTGCAGACTCACAGACCATTTCCTTACTGCAAGTGGCTAAAACGTTACAACCTGATGGAACTTAACCATTCTCCTTCCCCACAACCATTGTAAGAGGTCAAAGGCTTTTCAAAACACAGATCCAAAAATGTTAAGTTACTTCAAATCCGAACACACAATTTCCTGTTCATTAAACTTTCAACATCAGTCCCCTCCTTTTGATGAACTTGGTATTTGTTTACAAAGTTCTTGTGTTAGAAGTCAATTTGTACGTGGTATAAAGGTACTGTCAAGGTACAATTGATCCCAGCAGTAGTTTTTTAGTTTCATATCCTCAATAATACTCCTTTTAAGACAAAAAGTTGACAGACGTAGACTGAAGTGCAAACCACCATACAGATTCTGTGCTCAGCACACAGGTGTCCCAAAGCTCAGACTTTTGCAGCCTGTGCTGTTCCTTGTGGCTACTCCTACAAACTGAGCATTAACATCACCCCTCTGGCCCGCAGGCACACAGCCAGAGCTCCATCTATCTGCAAGCACTTTGTTTTACCACAACAATGCAAGATTTACTCTGGAACGCTGACATCTGTGTGTGGGGAGAGATAAGAACAAGAAGTTCACCAGGGAAAAATGTGCTACCAGCCATCTCCTGGGAAGAACCTGCTAATAGGACTAAAATGCAAATCAATTCAAAACCGTTTCAATGGCCAGACTGGTTGGATACAGTGAGAGAAAGGAAAGAAGTGTTCAACCAAAAATGGCAGCCCTGGACACAGAAGTGTCAATTGGTACTCGTGGCAATACATTAAATGCTGAGCACCCTCAGAGGCTTCTCCTTTTCCCCAGTCCCCAGGTTAACACAGTAACTTACTATGCTTACCAAGAGACTGAGACACAATCTGGACCATTCTGAGTAATTAACAGATTTAGGAAGTTTTTAATACTTCAGAGCCATCCAAGAAAGGCAAAGTCCATTTTTCAGGCATTTCAATGACACCAAACATACACTAGGTGCACTACAGAGCACATTAAGTCTATTGTATTTCCTGCCCTCTTTTGCTGTTACACTAATGCCAGCATTTTCATTTGCAATAATTGAGCATTCCCCTCCTGCAACATGCTTGCTTTGTGTTTTTAATCTTCTCCTTATCTCTGAATGAAAATTCCACATTCAGCTCCTGCCCTGAAGTCTACCTGTGTGACATGTGAGCCAGTGTGTTTAGTTAAAATTATAAGCAGACAGTTTTTGATCTGACTTTAAAGAATAAACACACTAATAAAAATTAGAGAGGGATCAATCAGGGTACTTCTGGTCAGCCCTGAGTAGCTACAAACACAAGTACAGGTGACTGCTGTCTAACCCATTACAATCAACCCTCTTAATCAGCTTGCAAGGCCCAAGCCTATTGGTCAGCAGATCTCCTTGACACGTTAAATAGCATTTATTTTAAACTCCCTTGCTTGTTATTCAGGGTAATGCAAAACACCAACTTAAAATAAACAGACAAATAATCACCATCCATATTCAATAGCAGACCCAGGGAAAAGGAGCAGTGAGGAACAAAGCAGCCACAGGAAGCCCCATTGCATCAGGAACAGAGGAAAACCAGGGACAGCACAGCCAAGCAGCAGACCAAGTCAGCAAGAAGGGAGTCACTTGGCAAGCTTGCCAGAACTGTATCTGTGTGACCTCCACCACAATATAACTTATTTCAGAGCCAGTTCCCAACTCATCTATGGATGTGAGACCACTGCTACAGCATTGGCTACACAAACACTTTCTGGCTTCTGTTGATTTGTGTCACCACCTAATTTTGGATGAACACTTACCCAAATGCTGCTTAGCCAGTTACTAAATATAGCAAGAGAAAAAAGCAATACTTCATATAAACACAGAATATTTCAGTTTTTACTTGTGCATCTTATTTGAACTACAGAGTAATTAGAGACTTCATATTCAAAACTGTAGATTCACTAATGTAACCAAACATAAATTTTGTCCTACAGCATAAACTACATAAAAGCTGATTATAACTGCACCACTCCCAATCTAAAAATAAAGTGGAAAGGTTTATTTATACTGCAAACAGCATCTTGGATTTAAGCTATATCTGCAGCTGCCAACTCCGTGAAGTAAGGTCAGTTATTCCCACTGACAAGTATTTAAAACCAAATTAATTTTCAGACAACCCCCTTCTTTTAAATAAGTCTTAATACATTACTATCTTAAGTCAAATACTCAGGATGAGAGGGCCAATAGTGAGATTTGCAGACACAGCCTCAGTACTACTGAACACATGTATTTTTATACCTAATACTAAATCACAATATTTAAATGTATGCTTATCAGCATTTTTCACCCCCTACAAATAAAGTTGAAGGGTCAGCCCAGGTAATCAGAGACAGCTTGGCTGATGACAAGCTCTGCAAGACCTGAAAAGAAACTGTACTTCACTTAAGGATGTATGAACTGTCTTCTACCCAGATCCTCCTCACCAATCAACTGAGTGGGATTTTGAAATCAGCATCCCATCTCCTGCCCCTGAGCCTGGTCAAGTCTTTAGCTTTAGACTTCAGTGGGAGTATCAGACCAGAGACAAGCATGGACTTCAGAAGCTGCACACCAGATCTTTTCTGAACATGAGAACAAAAGCTTTCCTTTATGTCTGCTCTAGCTAATGCAACAACTGCAGCTAGGTTAAGCATGTTTAAATTTCATCTGCAAAGAGAAGAAAAGGAACAGACAATTATATATGCAAGTACTGACTAGGCAAGGGATGTTTACAACCTTAATTGCCATGAAGAGAGGTGCCAGCTCCTCTAGCCTCAGCTCGAAGGGAGGTTGAATGGCTGTTGATCTATAGTCCCACAAAGGAGCCTGAATCTATACCTAGCTACTGGCTATGCCCTCCTCAACCTAAGTTGTACATATATGTAAATGCAATTACTCTTAAAAGTGCCCTTCAAGTAGAAGACACCACAGTATGTGCAGACTTATCTGAACATATGCTTTATGCCCCACTTCCTATACAGGGGGCTGGCTGCAGAGCTAGAGAAATGCTGCCAATGGGAACAGCTTGTATCTAGCTGTTGTCTTTCTTGAAATGCCTACAAATCACAGCCTCCTCCTCTGCAGCAGCACCACTGCTTTCATTCCAGTTCTGAGAACACACTAATTAAGAGACAAGCTTCATGGCTCCCCAGCAACAATTTGGCCTCACCGGTAAGGCTAAGCATGCCAGTTTAAATTCTCTGTATCCATGATGAACTAGACTGAGACCTGGTGTGTTTATTCCTCACTCATCTGCATGCACAGCCAAAACAGTGTTACCTCTGGTTACCAACAAACAAGATCAGCTTTCTCCTTTCACCCAGAACAAGTCATTACTATAAATAAATCCTAATTATAAGAATATAGACACCAAGACAAATGGTGACACTGATAATTAAAAAAAAAAAAAAAAAAAGCCATCAACTCAGGTCCTGTGACAGACTGGATGTTAGGGACCAGATTATCCTTTTCATGAGGTGCAACTAGGCAATACATTCCTCCTGTAACAATTATATGAAGTCTCATTAATTAGCAAAATGTGTTTTGATTACTGTCCACAAATCAATTCGGACCAGTAGCACAAAAATCCTCAGAAACAGTAAGAGCCATGCTGTTCTCACTTGGGACCCCATTACCAGGTTTACCACCTCCTCTTCTGGGCTTAGGTTAAGTGCCTACCCACCAAGCAGCTGTGTGCTTGCTGTCCTAGTCACTAATTCTAAATGGCAGAGTCATGGCATCTGCTCAAGGGTGCTGTATCAAGGCTTTCTTCTTGGCAGTCACGTGCATCAGTCATGGCTGAATTTCATGTCCTGACTGCTCCAGCCACCCAGTTCCAGCACAACGGGGATGAACGCCCTGATCTGCCTCAACAGCACACACTTGGGAAAGCTGCAATCTGGAGTGAGGCTGCTCCCAGCACAGGCTGATCAGCTCTGTGCCAAAAAGCAGCATCAGAAGCTCCCATTCCTCCATATTAGACTCTTGGTATTTCAAAGCTGGCTGTACTCACGAGATTCAGAAGGATCTCTAGCACACCAGCCTGCTGCTGGAAACCAAAAATCTGCAGGTTCTCCTCAAAGTATCAGACTTGCTCTCTGAACAGATAGGGGGTTTTGTTCAGTTTTGTTTTTGATTCCTTGCATATTTCAACAGTACATACTATGGCATTATATTAGGAATAGTTACATAAAGTTTAAATATTGCTGTTGTGAATAACCATGGAAAACCAATAACCTGAATGGCTTTCTGCCAAACCACACACAGCTTTTGTGATTAAAGTAACTGAGGTAAAATCAGCAGACTGAAGTTTTGAAGAACTTTATCACCTGAGTGCAATTTTTCCAGAGTCTGTTCTCTCAGGAGACATGCACTTAATTGAAGAAAACAAAATCTTAACCAAAACCTGAGAACCTGCTACTTGGTGAGCACAAAAACCCAAACAAAACAAAACAAACAAACACACACACACAAAAAAAAAAAAAAAAAAAAAACAACCCAAAAAAAAAAAAAAAAAAACAAAACCAAAAACAAAACAAAAAAAAAAAACAAAACAAAACACCAAACCACAAAAACCCCACCAAAAACAGCAACAAAAAAACCCAGAAACATGAACAAACCCAGCCCACTACCCCTAAAAAAACACTAACACACACTCACATAAACCAGTATGACAGGGACAAGGTTTGTAAAACATTTGAGAATAAAATATTAATCAAACTTGTCTCATCTTCCAGTCCTGGAAGAAGCTTGAAGAGTATTATTATAATTTGGGACCAACTGCAATACTTCAAGAAGTTTTGCAACTGTCAGAAAAGAAAGCTCCCAGAATGCAGCAGCCTATGTCCTTTCCCTCACCCCTTCTCCCAACAACTGAGTACTTGTTAAACAGGAAAATAAAAACCCAACAGGGCCCATCACAAGGTCTGTCCCAGTTTTGAAAGAACCAGCTTCTGCAAGCATCAGATGAAGCGAACATTTTAGTAAGTTTTAAAGGGATCTTTCTTCTGTTAAGTAATAAGAAAGCAAACATCCCTTTGCAGTTTCTTCTACTCAACAAGACAAGATGGAGAAAAAGAAAATGAAAGTGACCATGAGAGAAGCAGCCAGACTGCATTCTCCAAGCTAAAAAGATAACTACATGACTGGATCTCTAGCATTAGAGGCTGTAATGATTCAATCTGTACTTGGCAAAATAAAATGGTTTAAAAGCAGGAGCTGACCAATCCATAGATGTCAGCTGTAAGCAATAAAGCTGACAAGGTGCTGCAACACAGCTTAATTCTCTGTGCAGGACTACAACTACCCCAGACATTTTAATGATGCAAGGAAGGATGGGACATACATGAACTCTGAAGTCTGTAATTAGAAAGCAACACTGACCAGTGATGAATAAGGATGATGTGACTAATTAATAACTCTAGGCAAGAGGTACAGCTTGCAAGACAGAAGAGTCATCCCTGAGAACCAGCAATAGTTCAGAAGGAATGCAATTACATAGTGACCAGAGGCATACAACCTATGGAGATACTTTGTACTTTTTATGCCTTTATACCATAAATCAAGCCTAATAATAAACGGTTTCATTTATTAATCCCAAGATCATTTGTGACTGCAACAAAACAGATTCCCAACCATGTAACAGACCAATACTGCACATTTCTCCTCAACACCATTTACTTTAGGTTGGAGATGGGTTTGATTCCAATTAGCAACACATTTAAAACTGCCAAAGTGCAAAAGACTGGTTTGTAATTCTGATGGCAAAATCCTCTCAGTGGGTTTTAGCCTGCTCTGTATGTTACACTATTCCACAGCCACAGACAATGCATTTTTTTTATCATGATCCAAAGCAGATGGACTTCTCTTAAAAACACATCATATCAGGAGTGTAACAGACTTAGCAGTTTAATAATGGTTTTTATGTACCATTGATAGCTTTTTATGTTTATCAATGCCTTTTCAACAACTTTTCTGTTCACTGCTGTATTCAGAGTACAGCTGCTTGTAGCATTCTTCACAAAATAGGTTTCCAGGCTGAGAAGAGTAAACTAGAACTATGTTTAAGGTCTTGAGCAGTCAAAGAGGATTACGAGTTCTTTCTCTAAGAGAAGCAGCCAGTGTGACCTTCCAGAACTCAAACACTGACCCTGCAGGTTGTGGTGAATGTCTAACATTATGCTTCCCACACAGCCTCCCTGTCTTTCCTCTGAAGGACCAGACTATCTTAATTTCTTAACTAGTCAAAAGATGAGCAATCAGATTTCTCCCTCCTACCCTGACATTTTGACTTTTCCTGTGAAGAAAAAGAGCACTGGGTACCTCCAGCAGAGCAAGTCTGATGACTTTAGAAAACTATTCCTGAAGTCACTTAACACCATACAAAAGATTACCTGTTTTCCCAAACTTGTCAAAAGCTAAGATATACTTGGAAATGATTGTTTCAAAGGTATCTCACAGAGCATCCCAGAGTAACTTCCAGGGGAAAAAACCAACCAAACAAAAAAACCCAAACAAAACAAACTAAAAAAAAAAAAAAAAAAAAAATCAAGAAATCCTAAGCACAGCAGCAAGAACCTACCAACCTAAGTTATTGCAAAGACTAGATTCATAGTAAAATGTTGAGATTGACTGGATTTAGGAACAGAGGGTCTGGAAAAGCACATTGCATGCTGTTTACCAAGCAATGCATAACATCTTTCCTGTCTTCTGATTGAGCTAGAACATAAGCATTTCAATGTAATTACTCTGGTGGCAGGATCTACCATATCCTCTGAGCAGCTCAGTCATCACTTTCCCCCCCCCCGTTTAAAGCTTACAGTTTCTAGAGCAATACCTCTAGCTGGTGCAGGTTTTTCAGCCTTAACTAGTGGCATTTCAGCAGGCATCTGTTTTTACACACCACCACAAAATACTTATTTGAATCTACCTTCAAATGCAGGCACTGTCTCTCAAACATCAATTCTAACAAAACCAAAACCAAAAGGCATCAGCCACAATGTCAATCTGTGATATTTACCACGCTGAAACCTGGGAGCATTTCAGCTATTCCAGCAAGTCTGTTTCCTACACATTTTGAAATGGGCAAGCAAGGGCTCAGACCTGCAAGTGCCTACCTTGCAAATCACCATAAGGGTAATTCCCAGACATTTTAACAGAAGGGGAATGATTCTGCATTTGAGTCAGAGCTGGCCAGGGGCAGCAGTAATCTGGCTGCCCACACCCACGAGTTAATATCCTGGGACGAGAACTGAGAAGTGGAAAGGGACCAACAGCTGACTTACACCCCTGATGTGGAAACAAGAATGCATCCTTCCCTTTTTTTATGGATGTTAATCTCTGAGGGGGAAGCTGTTCTCTTGTTGCAACTCCAACTAACAGCTGACCACTTCTTCTGATTTGCACCACTTCATCAGATTAACAGTTTGAATCAAGCCCAATAATCTCCCTGCTCTTCTGCAGTAAAAGAACTTCTAAATTAGAAGATACTTTAAAGCCTTAAGATATTGTTTTCAGCCAATATTGACAATAACACCCCCTAGTTTTGCACGGTTTGGATGTTGGGAATGGGAACACACACCACAGCAGCAGAAGCCTTTCCACACAATTGATGAGAAGTGACTATGGTCAAATGTTACACAAAGTTTTGCAATAAAATCATTCTGCTCTCTATCACTGGGTATAAACATATTAGAAAGGAAATCCTGTCATCCTCTCCCCCAAGAAATGACCTTTTACATCTGTGACTGAACTATCTTTTCATTAAAAGTACCACTGACAGATCTTCCTCCATCATAAAGAACAGATTTATGTTTGTATTTAGCTTACTGTAATAATAGCAGCTCCCACAAGTCCATTAGGACAAGCCTATACTACATGAATTAAAAAACTCCACTGCTAAATATTAGTGCTTTTCCAGTTATTTCCATTCTAATATACACATAAACTATTGAAAAAGAAGGAACACATGGATACATGTAATTTAAAAAATAAGAGCCAAGACTGAGTTTATTTCCCAACTAGAGACCTATTTTACCTGCAGGCAGGACAGCCACCAACCACTACTACAGACGTGGTGGTGGTAGCAGGCTGCTGAATAATGGTGTATGTGCTGGAATAGGTTGGCTGTGATATGGGTGGAGGAACAGCATAACCTAAAATAAGAAAAAAAAAAAATAATTAATCACCAGAGGTAAGAAAAAATAAGAATTAAAAAGTATAGAAACAAAACACGGGAAAAAATAAATCAGAAATGTAGTTTTGCTTAAGCACTTGGAGAAGTTCTACCAAAATCAAGAGCTGGAATATACTGCTTGGCACAGCTGATACCAAGGCTACTGCATAACTGAGTATCTAGCACAATTTAGCCATCTAAAAAGGTCACTCAGCTAATAATTAACTTTGAGAATGTTTCAACCCTATGCAGGGTTGAAACAGCAGGAAAAAACAGCTTAAACAAACAATGATCACAGATTTCACTCCTGGACATTTTGTATTGCATTTTGTTCCACTCCAGCAGAAAAAGTAGTTGAAACAATGCATCTCCCTTTCGTTTCTAGCCTAACTTCCACATATTAAATTTATATATAATAAATCTATTTGTAACTGGAGAGAGAGGTAGGAATGGTGAGATCCAAGTGGAAAGGAAGCAGAAAAAAAACTTCCAGAAAATCCATGTTGTTAGCTACTGAATTTGTCATTTTAACAGCTGTAGCTAGCTAACACAAGCCTTTAATTACTGCATATTTTTTTTAAAAAAATGCTTTTAAAGGGATGGTTAGATGTTTGCAGTCTAGTCACACAGACAAGGTACACTCTGCCCAGGTGTAACTCGTTTTGAGCTTCCCTCCCAGCACATTTCTCACATTTGCAGGTTATGCATCTATGAAGTCCACAAACCTCACTACTTAAAAATAAACTGAAAATAGTTATCAATGTTTGAATTGTAGGAAAACATGTAACAAGTTATAGGCAGGAAACCAATCCACGTCCCCAAGATTCAGTGTTTAATGACTGGGGTCTGTGTCTGACGCAGTCAAGTTTTGAGTTTTTTTAACTTTTGAAGCACTCTCTTAACTCTACCAAGTCTTGCCTGAGAGGCTACTTCTTGGACGGCAGCCAGCGTTAATTCAGTTAACAAAAGCACTGCATCTACTCACCTGCTTCAGTCTCTCCAAGACTACTGAAGTGTATCAGAAAAAAAACAAACTAACCAGAGCACGCTGAACAGCGTGCAAAGAAAAGTCGAAGTTTGGGGGCTGTGTTACTGCTAGCACAGCTGTGTCTCTTAGAGGTGGTAAAACCACACACTGAGAGATGCATGCAAACTCGGTCGGTATTTTAGGGAGGACAAAGCACAAACACTTCAAAGGCACCTGGGGAAGGAGGGAAAAGGGAGGTAACGCCTTCCAACACCTGCGCACCCTCCTCCGTGCGCTGGTTTGAAGCATGAAAACTGAGAGGCTCCAACCGCTCCGTTCCTGACAGGGAAGCCCCACACAGGACGCTAAAGAGTTTCTCCCGCTCTGCCGGGCAGCCCCTCAGCGGCGCAGGCCACGGCCCTCTCAGAGCCCTGCGGCCCCCGGGGCACCCTCAGCACCGCCCCCTCCGATCCCCCCCGCGGGGGGAGAACCTCTCCAGAGCCGCCTCCCGTCCCAGGGAAGGGGGGAGCGGGGCTCAAGCTCTCCTCCAGACGCCGGCAGCCCCTCGCCCCCCTCATAGCCGGCGGCCAGCCCTCCCCCGCCGCCTCAGACCCACCTGCGGCAGCCGCGGAGCCCGGGTAGGGGTAGGGTGGGGGCGGCTGGAAACCGGGCTGCGGGGGGGGGATGGCGCCGTAGTTGCTCTGCCCGTAGTCGTAGCCCGCGCCCTGGGCGGCGGGGCTGTAGGCGGGGGGCCGGTCCTGCAGCAGGGGTTTGTTGTCCATGCTGGGGGGGGCGGCGGCGCTGCTGCCTGCCCGTGCAGCCGTGCGGCGAGGGCCGGGAGGGCGAGGAGGAAGCGGCGCCCTCGCCTCAGCGCCCAACTTGGCGGGCGCCGCCCCTCCCCTCCGCCCCGCCCGGGGGCGCCGGACCTCAGCAGCGGCGCGAGCGCCCTGGCGGCGGCTGCACGCGCATCCGGGGCCGGACCGGCGCGGGGTTGGGATGCGGGGGCCGGGGAGGGGTGCGGGAGGGGTGCGGGAGGGGACGGGGTTTGGGTCTGAAGCGGCGGAGCGGCCCCTGGCGCGCGGGCGGCCCCTCCCCGCTCGGCGGCCCCGACTGCTGCGCTCGCGGGCGGTCACAAGACCGCGCCCCACGTGACGCCGCTCCCAAGCGGCGCGGGGGGAGCCGCCGGGAGGCGCAGGAAACCCTCGGCCTTAAAGGGGCCGCGTCCCGGCAGCCGCCCCTCCTTCCCCCGCCACCCCCGGTCTTGTGACTGCAGCGGGGCTGGGAGGGTGCGGTGCCCCCAGCCTGCTGAATGGGTGCGGAGGGGAGAGCCGCAGCCAGCGGGACAGGCCGCTTGCTGCACGCTACGGCGAGTGGCCGGGCCTGCAGATGGTTTCTTCATTAAACCGATAATGGGATTTTAACGTGCTCGCCGAGGCCCCTTTCCGCATCCCCTTCCTTCAAGTGTTCCTCTCCCGAAATGCAATCCCCGCTGGAAACTGGCCGGCCGAACAGGACGAGGATGGACTCGTGGGCTTGGTCCCAAATCTCGTTGCAGCCGGGTGCAGCGGGAGGGTCTGAACGCGGGGAGAACCCGGGAGCATTAACAGAGGCGTAGAAAATATTAGCAATTTTTGACCTGTAATAATGCCCAGGGCCGCTTTGAATCATAGTAGCCAAATGACTTCACCTGAGCTTTGGGAAGATGGAAAAGGAGTGAGACTTTGTGTGTGTCTTTATATATGTCCTGTGCCCCCAGCCTGAGAAAAAGTTAAGAAACGGCAGGAAAAAGTGCCGAGTTCTGCAGTGACTTCTGCAAACTCGTAGATCCCCACTGGGAAGAGTAGCACTTGAGTGTTAAAAGTGAAAAACAAGCTCTGGGGACAGTGGCACAGAAAGGGAATGCTGTAAAAAGAGGAAGTTTTTGAAAAGAGACTGAGGAATAAAGAGTATCTCACATGGTTTCAATAAACACTAAAGTAAAAGGAAGGTAAGAGGGTTGCTGCTTTCTCCTGCACAGCAAACTGAACAAATGAGTTCCAGAGCTGCTTCTGAAATCCAAGTTCTCAATGGTTGGACAGGCCAGATGCTGAAATTTTCTCAAATGTCTTTTATTACCATTAAACCTCCAGCCTCTGCCTTCCACACTTCAATTCTTGAGCTGTCTGATTCAGCAGATCTTCTGTGTTTTAAATATGCACAGGTTTGTCCTTCACTGCAGGTACCAACACAGCCCCTGTCACCATGGCAAACAGAGCAGCTCCCATGACAGCACCCCTGAGCAGCAGGGAAGGCTTAACCCCATTTCATGGAGAGGGGGAAAAAAACATAAAGGCAAGAGATTAGACAGTTTGCCTCAAAATCAAACAAATTCTTGAAACAGATATGGACTGAGACTTCACGACCTAAAATCCAAGCCAGTGCCAGCATCACATGATGGTGAGAGGAACCCTGCCCTCTTGCTTTCCACCTCCTCCCTCCAGTTTGCAGTGCCTGACTCATCTGGAAGGAGCACTGCTCACAGTTTGCAGTGACATTTACAGACCGTGCCTACTTTGAAGAAAGCTTTTGCTTATTCTAACTGTAATAGTATAAATATTACATGAGGTTTTTGAAATAAAAATCTTAAGGCACAAAGGCAAGGCAGAACTTCCTCATTAGGGAAAAGAGACTTCCTTAAAATGTGTGTCAAGTGATGAAGAAAAATCCTCCTTTTAAAGAAGTGAGATTTGGGAAAGTGTGGAAGAGCTGACAATAGGGAAGTCACCCACACAAACTGACTCTGACTACATGAGGACAAATCTACAAAACATTGAAACAGGATTTTAAAAAATCTTTACTATGCTTGGGACAGAGCAAAGTCTTTTGAAATAACGAGATTTTAAAACTCACAAAGTTAATTTCTGAGCACTGTAGCCTTGCCTAGGTTCACTTGGTTTGACTTTTATGATCATTCTTAAGCATAAGAAAACTATACTGGCTGTAAATGACTTACCACACAAACTCCTTGCACAATCAATCATTCATGCTGCCATCCTGTAACATTATAGGACTGTGGTTCAAAAATCCCAGAAAATGCTCTTTAAATGATTCTGCAATCCAGTTGCCACTGAAAACAGAAGTCTTGTCTCCACCTGCTTAAATGGCAACTAGATTGAATACATTTCAAATCTATCAGTCACAACCCCTACAAACCTTGCAGTATGAAGGATCTAGGATCCCAGCATCTAAACAGTTCTTGGTCTTTTTTTTTTTTATATGTTTTACTACAATGATCAAATCATCAAAACACTAATAGGGAGCAAAAATTCTGTATTGAGGTAGGCACCAGTCTGCACAAGGTACCAAACCCCAGCAGCACGATTCAAGTGTCCCTGGGACTCCAAGGGAGTCAACCCAGACAGAATGGTTTCACCTCACATGACCATCATTCTAGAGAACTTACTGTGTGTACCTTAACCCTCTGAACCACAACCTTCTACACAGCAAAACCATCTGAACCATGAACCAAGAACAAGGCATCCGTATTCTCTTTAACTAACAACTAGAAACTCGTCAGGATGCTTCCATGATTACCTGCCAATTTCCTTTGAAAAAGGCCTTGAATGAAAGAAAACTGTTTTTCCACCCTTCTTTGCTGCCCCTTTGAGATAAAAAAAGATCTCAGACAATTTTTCTTTGCAGATCTCTTTCACATTCGGTTAGTTGAATGGACAGGCATAGAAATTCCTGTTAGATTTTCTGAATCACTTCAGAATGAACAGAAATGTGATGGCAAATGTGAGATTTTTAAGCAAGCACTTTCAAAGAGAGGTTATCATTTTGTAGCATGGCAAACACAGGGTGACCTGCAAAAAATGTTAAGCAGCATCTTTGGTGTCTTTCTGGGTGGGACTACTACTGTACTGCTACCAAGAGGCTGCCTCCTTCCTTAAAATTCACACAACACATAGAGTTATAGAATGGTTTGGGTTGAAAGGGACCTTAAAGATCATCCAGCTCCAACCTCCCTGCGTGGGCAGACACCTCCCACTACACCACGTTGCTCCAAGCCCCACCCAACCTGGCCTCGAACACCTCCAGGGATGGCATATCCACAACTCCCCCGAGCAACGTGTGCCAGTCTCTCACCACCCTCACAGAAAATCACCTTCCTAATGCCTAACCTCAATCTCCCCTCTTCCAGCTTAAAACCATTACCTCTTGTCCTATCACTTCGTAAGTCCCTCTCCTGCTTCCCTCTAAACCCTTTGATGACGGATGCATCACGAGTAAACACCATTTCAGGCAACCCCTGTTTTTCCTAACTCTGTAATCATTCACCCTCTCCGTGCAGCAGCCTGACTGGGGGAAGGGAGCTGAGGGGGGATCTGGTGGTTTCACCTCAGAAACGGCGCCGGCGCTCCCCCAACGCTGGGGACCTGGGATGACCCCCGCTCAAACCTCCGCGGAGCCCGGGCCAGCCCCACGACGCTGCAGCCGCGCACCAGCGGTGGCCCGGGCCCGTCGGGAGTTCCGCTGCGGAACCCCGGCTGAAGCGTCCCCGGGGCTCCCCCCCCCCAGGCGGCTCCGTCCCCGCTGCCCTGCTCGGGCAGAGCGGCCCCGCGCGTCCGGAGGCGGCGGCCGCGGCTCCTCCCCGCCCAATGGCGGCGGCGCTTGGAACGGCCGCGCGGCGGCGCAGCCACTGGGATCGCGGCTGCCTCCGCTGGGCTGCGCTGGCGAGGAGCGGGGAGCGCTGCGCGGGGTCCTTGCGTTGCGCGGGGTCCTTCCGCCGGGAGCGGCGAGGAGAGGCGCGGCCCGCGGGAGGCAGGTGAGGGGAGAGCCGGGGGGCGGAGGGGGGCGGGATGGGCTCTGGCAGAGCCGCTCGCTATCAGCGGTCCAGCCGCCGAGAGTTGAGCAGGGAAGCGCGGCTGGAGACAGGGCCGCTGCCGGGCCCCGCGCAGCTCTCGGGGTGTCCCTGCTGCTTCCCCACCCCCGCCGGTTCCGGTGCCACCGGGAGGAGCGAGGCTGGGCCGTGGGGAGGTGCCGGCAGCTCTCGCAGCACCCCCGGGGAAGGCGTGAGGGGTTCCGTAGGGCGTTTTTGGCCAGCGGGTTTGCACCGCCGTCAGCGGAGACCCCGCTGCCGGGTTCTGCCCGCAGCTGATCGGGTCCTTTCTGGGTGGAAGCAGGGTGGAGGAGGGCGATGAGCGCCCTGACCACCCTCCGTGTCGGCCTGGGGATGCCCGGTGGACCCCGGCCCCACGCAGGTGGCGCCCGCCCCGCGGGGGCCCTAGAGCGCGCCCGCCCTTCGCTGTCGCACCGCGGGGTTCCCGGGTGCCCGTGACGCTTCGGTAAGTTTGGAAAGCCCTTTGGGGTCTACGCGGATGTAAAGCCGCGCGTCCATGTCTGCTTCGTACGAGAATGGGATCAGCTGGCCAAGTGTGTGCCGTGGAAATGGAGGTAATCCAGTTGCAGCTGCCTGGATTATCTTAATTCTGTCACATGTATATTTTTTCCTAACTTCATAATCTCTGGGACTTTCACTCGTTTCTCTGAATCATTCCAGGTACTTTTCTGCCTGCCTGGGCTGTCATTCCACATACAGGCCTTCACTTACATATTTGCCCACCTTTAACACACCTTAGCATCAAGTTTTATGTATTTTTTAGCTTGGTAGATATCTTCATTGCATTATCTGTGTACTCCAGTCTCACTGGCACTCTTGTTGCTTATGATTAAATGCACAACATTTTCCTCTGTTATTAAGACTGTTTTGCAAAATTTTAAGTGCTAATGCTGAATGCTGAAGGAATATTTTCATAGCCTTTGTTTTCCCAGTGCTACACACATTATAATTTTCATCTCATTTTCACTCCATCTTTTCCTTATTATCCTACTTTCAGTAATGTAGAAAAAGCCTTTTGGATATGAAGAGGATGAACAGCTAGCTGGTCCAACTACACCAACAGAAAAAAGCCTGGAAGATTCATTGTGGTTATTCTGCCACAACTAACAGGAGAACTTTGCTCTTGACCTTCCAGTGGCCTCATTTGTTCCCTGCTGCTATAAATTTTCTTTCTGTTTCCTGTTATTCACTTGGTGGATCCATTTTGGTACTTAGCAGCAGCAGTTCTAGAAATAAAAGAATTCTGAAATATCCTCCCTGGGATCCCGTGTGAACTCACTATGCTGATTTTGACATAGATTCTCCACAGTTTCACCTCTGCTGTTCAAATACATTTGTACCAGTTGGTCCCTCTACACCACTGCTTATTCTGAGCCAGAACACAGGCACACAAGTCTCCTTAAGCTCTTGTGTACACTGCACAGTTGCATTTTGACAATGAAGAATCATTATTCCACATTGACTCCAAGCAAAAATTCCTCTTTTCTCTCATTGTGCTCATTTCTCCAAGTCCTCTTTTCAACCTTTTCCCTCCTAGTCCCCTACTGCATTGTTCATAGAACTGGAGGCAAAGTCAACATATTTATCAGTAGTTCTGATTGTCAGACATACAGAACAACCAAAATTTGCTCACTTTAATGGCACCCAGAAGGCAAAGTGACAGAAATACTCAGGCCTTTCTTTCAGACTTCTAAAAAGATTGACGTACAACTACTTCACATGAAATGCTGACCCTTCCATGAAGGGTAGGGCTGCAGTGCCCAGAAATGGCAGGTTATTAAGTGACAGAACTGGAATGGCACCCAACCAGATCTCTGCTGTCAAACCACACTCTGTATACTTAAATAAATGTCACACCTATGTATATTAAAGATCAGATCCCAAAGTGGTCACCAGAATGCTTTGGAAAGTAATTTCCTGGCAGGCAAGTAATGTGTCCATGGATTAGAAGTAGATGCTTATAGAGAAGACTCACATCTTTTCTGTTGTGCTTGTGTAGCTATGTTGGCATATGCCAAGAAGAAGCTGAGGAGGAGATACTGAAAAATATCAGGGCTTTCTGAGCTGTGTGTGTAGCATTATATCAGCATTTCAGAGTGAAGCCTTCTGATACAGCATGGTCTATTCTACTTCATCTCAGTTCAGTGTTGACTTCTGTCCTTAGCCTGCCAAAGCTGTCCTATTAATGTGAGCTCCTGTAGGCTGGACAATAGTGTGCCTGTAGCAAGGTGTTTCACACAGATTTTCAGAGCCCTCGGAGAGGTATAACTGCTCTGACTGAAAGAGATCTGGCTGCCAGCAGGTCATTATTTACATTAAAACTGTCATTTCCATTAATAGCCCCTTTTTGCCTTTCAGACATGGCCATGCCCAGTTCACTTTTGTGGGCCGTTGACATTTTTGGGAGGGTTTACACTCTGTCTACTGTTGGCCAGTACTGGGAGCTCTGTAAGGACACACAGCTGGAATTTAAACGGGTCTCTGCTGTCAAACAGTGCTGCTGGGGAATAGCCTGTGATCACCAAGTGTACACCTACGTGCTCTCGGGTGACGTTCCCATTCGATACCAGGAAGAAACCTATGAGAATCAGGTATGATGTGTGAGGGTTGCCTCTGTTGTCCTGCCAGGTACAGGTCAGAAAGGAATGATAACAAATCCATGCATCAGCTGTCTCTGCATGTTTGGTTTTTTTTTTTTTGTTTGTTTGTTTTGTTTTTTCTCACAGGAAGATTGCTTGGTTTTATTTGTTTTCATTTTTTTATCAGATGTTTCTGAAGAGTGTATGTGTGCCAAATAGCAGGTTATTCTTTCAATGTTTTGATTCCCAGTGGAAGGTTCTACTGCCCTGCTCTTACCAGAAGCAGTGCCAGTGTGTACTATGGCCTGGTTTGTATGAGCCAATTCAGACTGAAATGATCACCCATTTCACCTGATGTTTTTCTTTCCTTGGTGACAAATACACAATCCATTTAGAAGGATGTCCAGTGTAACATTCAAGCAAGAAAGAATGTTACCAGAAATACAGTATTCTTAAAAAAATATTCTTGGCAGTGTTTCAAAGACTTCCTTTAACACAGGCATATTTCTCCATTGAAGTACAATGTTTCCAGCCTTTCTGCATAGAAATGTTAAGATGATCCTTCCTATGTAATGCACTTCAAAAGAGTGTCTATGAAATAGTATTTTAAAGGAAATTTTTATTTTTAAGTTAAGCAAAAGTTATTTGAGAGAGAAAATTGAAGAATTTTCTTGAGCACATTTCTGTGCTTTCTAACAGGTAATGGAATAAATCTTAATTGAGAAATGACAAATGTATTTACATGAATAGAAATTAAAAATCCTAATTTTACACACTGGTTGATATTGATACTACTTTCCAGCTATTTAAGACTCTTTGGGTTTTTTTAGGTAAACATGGTCTTTAAAAATGCAAAACTCTAAAATTCATTTTACTTATTATTTTAAAACTTCTGTTCATTCTAGGCTATGAAAAAAAATGGAAAACAAAATACTAGAAAGCCCAAAAGGAAATATTCATCAGGACCAAAAAAACCAAAATTAACCTCAGTTTACAGATAATGAGCAAGGCAGTTTAGCCAGGTTATTAGAAAGAGTAAATAATATATTGCATCAAAATTACAGAAATATTTTAAAGCATTAATTTTCCACGTGCCCTAAAATGTAAGACAGTATTACATGACAATTTTTGCCAGTATTTCTACAGTAGGTGAGAGTGTGGTGGGAAAAAAAAACAACAAACAGCTGCATTGGTGAAAACCTGAGCAAGTTATTTGCTTTGTAGCTGAGTAAAGCCAAATTCAGGGGAAAAAAACCAAACCACAATGTAAGAAGATTTACTGATGCAATTATCTTGACACGGTATCTGGTACAGAAACTGTGCTATTTTTCTAGTGCAAGATGCTAATCATCATTCTCATGGGGAATAAATTAGAGATCCCAAGGCCATGTGTGCAGCATTATCATAATGCCAAAGAAAATGGCACTGCTAGTGGTAAAATATATCATCAGATGTTCCTATTTATGTGGCTGTCAATGACTGGGTTGGGTCTAGCTCTGCAGTCAGCCCTTAGATATCTTAAACGCTTCCTCCAAAGACTTTGTTAGCTCAGGGCTTTCTCAATTCAGCCCAGTAATTTATTCCTCTTCTACTGCAGAAAAAAAATACATGTATCATCTAGGACTAGATGTACAATGAGATGATGTGATCTCAAATAAAATGTTTAATTTGTTATTTTTGGCAGCGCTGGAATCCTGTTGGTGGCTTTTGTGAGAAATTACTGCCCAGTGACCGCTGGCAGTGGAGTGATGTGAGCGGGCTAAAACATCAGCAGCTTGATAGTTTCACACTGCCCTCACCACACTGGGAGTGGGAGTCTGACTGGTATGTGGATGAAAATATTGGAGGGGAACCAACAGAGAAAGGGGTAGGTGAACAATATCCAAAAGAGATCTGTTCTGGGAATCCTTAGTCTGTAAAATAAAAGTGTAAATGGTCTGTAAAAATAAAAGGCACTAAACTTCTTATAGCTACTTCTTTCTGGGAAGTAGCTCAACTATAATACAGCACAAGGAATGATCTTGTTTAAAGGCTTTTGAGTCTATAGGAGCTTCTTCAGAAGCTTTTTACTTCTGATCATGCCACAGAGTGCTGGCAACTGGATGCCATTGTTATGTAAGATCTTTACTGTGAAGAAAGTAAATACTGTATCTTGTTTGTTCCATGTATATCCTACAGAGGAATTTGGACATGATTCATAAATTATTCATGGAATTAGCTGATCTGTTAATCAGGGTTGCGTAGATATGCACAGTAACTTGTATTTGTAGGAGAGACTTGTGCAGAATTGCTCTGAGTTATTATTTCAAGCTTTCCCTTGGTTCTGATGTTCATAAAAGAATACCTCTGTTTGCAGGGCTGGACTTATGCCATAGACTTCCCCAGCACCTACACAAAGGATAAGAAATGGAATTCTTGTGTCAGACGGAGGAGGTGGATCAGATACAGGAGATACAAATCACGAGATGTCTGGGCAAAGGTTTTTTTCTCTTTAAAATATTAAATAAACTGATTTCCTGAAATAGTAAATTACAAGTGCAGGGAAACTCATTTTATCAGTGCTGTGTAGGCTGAACCTGAGTTCCTTAACTCCTGACTTGTAAGCATAAATGGGAGGCTGGGATTTTTCATAGAAACCTGTGGTAATAAGATGCCAGATCTCATGGTGATGCAGTTGGAGATGCTCATCTCCTTTGCAAATTTCAAACCAACTTTTTAACTTCCCTTAGTTGTTAGACAGAATGCTCTCTCTCTTGAGGTGGCACCTGTCTACTGTCATTCACCAGCGGTATCGTTTATCTGTATAAATAACTATTCTTCAAGAATGGTTTTTCCATTCTAAGAATGTACAACAATTGCAATTTGTGATGTTCCAGCTTTCCAATTCAGAGAACATCTGTATGCGCTGTTCTGTGAGTAAAAACTCCCTTTATTTATGGGATGAAACAGAGACTTCTTCATGCTGCTTCTGCAGTGTTTTCCCCTCTCTTTGTGTGGACAGCCTTGAACGAGAGGAAGAATTTCCATGCTCAGCTGCTTTATTGAATGATGCATAAACCAATCTAAGAGAAACAATTTAGGCCACCAGCCAAATCACTTATCTGTTTGTGGTGTCTCTTTTTCTCTTCCCAAACTTCCTTTCTCTTTGCTTCAGATTGTATCCCATGATGATCCAGAGCAGTTGCCAGACCCTTTCAATGATATCTCCATTGGAGGATGGGAAATCACCGATGAGCCTCTTGGCCGCTTATCAGTATGGGCAGTTTCTTTACAAGGAAGGGTATGTGCATCTTCTTTAGGTTTTCTAATATAAATTACTAGTGAAAAGGTCTTAAGTGCTTTTAAAATGAGGAAGGTTTGTTACTGCCTTATGTGGATAAGGAAACACGCTGTTTGTGCAAAAGCTGCTTTCGGACTACATTACAACCCAGTGTTGTAAATTGAAGGGCTTAATATCTCATTGCTGTGTTATGGAAGCTGTGAACCTCTATAAATATGTGAATCTTAAAAACTTGGGCTGAGTAATCCTGAAAAATGCCCAGAATGCAGAGCACTGGTAACAAAGAGAAGGAGCCTTAAAACCTGATAAAGATTCTTTAAAAGCACCGTGCCTCATCTCAGTGGTGAAGTCAGGAATGATTCAGTGACGTTTACAAAATTATTTTCTAAGACTTATTTATCATAAAATTACAACCTCCTGACTTAGCAGAGTGGAATCCAGCTCTGGAATGTTTTTCTTTTATTTTCTACTTAAAAATATAAACCTTTTTTGTTTGGTTAGTTGGTTTTTAGGCCTACCACAAAGTCTCTTCTCTATTGCTTAATGCTGTAGAGATTCAATTCTTGCTTTCCTTCCTTCATCCCTCCAGCATGTGTCTGACATTCCTGTTCTTACAAAATTTCTTTCTTATGGTCTCACAGGGAAGAAAGTAATAGTTCTAACAGATAGCCTGAGATTTCAGTCATACTTGGCACTACCTGGAGAGGCAAGCAATCGTGGCTGAATTGTTTAAAGTAGAATGTCCTTTGCCTCATACTTCCCAGTAATAAGGGACAAGCATCCCACTCTACAGGCACCCTTGACTGACATTGTAAGATGCTTTCATTTCTCAAGTGAAAGTCCCCAGAGGAATGAAGTCTTTTTAAATATGACAATTTAGCACTCAGCAGTCATGTTTTGGAGCACTCATATGACTGACTACCACAGGTTGCTTTCTGTTTGACCTTCCTGGTTTGACTGTTGTCTATAGAAAAGTCCACTGACAGTAGAACCAAGACTAGCAAATGGACTGGGTATCAGTGAAGGCTGCACAGAGAGTGGAATTTTTTACCCATATTGTAGCAAGCTCTGCTTAGTGAAAGTGAGGTCAGGTTATCATCTAACAGTACCATTTTTGTGTTACGTATTTGTTCATCCTTGGTTTATGTAACATGCCTTGAAATACAATGAAGTGGTTTTGAATGTTTAAATATACACAGAAGTTGTAGCAATAGGTTACTGTACCCAATCCAGATTTGCTTCCAGGATAAAAGCTAGTCTGTACAAAAGCCTCCTCCCTTAGTACATAAGGAAATAGTCTTTAACTGTATAATCAACATCAAAAAATACCTTTAAAGGTCAAAGGGCATACACTGCATTAAAAAATCCTCTTGTTACAGGAGGACTTTTCTTTCCAGTTTGTCTCAATGGTTTCATTGTTGTAGAAATATTTAAGTTTCATTTGTTTGGTTTTTTTAAACTTGCCTAGGTATGGTACAGAGAAAATGTCTGCCATCACAATCCAGAAGGTTCCACATGGTCCTTAATCACCACTCCTGGTGAAGTTGTACAGATCAGCTGTGGACCATACGACCTCCTTTGGGCAACACTTTGGGAAGGCCAAGCTATTGTGAGAGAAGGAATTGACAGAAATAACCCTCAAGGTAAAGCTGTTTAAATTTAGCTGAAGTTCCTTTGATTTGTGCAGTGTTGAATAAGAAACCAACCTATAATGTCTTCTGTGGTTTGTGTCTTGCAGGAATTTCCTGGAGTATTGTGGAGTCTCCAAGCTCTGAAAATGGGATTATGCACGTCTCTGTGGGTGTTGATGTGGTGTGGTGTGTTACAAAAGATAAAAAAGTAAGAGGGGTCATATTTCGGTTCTGGTTTTTTTGGGGTTTTACCTCCCCTTTTGTATCTGCTTTTCTCAAACACAGGTGTGTAACTTTCATAGGAAAGACAGGGGAGTTGTGCTCACTATCTCCATGGTTTGGGGGATTCCAGTCCCCCTTGCTGTTATGGGAATACTGTGCAGTTTGTGATACGTGTAGTGGCTTTTAATTTAAGAGAGACTTTCTGATTTTCTCTTGGAAGAAATTTTCTAAATCCAAGTCAGACAGGTGTGGTAGGTGGGTGGGGATATTAAGTCTTGAAATTGAAGGGACTCCTAGCTGTGCAGTCTTATTGCCACATAGTCTGAAGGTAACATGAAAATCAGGATGGGGAATATTTTAATCTACACTTCTCTGTGTGTTTCTATTTTTTATCTTCCTACTGTTAACTGTTCCCTCTTGGTCAGCTTTTTAATGTAGGAGTTCTGTATTTATTAAGTGACATATCAGTTATCTGTAGGTGTGAGTACTTTCTTGGGCTTTCAACTTAGAATCACAGAACATCTCAGGTTGGAAGGAACTCATAAAGGATTGCTGAGTCACAGGGAGTTTAAAGTCCTGAAAAATGCACTAGAGTGCTCTTGTGCTCACAGTAATCAACCCCCTTCATCCTGAATTCAAAAACATTGATTAATTCTGTCTATGGTAGCAGTTTAAATAATTGTTTAATTAGTTTAATAAGTACCTGTCAGCTGAGCCATAGTAACACAGTGTCCAGTCTGCTCCATCTGCCAAATAAAACCACTATAATAGATGTGGATAAGCTGGCATGGTTTTCTTCAGATCTGACACAGGATGGCCAAGTACACTGTCTATTACATGATTCTACCAACTTCTCAAGTGGCTGCTTGCCATTATATGACCATATGCTAAATACAGATGGAAGATTTTTCCAGGTACTCAGCCCACAGACATTTTCTGATTGCTAGAAACTAATCTAAGGGGAGACAATTCAAAGAGCTGTACCACTGAAAAGATCCCTCTGACAGTTGCCTCCATCAGCCCTACTCTTGGGATTTGAACACAGGAACACTACTTAAAAGTCTATTCAGGGTCACCAAGAATATCCTACAGTTGACATATAATAGCAATACTTTTCCAGTGGGTAAGATGCAAACTATGTCATAGAAAGTCTTAACAGAAAGTCTCCTTGTGGCCTCTTCTGGCTGTAGCTGGTCACAAGGACATACAGTCTGACTGCAATTAAAAGAATGATTTTATCTTTACCTGATAAAGACCCAGGGAGGTTAAGTGACTTCTTAAGGCAATGCACAAAACAATATTGGAGATCAAGAGTAATGCACCAAATTCCAGCTGCCTGCCTGCTAATGCAGAAGGAGCAAAATTTAGACTTTCTGCTGTTGTTGTTGTAGGTGTGGTTTAGAAGAGGAGTGAATTCTCATAATCCTTGTGGGACAAGCTGGATTGAAATGTTTGGAGAAATGATGATGGTAACTGTAGGCTTAAGTAACCAGGTAAGACAGCTGTATACCAGTTGTGAGGATACTTGTGTTCCCCTTTGCACAGGCAGTATTCACATGTGGTGAGCTCTGTCAGCACTGCCACTATGCACAGCTTAACAGAGGTCCATGTGGTTGATGTGCTATAGGAAGGAGCGTGTGACTGAATTCTACACCAGCAGATAACAGCCAGCGTGTCTCTTGTATGGCACATTCAGGTGCAAATTGTTTTTCTGCATGGTACAGAATTTTATACTGAATCTACAGTATCAGCATTAAGGAAGAACACAAAAGGAAAATATGATGTCCAGCTGATTTTTGTGCTAAATTTTCAACCCCTGCACCTTTTCTGTATCTACCTGGATCTCGTGCTATTTCCTTCACCATGCCCTTTCCTTCCCTAGGTCTGGGGAATTGGCTGTGATGACAGAGCAATTTATTTTCGTCAAGGTGTCACACCAAGTGAGCTCAGTGGGAAGACATGGAAGGCAATTGTATCTGGCCGAGAGAGTGACAGATCTCAGACTGGGAGCTCCACCAGTCTGCTCAGGTACTTAGAAAATATCTGCTTGAAAACTTTGTACACAAAGAGTTTCAATGCTAGGAGATGTTTCTTTACATTCAAATAGGACAGTCAAGGGGAACTGGAGAAGCCATCTCTAACCATTTTGTATGCCAAAAGTATTTGCATTTTTTACCTTTAACAATAAGCAGCAGCTATTGCACTCAAGAGTAGAAACTGAAGCTCCCACTTTGGAATTCACTGCATGCTTGCAGTAAAGTGTGTTTCTCTGGAACTATCTGGAATTAGTCTCTAATAAGAGAAAATGTTACCTTTGAAATATCATGAAGGAGTCTGAACTCTGCTTAGGAATTAGCCTTCTCCTGAGTGTCACTGTACATTTCCTTTCTTAGATTAAGTCAGTAACTCCCCACTGACTCCTGGCCTCTTGGCTATTGCAAGACACGCCAATGAAATTGTGAGTGCTGCAGAAGCTACTGGTTTGAGTCCGTGTGCTCTGAGTAGAAGCCTACTCTAGCAACAACAATCATAAAGTTAATAATGGGCTTTTAAAAATGTATTATTTCGTATTCAGAAAATGTGATATTGCTTCAGTGTTTTCCTGAGAGTTGCAGGCAGCCACCATCACTGAATGACTGAAAGGATCAATTATGTATCTTCTGTATTTCAGATTTAGTAGACTGGTCTGCCAGATTTGTGTTAGACTCTCCCCTGAAGACTAGAGTTTGACCTTTAAAAAAGAAGTCTGATGTTTCTCTCCCTAAAGCTGAAATGCTAGGTTGATTTCTGTATGTCTCTGGGCTAAGGCCTGTGCTAATTTAGAATGCTCTGAATGATAATTAATTATCTGTTTGTCCTTCAGTGCTGGCTGTTTCTTTACTGATGATATTCAGAACCAAACAAATGCAGTCATTCAGGGCGATGCAGATACTTCCTCTGATACAGAGCTTCCAAGTGTACCCATGAACCTTGCCAACACCCCCCCCATGGGAGCTGCAGCCAGCAGTGGTAACAGCACAGGCGACCAGACAGCAGAAATACACCCAAATCTGTGTGTGGATCTTCTGGACTCTGATCAAGGAGAAGCTGCTGTCACTTCGACTTGTAATGAGAAAGCTAATGCTGAAGTGCATAAATCTTCTGCAAACCCAAATTCTTCTGCAGAACTGCAGTGGACAAACATTGACTTGAAGGAGGCCCAAAAGCATCCAGTCCTGTCTGTCAGCACCTTTGCAGAAACATCCAGCTTGGCTTCCCTTGGTGTGTTCCCAGTGGGAGCTGAAGAACAGTATGGAGCCGATGAGCACCCGCTGTGGGCCTGGGTGTCCGGGGGAGGCTGTCTTGTAGATTTGCACAGCCCACTAAAATGGTTCAGTGCTCCATCAGGTACTATCCAGTCACCACAACAGACACTAATTCCCAATTACAGTTCCATATGCTCTTTAAGAAGAACGTTGGTTTGGTTTTTTGAACAAAACTATAGTGCTAAATGTCTGATAACCAATTATCTGTTACTACAGTTTGTTAATACACTTCATGTCTGAGGGCAGTGTCATGCATATTTTGTTGCAAAGCATGTCAGGACTGAGATACAGAAATGTAAAAGTGATATTTTCTCTGAGTTTCTGTAAGAATTTTTTAAAATAATCTATGCTGGGTCTGCATCTCTCTTTAATTGCAATGTAAATACAGGTTTAGAAAAAACACATAATACAACTGAACAGTAACTGAGAGTAGTGAAAAGGTTCTCTTGAGAGATGCAGATGTCACAAATAACTGCCTCACTTCCACAAATAACTGTCTCATTCCTACTGAGAGAAGGGTAAATTAGGGAAATTCCTCAAGAGGCATTGTGAAAAGAAGCCCTGCTGATAACTGAGTGGGGTTGGAATTTAGATTCTTGAAAGACAGTGGAATATAACTGTTTTCAAAACAAACCATGAACTGTGGCATCCCAGTATTTAATGACAGTGTAACTTAATGCATTCTGTTCCCTAGTTATCTTTTAGTACAGTGAAAAACTCACAACAAACACTATAGCTTTGAAAGATTCTATGTAATCATCTTGTGGTCCTATTTCTATGCATCAGTTATGGCATTTGACTCTAAAGTGGCATTTATCAGTTATGGCATTTGATTCCAAAGTATAATAATTAGAAAAGTCATGTTAGACTGGGTTGATTCAGTCCAGTGTTCAAAGCAGTGTTTTACCTTTGACATAACTGTATTCAAAGCTCACCAGAGTTTATTGGTTTGGATTCTGTTCTAGGTTTGTCATCCTCTGTGCAATCTCTGTCTCTGTCTATCACTCCAGCACAGACAGCAGCCTGGCGAAAGCAGATTTTTCAACAGCTCAGTGAAAGGACAAAGCGAGAACTGGAGAATTTTAGGCACTATGAGCAGGCTATAGAGCAGGTAAGCAATCAGGGCATTTATATCTTATCTGCTAAGCACATCTAGTGATGCTGAACATCAGTAATACATCTCTGATGTACTGATCCAAGCTTAACTGCCAGCTTTATATTCTTGTCCTTATTTCTGTCTGTGACTTCCTGGATTATCACTGCCTGAGCTCCCCGTTAGAAACTAGCAGCTTATCAGACATGGAGCAGCAGTCTTTCTAAAAATGTTAGCTGATAGTTTTGTATAGGAGCAAATATTGGTCAGCGTTATTTGAGTACACTGAATCCTCAAATAAACAGAGAAACATTTGCAACAATAGAGCATTATATGAATTACTCCACCAGAAGATGAGGCTTCTTAGTTGAAACAATGACTCAAGTAGGTGAACTTTCGCTCTCTACAACCATTAAGGCATTAATGCAGCTTGCATAAATAAAGCCATAATGTAAACACATCAATAGCAGCACTTCTGAATAATGCTCCCTTTGCTATGACTCCTTGTCTCTTTTCAGATCCATTCATATTTTGGTCTCTTCATTGCTAATTGCTAAATCAACTGATTCAATACGGACTAAACTGCAGCAGATTTCTTGTGGTCACAAAAATAGTATTTGGGAGAAATAAAAAGATTCACACAGTTTGCTTATTCCTGTAAATCTGTGTTTGCATTGCAGTCAGTTTGGGTTAAAACTGGGACCTTGCAATGGTGGAGGAATTGGAAGCCACATAAATGGATGGATGTTCGAGTTGCCCTTGAGCAGTTCACTGGGAGTGATGGAATGCGTGACAGCATCCTGTTCATCTATTACATGTATCATGAGGAGAAAAAGGTGTGTTCAACTGGAGATCCTTGAGAGCATTGCATTAGGCACAGGAAAACCTTTGAAAGTAGAACAGTTTTCTTAAGAGAGGAAAATTATGGTATGTTATTGTTCTAAGTGTTGGGCACAAATTCAAATGTAGTCAGGGCAGTAGCAAATTGCAGGCTTTTCTAAGCTGTAGCTGTGTTGATGCTATGTCAGAAGTACACAGTCATCAACAATCCACACTGTTTAAACCACATGCAATAAGGAATTCCTTTGGAAGTTCACAGTGTTCTTGGTTGTGAAGAAAGAGCTGAGCTTGGCTGGCCAGGGTTTTCATAGTTAATACATATGAGCAGTACGAATCTGGTAGTGCAGGACTGGAAATAGAGCCCCATTCCTTCTGCACCAAGAATCAATTCTTTGCTATGCTTTACAGGAATTCCTGAAATGCAAAAATGCTGGCACTGAGGAAGGTATCCGAGTCGCAATTTTTTTTTCTCTCATTTTAGTATATCCACGTGTTCCTGAATGAAGTCACTATTATAGTGGAAGTTCTGAATGAAGCCAAACACTCTTTTGCACTGTATACACCTGAAAGGACCAAGCAGCGATGGCCAATCCGCCTGGCAGCCACAACAGAGCAAGAAATGCATGACTGGGTAATTCTGTGAATTTTTCACTTCAAGCTGGCAATATCTGAAGTAAAACATAAAATCTGAAAGTTCTCTGAAATCTAGCATTACATTTACAGTATCTATGCTACTTACATGTTCTACAATTTAGGTACTTAAAAAATCTGTTCCAATTTATTTAGAGGCACCTGATGCTTCCTATCTCCTCTGGAGTTTGCACACTTTCTGATGTTGCAGTTACCCACATTAGAACCAATGCTGGTTTTCCTCCCCTTTTTATCTCGATATTGATTAGGCTGCAAATGACTTAGGAGTTTAATTCACTTGCTGTGTTCTTCTGCACTGGTAGAAGAACTGTTAAGTGTTTTCACCATTGTAGCAAGTCTCAGGTATGGGCAGGCAGGCTTGTATACACTGAAGCAATGGAAGATTTGAGACACTTCATAATGATCAGACACTGCAAACCACTCTGGTTCCAGTGACTGTGTTCGTTTCTAGAACACTGAATTTCTCTGCCTTTGAGAAAAAGCTGCTCATTCACTTTGCTGCTTTGTAAGAACCCACAAAGGTAAAAACTTGGTTTTGTAATACTGAAGCTTCTATGGGTTTTTTTGTTCTCAGTGTAAAGGCAAGATTTTGTTTTTCTGCTTCTTGTTTTGTAGCTGTCTTTGCTGAACATGTCTTGTTGTGAAAGCAGACAGATCCAAGGCCCTCCTTCTCACCATGCCATTTGGTCAGTTACTTGTAAAGGAGACATCTTTGTTAGTGAGCCAAGTCCTGAACTGGAGGCTGGACCACAGCTGATGCCTTGTGATCAAATGTAAGAGATTTCAGGAGCTGTTCTTTCTGCTTGGGATGCAGTGTCTATGGCATCATCTTGGGATGCAGTGTCATAGTCAGTGGCTGTGATGGGCTGTCACAGTATAGTTTAATGGCTGCCTTCATATTCATAATTACAGATCATATTTTAATTCACCAGACCTATTCATGCAATTTCAAAAGTCTTTGCCATTGAGATCCCTTTTTCTTGTGATTGCATCTTTAAGGCTATAATTATTTAAATTAAGAGATGGCCAAGACTAAAAGTAAATCTAATCACTGTAATTGTAGTGTAATTTGAACTTTCAGTTTCATCTGTCAGGAAATCTGAAGTTCCCAGTCCTCATAGACATAGTGCTCATAGTCCTCATAAGACAAAAGCAGTTCCTTTACAGTTTCTGTTGCAACAAGGACAATGTAGTGCTGCAAACTCTTCAAGCAAAAAAAAAAACAACCCAGCCTCAGAACTGGTGGATTACAGACCAATCTTCAATTAAAAATTCCAGGATACTTGCACAAAGTGTCTGAATAATACCTGAGAAATCCTGTAGTCATTTTTCTTCAAGGTAGAACACCTTCAACATCTGGAAAATCACAAAGCTGATATTTTCTTACATGTAGTATGGGAGATTTGTGACCTAGATGATCTCCTGCTGTTCTGATAGCCAAAATAATCTTCTGCAATCTGCTTTTTTTCCCCATTCTTCCCCATAAACATACCATGGCAGCTGGCTTTGTGAAGCCTCAGAAAAGGATTAACCTGCAAAGACTAGGAGAATAGGGAGCCCTTGCTTTTACCAACCTTCCTAGCGAATATATAAATTACTTGTTTTCTTGTTAGATAAAGGTAAGTCATAGAATTTTTTTTAATGAGGATGAAGCTAAAGCTTAGGCAATTGATGGCTACTAAGACTGAAAGATTCTAGCAAGATCTTCCTAACTAGTGTTTAAAAAAAGCATGTAGGTATAAAATACAAGCTAAAAAATAAAACAATATTAAAATACTTCAAGGACTGAAAGTTCCAAGTGGAGGCAGACAGGTTCCTTCCAGCTGACTTTCTGGTAGTTGTTCAGAGGGAAATGCTTTCAAGTGACAATTGCCTTAACTGAGAGATTGCACAGACATCAAACAAGCAAGTTGTGTGTCCTTGAGATTGTTGCATTGTAGGAGGGCAGAGCCTATGGTGTGGTGAAGACAAACTACATGTCTGTTGTCTTTTTTCTGGCAGGTTTTGGCGTCAGGTTGGAGGTCATCTTCGACTGATAGAGTGCAACAACCGAGGCATAGTGTGGGGCATAGGATATGATCACACAGCTTGGGTTTATACTGGTGGATATGGAGGAGGCTTCATTCAAGGTATGGACAGTTGGTCTACTGTGGTATGTGCATTTCTTACTTATCTTTCTGACTGGGTTAGCTACTGAAGGTATTTCAGCTGTCCTTCCTTCAGCCTAACATGTTGAGTTACACAGTGCCACATGTTAGGAAGGAATTGGTATTGCAGTTTTATATTTGTATTTTCAGTTTAAGAGTGAGAAATAGGATAATCAGCAATATCACTGTAGCTATTGGAATTTTAAATGTAGTGTCTTTAAAGTTTAGCTTTAACATATTCCAAATTATTTGTTTCTCACAGGACTGGCCAGTAGTGCTGATAACATTTATACCCAGTCAGATGTGAAATGTGTTTACATTTATGAGAACCAACGGTGGAACCCAGTCACTGGATATAGCAGCAGGTTATTTACTCACTTGATTGTATTTATTTACTGTAATTTTTTACTACTGTCAAAAGAAACAAGGGGTCTGTTCTAGTTTTCCAGCATAGTTATTACAGTTACTCTATCTGTAGTCTCCTCCAACATTTACTGTTAACCTGAAATTAAAGGAGCAGTGTTTCTCAATTTTCTGGTTTTGTAATTACCAATTCTAACTGCATTTGTAGCAAAACATTACAGATTTGTGTTTGATGAATGCACAAAGCCCCTGCCTGCAGCATCATTAAGGCCGTACAGCAAAGTTCTTATTAAGATCTATAAACTCATACACATATTGTGCTAAATACATTTTGTGCTAAATACATTGGGTCCCTGAGTATTATATTTGAACAGAAGTATTGAAAAAGCATTCAAATATATGAGAAACTCAGGATTTGCCTTCCAATTTTAAATAGTAGTGAGGAATATCACTCTACAAAGAAAAGTTTATATGGCTGTGAAGTTTGGTGTAACTGGAAGCAATTGAGAAGATTCTTTCCCACTATCTTCATCATTCATTTCCAAATACAGAGATTTATGACAAAAAAGATTGTTTCATGTATGAAGATAGGAAGAACTACAAATAGGCTTTTCTTCCCTCACCTTTGAAATTTCCTGTTGTAAGTGACCTTGAATTCCTTGTACACTGTTTCACCACAGAGGTCTCCCCACGGACAGATACATGTGGAGTGATGCCTCTGGCCTGCAGGAATGTACAAAAGTCAATACCAAACCTCCTTCTCCACAGTGGTCTTGGGTAAATTTTTGTCTTAAAAGTCTTTTTACTAAGAAGGCAAAGCTTAGCAAGTACAAGACTTGGGCTCAAGTGACACAGATTTTCTTTGTGGATTTGTTGTAAGCTTGAACCTTGGTTTCCCCAGCTATATGATAGCAGTAATCTTTTATCATCAAAAGAATGTTAAGCTTTGAGTGGGATTTTTTGTTTAGTGGGACTTTGACTTCTGTTGCAATCTTTTTCTCTCCCATTGAAAAGACTTGGGAACCTCTGTATAAATTTGTATTGCAAGTATTAGAAGGTCAGTGCACTCCAAAAGTTGAGTGAAATAGCAGAAGAGGTTATTGTTATTATACATTAGTTGTTGATTGTGTTTGTTATTCTCACTGTCTCCTTTTGACAATAGGTATCTGATTGGTACATTGACTTCAACACTTCAGGAGGAACTGATCGGGAAGGCTGGCAGTATGCATCAGACTTCCCAGCGTAAGGAGATAACTTCTACCTAAAATCCTAGCAGGCAAATGCACTACTGAAGTCCTCATTACCTCTTCTTTGCTATTCAGCACATTAACAGTGTTTTAACAGGAACAAGTGTGCCCTGATTTTCCCCTTTGTATGGGGATAGTAATGCTGAAATTCTGTGGGGAGGTTAGGCAGCAAGGTGAGCTTGTAGTCCAAGCATTTTAAAGTCAGCAGGCATGGCTGGTGGGCAGATAGAGAGACAGTGCTCTCAGGCAGCACTGACACTGAAGTTGCTCTGGCAGCCTCATGAAACTTATTTCAGTCTATTTTGGTAGGTCCTACCATGGTCACAAGACAATGAAAGACTTTGTCCGAAGGAGGCGCTGGGCAAGGTGAGGAACTAAGACTTTGTTTCCAACTTAAATGCCAAGTGTTCCCGTAAAGTCCCTTTTCAGTTATGAGGGGAAGATTCTCCTCACCCCATCAACAAAAGTATTAGCAAATAAATCTGCATTAAACAGTCCCATTTCCAATAGAGATGCTGATAATCTTTAGCATTGAGGCTTTAATTTCAAGCCAATACAGGTAGATACCCTATTTGAACTTGTGGGATCCCTAGGTAAAAGTCAGCCAGCTATTCTATATCTGATTTTCCTTATGGTAAATTATTAAAGAACAGTAGTACCACATACTAGATCATTTTAGCAACTGGTAATACATCTTTTATATTAACAATCTTAACATGTGAAGCCTGTATACTGCAGATTAGGCGATAGATAATCCCAACCCCATTTAAATCACAGTACACTGTATTCTGGTGGAACCTGGAAAACAGCAAACTGCCACTATATTCTAGTCTGTTCTATTAACCAGGGAAAGTCTGTGCATTTGCTGTTTTTCCAGCTTTTCTATGTTTCTATGGTAGAGTATCTAACAGCTATACTAATAAATTGCTGAGAAGCTACAATTTCACATTGCTCTGTATGTTACTTAGACTACAAGGGTGGTATTTTGGCCCTTGTATAAAAACCTTTGAAGTAACGTCTTTAAGCATCAAACTGTTGTTGTTACAGGATGTGCCACAAAGCAATCAAAATGCTGGCTTAAAATAAAAGAAGCAATTTGAGAAATACCCTCAAGCCTAAATACTTCTTCTAGTTTTAACTATCAATTGAAAACTGAAAACAAATAGGATACAGTTTTTCAAAACTGGAGGAAGGAGGAATGTCCCAAGTTTTTTAGGGTATTATTCATACAAGGAAATTGCTGTTGGCACGACAGAACCTAGCATAATTTCCCTAATGGATAGCATGACTTCCTTGCATTTTCCAGAGAAGAAATAGAAAAATTTCCAGAATATTCTACCTGCAACTCCTTACTGTACAGCTGCCTTATCTCTGCCTACCTCAGGATGCTACATAACTTTCTAACAAGCTCAATCAAAAAAATGCTTGTAAAATTATTCCCTTAACCAAGACAGTGGAAGGAGCAAACTGAATTTGGGGGTCAAACGTTCTTGCTGTTTGCCCGGTGAGTTTTAGACAGCTAGGCTACAGACTTCTTGGGTGGTCTTGATTTTATAAAGTAACATTTTAAAATCAAAAGCTGTGAGAAAAAAAGCTATGTGTGTCAAAAATTCAAAACTTGATACTTGCACTGAAGTCAACAATGAACCAGGAAACAAATTCACTGATAGCAAGTATGTACTTCTGACTAGTGTGGGGTTTTTTTGCTTCAGAAAATGTAAGATAGTCACCAATGGGCCATGGCTGGAAGTGCCTCCTGTGACCCTGTGGGACATCTCCATAATTCCCAGTTCAGATGCAGATGATGAAGAAGCAGTAGCACTGTGGGCAATCAGTGACAAAGGCGACGTGCTCTGCAGGCTTGGAGTGACACAGCAAAACCCAGCTGTAAGGCTCCCTGTTTATTTGTATTGCCTTGTTGATGTATTTCATGTATGTTGCAAGTACATACACACAATCAGGCCATGCCCTCAAAGCACCACAGTATCTTTTTCATGTCCCAGATTTGAAAGTGTAACAGTTTGCTCCCTGCATTTCTAAAGCAGCAATTCTGCTGCAGTGTTTACTTTAGCTTGTGCCCTGTCACTTGCAGGAACCTTCATCTCAGAACCTCTGTCTCCTTGTGAAGTACTTCCACTTTCTGCACTGATAGCATAGTTCCTTTCCTTTTTTGTTTAAACTATTGGTAATGTGTGTATCTAAACTGCTGAGGGATAGAATTTCTATGGTCCCAATATAGTGGCCATCAATATCAGTGGATATCTTATAGCTTATTTAAGACAGGTGGGTGTGGGCTAATCTACAGATTTGACTTTTTTTTTTCCATGGATTGGGACAGAAATAATGAATGAATGTTCAGTATGCAGAAAGGAACAAGGAGTCCAATAATTGCCATACGAATACTTCCTGCTGAAACACCAACTGAGGGTTGATAGACACTGATGTTAAGCCATAATTACAACAGGAAAAACAATTTAACAGTATACTTAGAGAAGTTTGGAGAAATATGGCAAGAAGTTGAAAATTTGTAGGAGATTTTCTTCTTTTTTTTTTTTTTCTTTTTACACAGATCTGTAAGGCACTGCAGTAGCAAGAACTGGAATTACTGTATCTGAGCTCTGAAGCTCCAGATTAGTTGATTTCTGTGAGACTTGTTCTGTGTAATCAAAACCAAGGGATTATTAATTTTTTTTAAAAGGCTCTAGTTCAGCTATTCAGGGACATGGAGGTGCCTAAATTACAGTGATTTCAAAAGAAAAGACCCTCTTACATTATATGTAGCTATTTTCAGTGTTGCATCCCCAAACATCCTTGAGAATCATCCAAATGTCTTTGAGATTCGTGTTTCTGTTCAGTAGTAAAGTTACATAAGAATAACTCCCCAGGGTCTTTTTCACTATCTAGGATTTTCACCATATGGCAATAACCAACAATGTTTTATTGTGGAGCTTTTACCTATTGCTTCTCCGTTCATCTTTCATGGTTTCTTAGGGAACATCCTGGCTGCATGTGGGAACAGATCAGCCCTTCATTTCCATTTCAATTGGAGCATTTTATCAAGTGTGGGCTATTGCTAGAGATGGTTCTGCCTTCTATCGGGGTTCAGTGTCTCCAAAAAAACCTGCAGGTGAGTACTTCTACTTTTTTAGTACTATCTTCATCTTCTGCATTATGTAAGTTCAATTACACTGCCCTGTCTGAAAATGACAAAACTGTTTAGCAGAGTCCTGAGCAATAGCTGTGCAAAATAGTGCACACTGTTATACTCATTATAATCATTATAATCATAGCACTGAATACTCATTATACTCATTAGCAGTGAATCATAGCAGTGAATTTGCTCTTCATTTGTGTGATTTAAAGTTTTTGTTTCTAAAAACAAGATATTAAAAATATATTGAATGCAATGTCACTAACAGCTTTCTTACACAGCTCTGTATTTCAGCTGCGGACATTTCCAAGACTTCTCATACATAATTCTGTTTTTTCAATGTTTTACTCAAGTATTTCTGACTTTTAGGTGACTGTTGGTACCATATTCCTTCACCTCAAAAACAAAAACTAAAACAAGTCTCAGTAGGACGAACGTCTGTGTTTGTGTTGGATAAAAACGGTAAGGATCTCTTAAAATTATTTACCAGTGTGGCAAAAACCAAATCAGTATATATCAGATTGATGTAAAAAGGAGAGGCTAAATTAGAGCTTCTGCAGACAGATGACTGCTGCTCCATGAAGAGTAATATTTCATGTTCAAAGATATGTAGTAGGTAGGCCACTTAATTACTCCTTTTGAAGACGTGAGTTTTGCTACATCTGATGGTGCCCTAGATACTAACAATCCAGCATCAATGCTACTGTTTTGGGGTGGGGGGAGGAGATGGATGAATATCAAAAGATGAGAATTGCATACATAGATTTGTCTGAAGCCCTAAAACATGCAAAGAGAATACCTTCCTGTTCTGAGTCATTGCAAGTTAAATAATGATGCGCCCTTTTGTAAAAGAAACAAGGCTTTAACACCTGTCTCTCTCAGAGATCTTAATATTGTTTATTTCTTTAGTGCATAGTTCTTTATGTGAACATTTTTCCCCAAGAAACTTTACAAAACAAACTATTTCCTGGTTTTTCAGAAAAGTTATAAAGACTTTTCCTTTAGGAATACAAATTCCAAAGTAGGAACTTCGTTGCCACACATTAGTCAAAACCATTATGCATTTCCACAGAATACAGAAAGTATAACCAACTGATTTGTTCTGTTGTTTACTAGCACTTTATACCAAGTGCAGTTCCTGAGCTGTAACCAGGACTATTTATTTTATAGGTAATCTTTGGTACCGGCAAGGTATCACACCAAGCTACCCTCAAGGATCTACTTGGGATCATGTTTCAAATAATATCCGTAAAATGTCCATAGGACCCTTGGACCAGGTGTGTATTAAGCTTTCTTATATTTCATTAGTTTATTTTAAATTATGCTTTACATGCCTTTGTATTTAAATTCAATTTTCTTCAGAACTCTTTCTGTTTAGTTTTATTTATTCCACAACAGCACTGTCTAAATCCTGGAATGCTGATAGCAAGATAAAAATCATGCCCATGAAACAGTAGTATAGCCAGCAGCCTTTTGCTGTAAAAAGCCTCATTAATTTTTTTCTTCTTTTTTTTTTTTTTTTTTTTTAACAAGGCTATTTTATATATTTAATCTCTTTCCTGCAAAGTCTTTCTATTTTGCAATGTTTTAATGATAACGCTGCTATCTAGCTTATTTTTGGGGTATCTGACTAAATTAGAGCATTTTTGGCCCATTCAAGATCAAGACTGATTTCTGAAAGTGGTCATACAGTTCCTGTATGGAAAGAGCACCTTTTATTGCCTCTTTGCTTTCTTGAGGTCTGGGTGATAGCTGACAAAGTGCAAGGAAGTCACAGTTTGAGCTGTGGGACAGTCTGCCATCGGACAGGTGTTCAGCCAATGGAACCTAAAGGCCAATCATGGGATTATGGTATTGGGGTAAGTGCTGGGGACATAGTACTGCCTAGAGGATGTATATCCAGATACCCATGGACATGCTTAGAAAAGGAAGTGCCATCCTGGACCAGCTGGCCAGCTTTCTAAAGGAAAGCTTTAGACCTTTCTCATACCTGCAGGAAACTGACATTTATTATTAAGTTTTAGGCCTCTTTTTAAAGTTAATGTAATGGGTTATGCAATTAAAGCTGGGAATTAATTTACTTATATTTGGTAAGTATTACATTTAAATAGGTACTTTCAACATTATAATGGAGAAAAAAGTAAAATAAGTACCATTTTTTAAAAAATTGATTCCTTCCTAGTCTGCATGTGATTGTTCATCATTACTGCTCCCTGTGTTACCTTCAATGTTTTGAGCAAGGCTCTTTCCAGGTTTTGACCCCTTGTAAGTTGATGGAAAACCTGTTTTGTTTTGTTATGAATACCTGACCCTACTAATCTCAATTCCCTGAAATAAAAATACTTCTCAAGGTTACTACCTACATAGCTCACTGTCAGGGAGGTACGTTGGGTTGTGCTTTGTTTTACAAGGAGCCTGTTTTCTGATTCAGCCCAGAGCAGAATTACTTGGAATTATATGAATACATACTGTATAAATACCCCATGAATAAATACTGTAAAACTAGTAGTGTGCATAAAGCATCATATCAGATATTGTACTTGTTTCTCCTTTTATATTTATCAATCTTTTACAGGGTGGATGGGAGCACATTACAGTCAGGGGAAATGCAACTGAAGCATCTCGGGTCGCTACACATGACACTTCTGATGAAAACCCTGCAGTGTCAAAGGATTTAGAAGATGAGGAGGGTAAAGGGGAAACAGAACACTCTAAAGCCCCTCTGATGGTCAGTGAAAGTGAAGAATTGGACAGACATTCTGTTAATTGTTAAGTTGTCACCATCTACATGTTGCAAACATGCTGCAGTCAGTATAATTTAAAAAGAAGCTAAATGTCTATTGCCTGGAGCGAAAAACATGACCTTTTTGTGCTACTAATATATTTCCCTGAACGGGAGTTTGCAATGGAGTATTTTAAATACTGATCTCTTCTACTACATCCTGAGTAAAATGTGACTGGATAGAGTCAGTTGAGTTTTGTGAAAGCAGGCAAGTTGTTTAGCTACCATCTGTTTCTGACCTTTCACCATAGCTGCTACACAGCCATACAAATGTGAACATCTTTCCTTCTTTTTCTGTGAATATTACAGTTCCTATTCACACGCTTTGCACACTACTCTTTGGATTTATATTTGAGTAGAGATGAAGATGTCATATCTATTTAAATGAATTACAGGCAAACATAACAGGACTGCTTGTGCAAGCACTTACACACGCACATAACTCTGCTCATGTCAGTCTTGCTTATACAGGCATGGAGCCTGGGTCATGCTATTCTTGCTTCTATCAGTAAAGTCAAATTCTATACAGCTCAGCTTAGGATGCTGTTACCAGTAAGGGCCATTTTTTGCTGTATTTGCTCACACTGAGCAATATCTTAAACAAGAAGTGGAACTGCTGGTTTCAGCAAGACTATGTGGAGAGCATGGTCCTTTTCAGTCTAACTACCTGACAAAGTCTCATTCTAAATTACCAGCCCAAAGGATGGTAAATGATGTTTTGTCTCTCATTCTTACCCGTGGTAGTTGAGGTATACAGATGCCTACCTAATGAGGTTTGAGATCATTGCACATTATGCTTTCAGAGTTGAAAAGGTAAGAGGAGGCCTTGAATAATATTCTGCCTTCACAGTGGTAAGAATGCAAAATTACTTTATCAATATCAGTTGAGTTTGCCAATGTAGACTAACACGGGTTCAGAACGAAGCACTTTGGATTTACTAAATGATTGATCCATCCCTTCTTCAACAAGAAGCCGCTTTTTATTCTCAAAAACAGCTTTTTCTTCCTGTCTTATCTATTATAATTGGACTGTGATGTGAAATTATTATTTGAAATCCAGCCCATGGGAAGTGTTGTAAAAGCCACTCCCAATACCTTCAGGAAGGCACCACGTTTTTCCTCTGGCAGCAGTTTACAATCATTTTTTCTCCCTGTGTGACTGTACATGGAGTTATTTTTATACGATGAGAAGTGTGGTGTGGTCTCAGTACTGTATTTGTAGAAGTAAAACTTCTGTTTGCACGTATTAAAAAGAATATATTTGGTATTTTAATGCCAAGGAAAGCACTGTTGCAAAGTCCAAATGTGAATGAAAATGTGAATGAAGATTCAAGATGCTTTACTGGTAAAAAAACCCCAAACCTGTTGATCTTTCCAGTATGTGGATGAGAGATTTCTGGTTTATACTTATATTTTGAGAGTACCATAAACAATATGTTTGCATTAACTGCCGTAATAGATTTTGCATAACTTGCACAGCATCTTGTCCAAATAAGCAACTTTACTACGTGTATTTTTTGAGAATTGTTAGGATTGTGTTTTCATTGCATCATATAAAAAAGTTTTTTCTGTTAATAGTCAGTGTTTACATGTCCAACAATCAAACTGATTTCATACAATACTCTTTATAACCTACCTTTGCATTTTTCCCGACATTGCCAAGTTTGACCTACTGTAAAAATACTGGTTTAAGTGAGCAAAACATAAATTATAAACTGTTTGAGTACTAAATACCTGCCTTCTGAAACTACTATTTAGAAAATTATTTAATTTAAAAATAAAATGCATTGTTGGGGCTAGTTAAAATAAGGAAAAGTGACTTTAAGTTGAAGTAATTTTGAAAAATAAAAGTAATTTATCAGAAGAAAATGAGTTTGATGAAATCCATTTTGACATGCCCAAGAAAGTAGCACTTTGTTGCAAAATACCACTGCCATTCCACTGAAATGCCTATGTCCTATGCCTCACTATCATAAAGGATGACTGTGTTCAGAGCAGGGGTAATCTTAATGTGTCTCCTCTGCTGGATATTACATGCCCTTTCTGGCTTAACACCTCTGTTTGCAGGATGTCCTGTCAGAAACAGACTGCCACAAGCAGTATAACAGTAGTATCACAAATTGTTTTTTAAAGGGATGTGCTGTTCTTCTCCAATGGCACTGTTAAAACACTGTTTTTCCAACTGATTGGTTTCTTTCCTCTGCCAAAGTTATCAAACAGCAATTCAAACACAGCTACACAACAGAAACATTTGAAGGATGACATTTAGTATCTGAAAACTCTTATATCTCCCTTAGAATGCACTGATCTAGAAGACTAATGACCTTTAAAGAATTCTACCAAAAAAAAAAAAAAAAAAAAAAAACCCAAAACCAAAACAGTAATCTACACGTGCTTACTTATTATTTACTGTACGACGCAAGAACCACTGAATTTAGGCTGGAAGGAACCTCAGAAAGTCACCTCGTCCAACTCTTTCTAGTGTCAGCAACCATCTAGGTGCTCCAAGCCACGTCCAGTCAGTCTATAAACACCTCCAGGGAAAGAGTTTCCCCAACAACCCGCTGGGGTTTTTGAGGCCACAGCTGCTGCACCGCGGGGTTGAGGCTTCAGGCGGTCTGCAGACCGCAGCCGGGCAGCAGAACCCATCACTGGGGCAGAGGTTCGGCACGGTCCCGCCGCAGAGCTGCTGGGCCTCTCCGGCCGTGCAGCCGTGGCCTCGTCTCCCCAGACACCGACCTCCCGGTGCAGCCGAAGGCACCAGAAGCGGCACCCGGAGCCGCAGCGGGCAGCACCAGCCCGAACCCTCCCACGCTACCTCAGGACCGGCACCGCTTCCTCTGAGGGGAGGCCCAGGCCGCCCACCCCGAAACGCCTCACGGCCGCGGCCCCTTCGCGCTGCCGACCGCTTCCCGCTCCTTCGCAACAAAACGACTCCGGACGGAAGTTCCCACCGCACCGTTCCCCTTCCCCGGTACCTCCTCGCCCCGGCTGGTCTCAGGCTCCGCTGCCGAACGCCGCCGCCCTCACCGCCGGGACTCGCACCGCCCCAGTTCTGGCGGGACGCTACCGGCGCGCGCGCTGCCCGAGCCGCGAGCTGGAGCCTCCGAGGACCTCCGATCCGATCCGGTCCGGTCCGGTCCTGCAGCGGAGTCCGGACCATCGCTCCAACCTGGGGGAAGTGCCAGCAGCAGGACAAGGTAGCTGCACACAGCGGGAAAGGGCTGGATGCTCCCCGCCACCCCCCGAGCAAGGGGCACAGCCTGGTTTGTAAAACTGCACGTATTCCATTAATGCATTTTGATACCCAAATCCAATTAGCTCACGCACACTCATTTACAGGAGACTGTCTCCAGCCAGCCTCAGCACCGAGCTCCTAGCACCAGCCCCGTGTGGATGGGTACGACTGGAAGCAGTCATGCAATCATCACCCCAGACTGGTTTGGGTTGGAAAGGATCTTAAATAAAGATCACCTGGTTCCAACCCCACCCCTGCATGGGCAGACACCTCCCACTAGACCACGTTGCTCCAAGCCCCATCCAACCTGGTCTTTAACACATCCAGGGATGAGGCATCCACAATCTCCCTGGGAAACCTGGGCCAGTGTCTCACCAGCCTCACACTAAAGAATTTTTTCCTAATGTCTAACCTAAATCTACCCTCTTCCAGCCCGACGACCCTGCCCTGGCACACTGCACCTCTCCAACCACTTCATGCACAGGTTCAGCAGCTGTTACCAAACAACCCATCAGGCCCTGTTTTCATTGACCTATATAGCAAGAAATGACCAAATAACACCCATCATACTCTCATACCTGAGGAGAAGTTTAGAAGGAAAATCCTTTGGTGTTCCTGATTTTTCCCATTATAAGACAACATATAAATACCTCAAGTGCTTTACCAATGTCAAGAATGTTGGATGCTTTCAGCACTGTTATGGCAAGTAAAATCTTTAAGAGACTAGGTAATATCTGCATTGATGCTTGAGCTCTAGGAGGGCTAATCACAGCCATTTTAGGGTGAAAATGGCTTGGAAACTAAGAAAATCCCAAGTCTAGGTAGGATCCAAACAATTTCTCTCCCAGTAAGGCACATACAAAACATTATGTTCTTCTACATCATACCTGTAGACTGCTGCAATGGAAAAAAACTCCCACCCCTTAGCAGCCTGTCTGGGAAATTCTTTCAGTCTGACTGAAGTTGTCAGGCTATCCAGCTCTGCTGGAGCAAAAAGAAACAGCATGTTAAAAACTGTTCAGTGCAACATAATGCTTCTGATGGACCCTTTCTTGGGTTCCTCCTTGGATAGCCCTACTTTGGAGGAAAAAGGACCACATCACATACTGTTATACTGTATCACATACATGAGGTGTGAGATTCCACCTTTGCCATCTATATCACGGAGCAGCAGTCATCCTCCCAGAACAGGGCTTCAGGGATATGGGTAGGAAGAGATGTAACAGGGACTCCATAGGCAGTTCCTACTGAGGCCACCTCAGCTTGTTCTGCATGTATGCAAATATGAGAGAAAATACAAGTTCCTCAGTGACATAAAAGTTTTTACAGTAAAATTGGGGCGGGGGGGCTTGGTGTGTGGGGTGTGAAGGGGAGAGGAAGCTCATTTTCCTTTTTTGAAGAGCTCTTGCTTCATTTATTGAGTTTTGTAATATCAGAATCTAACACTAACCCAGAAAGAATCCTGATCACATTACAGGCTTCATCAGCAAAAATTTGTAATTGCATAGATCATTGCCTAACTCATGACTATTAGGTATTTTTATAATTTTGGGGGCAAAAGTAAGTCCTTTGTCCCTCATTTATTTGTATTACAATGGCACCCAGACACCCACTAAAGAAGAACTCCATAAGGCTAGATGCTCTGGAAACACAGACTAGAACAAGTCCTTACTCTAGAGAGCTTACAATCTAATAAAGCTTTATATATACTTACATTAACAAGTACTTCAAAAGGTTTTGGGCATTGGAAGGTTCAAAATTATTAGAGCAGATCCAAAACACTCATGATGTATTTTCAGATTTGGCAGTTTCTCCCCTGTTCCACTTCACTCATCAAGTTAGTCAGTCAAACACTGTCATCAATTTTAATCTCCTCTGTAGCAGGACAGGTAAGAGCAGATTCATTTGAATAGCAAAGATTCTTATCAAGTTCTAGTGAATTCAGGTGACACAGGCTTTAAATGCTCAACTCAGAACCCTTCCAGAGAGGGTAATTTTCATAAGTTACTAACACTTTACTTCCAAGTCAACTCCAGTGTTACAAGACAGGTTGTTAATGTACTGTATAAGCTACAGCCATGAGTACTACCCAGTTTGTCTTTTTAAGAAAAAATAGCAGAGAGCTGGAGGCAAAAATGATCTCTGAAAATTTTTATCATGCAAGAAGGAAAAAGAATGACTGTGGCAGCTAACTGTACGTGTTTTGGCTGAAGCTATGAACCTATGTGGAATGCTTTTGTAGATGTTCCTCATGATCATCACCCCCATGCTGCTGTTGATAATGCTGGTACAATCTGGAACCCCAGGCTCCCCCCATCCCTTCTGTTGATGCAAAGTGTCCATTGGACATATTGAGTATAATGGAGGTCAATGATTTAATGTAATTTTTAGCCAGCGTAAGAGTCTCTATTTTTGAAAGCTTATTCTCAGCTCTCACATGAGGAATCACCTCCCGCAAAGCCTGAAATGCATTGTTGAGCTTGTGCATTCTCTGCCTCTCCCGCTCGTTGCTTTCCAGTCTTCTCAAATGCCTGTCCTTATTGCTCCAAGAACCCTTGGTTCTGGCTGTGGTGCTCTTGCTGCTCTCCTTGCTTCCCCCATTCCTCCTTTCTTTGTGTCGCAAACACTTCACCAGCTCTTTTTTTCTTATTGCTGACTCCTCAGGAAATGCTTCTTTAACAGTATGTCTTTGCTTCTTTCCTTTGGTTTTAGTCTTCATGTTTTGGTAGATGTACTGGTATCAAGCATCAATATGCTGTAAAAACATGACACCAATATCTTTAACTCTTGCACAGTTCCATGCTGAACACATGACCTGCCTCAGGTTTGTTTGAAGTGTTTATTTGTTCACTACTGGAAAACCATCATTGGCTCACAATTTAGTGCTGTTTGGTTTAGAAGTTGTAAATGCTATTAGTCAACATGACCTGCACAGATGAACAGAGAAAATCCTTTCTTAGAGAATAAATTATCCTTCAGCTGGAAGGAAGAGGTTACAGAAGGAGTGGAGGCCAAGTGAATGGAACCACCAGAACAAAGATACAGTTAATCACATACAGGAAACAAGATGAAAAACGGGCACCTCTCTACTTTCTTTTAAGTAGTCCTCAAACTAGAGCTATCTCTTCTCTCACTTCACATAAGAAAATGGTCTCCAAGCTCATCCAGTCTTCCCATGGGAAGAGGGAATCACAACTCAAAAAAATATCAGGAGTAATGTGGTCAGTTAGGTTTGGTAACACGTTGCCTCTGTGTTTTGATCTCACATGCTTCTGTTTTCTCTCAGCTTTAGCTGCCACAAGTTATAATAAACCCATATGCGGGCTCATTAAATGTATGTAGGCTTATGTATGGGATAGTAGACAGAACTCTCAGGCTTCTACTCAGAAAGTAATTTCTCTTGAACCCCTGGTAATTGCTTTTTGTAAAATCAGATTTCTATTGTATTTATGAGCAGTCCACTAGAGGGAAACATATGCTAAACTCATATATGGACTCACAAACTCCTCGACAGCGATGTGTTTCCACACATCTCTGCATTCTGGGCTACTCCACACTCCACACACAAAACCACTGTTCCCTCTTCTAACAAGAATCAAATAATGACAGAACTCAGCTGCAGTTTCTGCCCCAGTTCAACAGCCACAGAACAATATTTATTCTCCAGTTTATCCAAAAAAACCCAGCCAGGTTCCTTCCCCACAAGTTAGCAGGGCAGTTGACAGAACTGAAATTTTACTCCCCCAGCCCGGTTTCTGTGCCAAAACATCTGAAGGCAGCACCCTCACAGCAACCTTTAGCACCAACTATCAATGTTACTGAGATTCCAAAATGTTTCCTTCTCCTTTCTTCCAGTTCATGTAGTCATAGAAAGGCCCAGTCCTTAAACAAACCCCACATTTTTTATGTTAAGGCCATTATGTAGGACCAGCTAGGAGAATTGGTGAGCCAGTAAGAACAAACCCCCCCCCCAAAAAAAAACCCCAACCCCTCCCCCCCCCAAAAAAACCCCCAAAAGAAACAAAAAACCAAACAAAACAAAAAACCCAAAACAAACAAAAAACCCCAAAAACAAACCAACCAAAAAAAAAAAAACTAGGCACAGGTGCTTGTCTCAGTATAGGACAATCTTAGCTAGAGCAAGTGGTGAGCAGTTCCCAGCTGTGCTGTGGTAAATATAACTTCCTCTCTCATTTTTCAGACACATCTTCAGCTGCTCAGCATTTACAGTAACCCAGTTTTCTGCCTATGAGGACATCCTGGCCATCCCCAGATTTCTTACTATCAGGGAGTCAATTTTGCCTGGAATTATAAAAATTCACAAAGCAGTTCAGTTCGGGTGATGAATGCTGAGAGAAGGCACCAAATAGCTTGTGTTGTGGGAGCCTTGAAGTGTTCGACACATGTGTATCTCAAGCAAGAAAACAGGACTAAAACCAAGCATTGGGTTTCGTCTGGACCCTTACTCTCTCACTTGGCAGAAAAGGCATGAGTAGAGGAGAGAAAGTAAAGGTGGATACAAAAAAAAGATGAGTTAACTTTACTCCTTGCAGTGCAAGAAGTGGTCATGGGAAGAGCTGAGAAATGAGCAGCTGCTGTTAGAGAGCAAAACAGCCCACAGGACTTGGTAGAGATTGGCAGAGGCAGCCAGCAGAGACAGAAGTCCAAGAGAAAGAAAGCTTCAGCAAACTGTGGATGCAAAGCTGTCTGTAAAACTGCAGGCAAGAGGAAAAAAAAGGGGATGACATGGCACAACAGGATGCTTATCAGACCAAGGTTTTGTTTCAGACTGCTGCAAGCTCCTTAAAAACTACCACATGGAGCCATAGCCAGGCTGCCAACACCCTCAGGGAGCTGGCATGAGTGTGCAAGGAGGAAACTGAGAGGGAGAGAGGATCAGGAGCAAAGGAATGGAGTCCTCAAGAGAAACAAATGAGAATGAGCAACCAAATACCAGTGAATTTTCCATCTCTTTATCAGGGCTGGCATCTCTCCTCTATGACTTACCGCTGCCATCAGCAGTGGAGAAGGTGTTTAGGGTCAGAGGGGTGACCTAGCAGAGATCTGTGGGAAGCCAGGAGCAGCAGGAGGGTCTGCAGGGGGCAGCAGGAGGCTGCGAAGGAGCCAGGACCACCCTAAACACCCCGGGGACAGGGTGGGACAGCGATGACAAGAGACCCCCTGAGAGGTGCTGCTGCGACTGAGCGGCAACCGGGCCCGGCCCGCAGGTGGCTGCAGCCGACACGTCGCGTTAGCGGGGGGAGGGCCCGGACGGGGCGGACGCTCCGCCCTCGACTGCCGGCCCGGGAAGTAACGATCTGTGCGGGACGGGTCTGGAAGCACCAGGTTCAGGCGGGAGTTATGCAGGGATACGCGACCCCCAGCTACTGCCATTACCCCTTCTTCTTCCGCTGAAAGGGGCAGTGCCTGGAGGCTGCTGACACCACGAGGCTCCCGGGGCTCCGAGGGCCAACAACGCGTCTGGCGGCGGCAGCGCTCCCAAAAGCACCGGAGTGTGTACTGAGGTGTTGTCACCAGGCTGATGGGCACTAAGTGTCACTGCAGCAGGGATTACTGCAGTACTTAATTTCAGCAGGTGGAGTGTCCTGTGGTTGAGGAGGAAAGTCTGTCTCACTCAGCTCTGTTTTGCCAAGGGCTACGCAAGTTATACCACCTGTGTGTAAAAGGCCAACAGACAGAGCACTTCTATCCCTGGCAAGAAGGCTGATGAGGATACAGATGGCAAGCACTCAAATTCTTTGATAACAGGTTCTATATAAAATGACCAACCTAGAGCCATGGGATCCTTTACATCTGTTCTCAATAACGACCACACTGTCTTGATCAAGTTTCAGCCAACTATTTATATTTTATCTAATGAAGTTAAGTCATCTTGATATCAGTTTCTTGTTCCCATGTCTCAACAGCTGTCAGGACTGGGAACAGCTGTGATATGACGTGGGGGATTTCACAACTCCACTAACTGGTGACAGTGCTGAAAAGGTTCATCACAACCTTAATGGTTGCAAGGAAAAACCAGCACTCTCCTGTCTGAGTGCCCAGGCTGAAACAGCCTCAGTCTCATGAGAAGGAAGCTACCAACACACATAAATACCACATTTAACTAGCAACCTTGGGTCCATTCAGCACATGAACTTAGATTTTAAAAAAACCCACAATTATCTTCTAGAAATATATTCAACAAATACTGAGAAAACATCATTTACCTGTTTCCTGAAGGTTACTTAAAAAATCTCCATTCTTCCTAGAGATGCTTAATTCCAGGATTAAAAGTAATATTCAGCTTTTAGAATACACTGTTTGTATTTTAAGTACTGCTTCTCTACCAACTGTGTATGTACATTACCTGAAGTTCACATAAGGGTGATATTATTATCTGCTGTAGCTTTGAGTTTTTGTACTTTCTCAACCTCTGGACACTAACATATCTCACAGTAGAACTATACTATACTGTGGGCCTGATCCACTGCTGGCATCTGTTTAAGAATGAACAAACAGACAAAGAGATTATAAATATATAACTGTATTTTATTTTTAATATTAAATATTTTTAAATTACAAGCAGTTTCTTGAATCACACTATGCATGATAATCAATATACAGTAGAAATTACAATTTAAAAATGTACACAATTTAAAGACGTTTTGACCTGAAATTTCATTAACTATGATATATTGCCATAAACCTCATACCTGTATTAAATTACAATAGGAAAACCTCATACCTATGATTTTGTTACATAGTTTCTCATTTACAAATAGAATTCAACATTATATATACACACACACATCAGTACCATTTATCATTTAAGTTACACCTACATCTGTGCAAGTTCAAACAATTTCATGAACAAAACTAACTATAAGTCATATTCAAGTTTCTGAAAAACAGGCTGCTGGTATTACAAATACTTATTTTCAATAAGTTTATATGATGTTTGACTCTCCTCTAGATTTTTTCCAGTCTTGTACCAAAACCATTAACATACAAGGATATTTCTGTATGACTTAAAGCTGAAGTAATTTTGTATACTCCATTCTTATTTAAGGCTATTTCTTATAAGGCTAATATACTTGGATTCCACCTTTCACCATCTCCAACAAAAATAGCCAAGACACTAACACCTGACAATGCTGACATTTTAGCATAGTGCTTAATCATAACAAAAAAGATTTTCTACCAACCAGCCTCCTCATGAAAAAGATTGAGTACTACATAAAAATCTGCTAAAAATACTGATAAAAAGAATGAGGCTTAAATGGCTTTCATTAGTGCACCAACAAGGGTATGAAGAAATGTTTAATCTGCTCACTTCCATGAAAATGGCAGTTTCCATAAATGCAGTAATACATGCAACATATCTGCAGCTGGGGGATTTGGGAGAGTACAGGTGTTCCCAGTAAAACTGGACACTTCACGCTCTGTTGGCTTCTCACTACAGATCTTCATTTTTTAACAAACTTCCTTAGGTGGGAAAAATCAGATCTTTCAAATAACTTTAGTAGCCAAATTGAGACAATGCCTTCAGTGTTCAAATAATCAAGGTATTCTACTAGAGAAGGAATTAAAATGTAACCAGTCCTCATAATAAACCATTGAAAATAGATACATGTACTTCTAAAATGGAGACCATGCTTAAGTAGATAGTGCAAGAACTTACATACAGTTTAATGAAAGATTTGTAACAAATCCCCTTACTACAAGTTAACAGATTGGACTTACTGACTCATCTTCCTTGTGCCACTGACTGCTAGGCAGGTATTTAAATATTGCTAGTAGTTCAGACTTTTTGACAAAAAAAGATCTTTTATATTATTGCAATCCAGCCTACTGGATATTCCTGAAATTAAAATTAATGTTTAAGTGAGGTGAGTCAACTTTAAGTATTTATTTCTCTTCATTGTACAGCTAAATAGGACATTATCTTTCTTAACATCACACATATCCCAACTCATTGAAAAGGCTCCTTTGGCAATTCATTAGCAATGAGGCCATTTGGACAAATGAGTGAACTTTCACTTCCTATGTAAGGTTTTCTTTAAACAGGGGTAAAGATAAAATCTTAAGATTTCCATCAAGCAAATGAAACTCCTGATGTACAAGAAAAACATAAGATTTTCCAGAATTTTAGGCAAAAAAAAATGCACAACCAGCCTGTAACATTCAGGTGTATAAGCTTTTTTGTAACCTTGGACTACAATTTAAAATCAAATGATTCAAAAATCAAGGCTGAACTCCAGGTCTGATAGATTTTTTTCACCATGCAAGGCAGGAAAGCCCATTTATTCTTTTCAGACCATTATGGAGCTTCATTCTTAGTTTTGATTTTCCACACTTAAAATGTACAGTGGGATGAGATACCTTAATCTAGCTGTATCAAGGAGCTTAATGTTGGAATTATGGCATTTCTAAGTAATAATTTGTGCCCAAAGTCTATTAGCTGTATTCTAAAATACTGAGTAGCACACAGCTTCCTAAAAGCCTCTACAGTATACACTATAAGCCTTAATGGAGAACTACTTGTCTTTGCCTCTTAAATTACATTTGGGGAAAACAGTCCATGAAAAATTCAGTTCTTCTCTTCATACTGAAGAACAATTCTGACTAATTCTGAACCAAGTGCCTCATCAGCAAAATTTATCTCAACAACACAACAAAAACTTTAAGCAACATTGTAAGTAAATCATTCCCTTTTGATTGGTATGGAATCCATTCCTGATAAGGGCTAAAAATTTATGGGAAAAGCACTAACGTAATCCTGTCATTTTAAAATACTGTCCTTTTAAAAAATCATAATGCATACAGAGGTATACAAAACCAAACTTCATGCATCTGAAAATATCTAGTCCTCCCATAAATTTCTGTGATTAGAATTCTCTGGATCTGAACACAGAACATCTGGACCACCCCATTATACTGAAACCCTGCCAAAATAGCCACTAAAATACAAGGTACTTAATATTAGCACATTTGTATTTTACTACACTGAAACACAAAATACAAAGCCAGGTAAACTGTTCCTATCAGTGCTTCCTACAGATCTGCAGCTGCATAAGGCATTCAAAGAGGTCAGGGATTTGCTTCTCAACTGAAGTCACTCTAGAGTAAGAACTAAGGATTTTTTTTTTTTTCCAAGAAGTTTAAAGAATTAAACTGGCATAATGCATGGCAGAGTATGAAGGTTAAAAACCCTGCACTGTATTCTCTTCTCTACAGACAGCTTCAGAGCAAACTTCACTGCATCTTTGGATCACTATGCATTTCAAGATGTACCAAGAAACCCTGCAGACATCTTAAAAGAGGTCTGGCCTCGTGAAAGGTGCAAAATTGGGCATACACCATGAATCTAATTCTTAATTGTCATAACATCACTGAGAGGTAGATTTACCACAGGTCTGAATGGCAGCCCTAATCTGTGGTCAGCAGAAGACTGAGCTTCAAAATTCACAGATTGTACAACTGAAGGGCCAAGTGTGCCCAAATACAGCCTATTGAAATTAGTCTTTTATAAGATTCATAAATTCCACAGTCCCATACAGCAAATTTTCCTCTTCTCTCTCCAAGGCAGAAATTGTAGTAAAAAGTGGAAGGCCCTTAATTATGATACATTAGATGCTATTACAGTTTAAGCAGTCAGTAGAATTGTATTCAGGAATTAAGAGATATTAGCTCTTTCATCTTAAAATTCCCGAGTATATGATATATTCTTTTCCAGTTTCCTATAAAACATGAACACTAACAATCAATCTATAATCATTATCATTTAGAAATGGTACTGAATATAAGATTTCAGCAAGTCTAACAGAACACTCAGAAGTTATGTACGTTTTACAAGTACCGTGCATAGCAAAGGCTACAAAAAGGACAAATTAAATTGGATAATTGGGCCAATTCAACTTGTCTTATTTTCCTTGAACGGTTTAAGATTTTTGATTCTGTACATAATCAGGAAATAAAGGAAGAATAATCCATAGTGCAATTGTAATAAGCAAAGTAATATGTAGTGATATCTTTTGGAATAAATATGGCTCACTACTGATCAACTATCATTCATACAGCTTCAGCAACACAGCCACCTGTTGCACAGGACAGTTATACACAATTCTACAACAGGTGTATGTTCAAATAGGTAATGAACTACATGGAAAAAATATAAAAAGAATATTACACAATCTTATACATAAACCAGACTGTAGTGTAATTGCTTTACTTGTTTCTTAAGTTATCTGAAAAATATTTCAAGTACTTGAAAACAGCGGCAGAATCACCTTTCAATGAAAAGCAAAATTGCACTGATTTAAAAATACATTACAAAGTTAAATACACATTCAAATTCATGTCCTGATTTAACATTGCTTTCAGTGTTTACTTTCATTTTTCAGTACTTCTTGATTACCTGTGTCACTCCAGGAGGATCCAGAGATTAGATAAAGGAGTTTCACACTGAGTCTGTGTGTTTTATGTATGCAGTCCAAGGAAAATTTAACTCATTTAATCTTTTTCTCCATCTTCGCTGCTTCCTATTAGCAGAGGAAAGATCATAAGGTACAGTATGATTCTTCTGCACAACCCTCACTTCTTTGCAAGACTCTTCCTAGAACTTGGCATCCTGCACTTCCATTTTGCACTTCCAAGTTTTGGTTAATCTTTTCCTAAAGCTTTCAACTATTGTAAACATTTGGCACATTTATACACAGACATCTGCTTAAATCACACAGTTCAATGTCACTTCTTTGGACACGTAAGGCAACGTAGGATCTCCAAAACAAATCTGTCTTATCTCTAAGTTACTAAGTAGCAAGCATTATCTAATCAATAAGCACAATACAAGAACAATACAACTCCATATATGAACACCAATCACAATTTTATAGACATTGACCATTAGCAAGGCTCAGGGATCAGCAGTATTTTTTTCAATAAAACATTTTATCAAGATTAATAATATGCTAAACTGATTCAAGTCTGCTTGGTTTTCCTTCTCTTAATCCTCAAAAATATATCAAAGCTCAAAAAAAGCTTTTTGCTACAGAGAAGAAAGCTTTTGTTAATGAATACTGCTAGTACTCAATATTGCTGTGAATTGACTGTTTGGGTCTATCCAATCACAATCTAGAAAACATGTGGCAATTCTTGAGAGAATGTCAAGAATGCACTTTCTAAAAAACAATATGAAAAGAAACCAAACTGCAAAATAAGATGAGACAGTGGCATTGTGTTCCTAGCATCTGCACCTTGTGCAATGAAAATAAAGTGAGAATTATTCAACTGCTGTGTGGCAGCTATACAGAAGTGTTAAAGGACTGCAGAGATTTCATTAATAGAAAAACATAGCACTAGTTTATTGGACAGAAAAATTGAGAGCTTGTGCTGTAAATGTTCCCCAGAATATTCAACTGCAAGTTTGTAGCTATGTATTAACCAAAACATAGGCCAGACCTAACTTTGACTATGTTTAAATTGCGTTTCTAAATCTGGTTATTTAAAAAGGAACAATCTTTGTCATATCTATTATATATTTGCATATGTTTTTTAATTTTAAAATAATTATCATAACTAAATCACTTACCTCCTTGCTCTATATCTGAATCTGTAAGATGTGTAAGAGAAAAGCTTGCCATGTTTGCAGGAGAGATAGAGAATCTGGAATAAGGGGATGGATGTGACCAGTTCTGATCAAGAGTCCGTGAAGGTGGAGGTGGAGAGAAGTACTTTGATGACTGGAGAGGTGGTTTAGAACTAATAAGACTATTAGCTGCCTTTGATATAAAAGATGGCTCTGGAGAAGAGAAGTCATCATCCCATTCAAAACCCCCACCTTCAGGAAAAAACAAGAAAAAAAGGCAATTTACTATACTGTAGAGTCATATACAGCTTTGAAACCAAATCCCTACAAGACTGCATTAACCCAAAACAAAACTCGTAGCTTTTAATCTTCTAGCCCTGGGCATCACAGAGATTTCCTGTTCATAGTTTGGCTGCCTCTCAAGATACCCTACACACATCAATACATGAACAACCAGATTATATCACAAGCTTTTATAGTCAGTAACACAAGTATCTGAGCCTAGCATATACTCAGGATGCAAAGCTGAAGCCAGTATGCAACAACGAATGTATAATTTAAATGACATTTCATTTAAAACTATGCATAAAATGGTCTCAGCAATATATATTCAAGTACCTTCTTCATCTGTTGAGCTTTCTGAATTTGCAAATCTGTTTAAGTAACTAAGATTCGAAGATGGAACAGGAGTGCTGTGAGAGCCTTCCCCATTCAATTCCGCCGCACAGTTTCCCAGCTCCTTAGTTGGTGTTTCCTAAGGCAAACAAAATTTAACTCTTGTACACATAATGTATCCATTACTATAGATGCAAGCATTCAAAAACGCACCCTCCCACCTCCACCATCTATTGTGGAATTTTATGGTCTGTGAACTCCAGTTATTACCACACAAACAGAACTTTGAGTTATAGACTAATCATACACAGGTACTTCTATTCCTAAACAAAGTGGTATCAAAGGTATGCTAAAATCCATGTAGGAAATTAGTATTTAAATAGTCTTTAAGATTGTAAAGGTTTCATATTTCTAGGAACAAAGCTAAAACATCTTCCAATTGAAAACAGTTCCCTTATCAGTCTGACACAGGTAGGTAGTTTTATTTTCTATTTAATAAAGCCTTATCCCACCTGCCGGCATTATTTTCTTTAATGTTTTTTTACCCCCTAATCATGCTTCAGGATAAAGAGACAGACTTCTTATGACCAGTATTTGAAGGAGCCAACATTTTATCAGTTACTGTAATAAGCAGAGAGATCAACAACTAAGAACAGTTTAAACACTGCTGTAATTTTTCTCATTTTTTTCCTTCCCCTCTGACAAAAGGATTACTATTCTACAGACTGCCAAAACACAAATATATCACCTGTGTTTTCTATTCCAAAACACAATTATCTCTAATATTTATGTGCGTCATCATAAGCAATATTTCCAAAGCTTGACAACGTGACTGTTCTTTTAAACTCACTTTACTGGTTTAGTAGCCATAATGCTAAAATACAAAACCCCTCTGTATCAAGTCACAGAAGTTAAAAATTGATAAAGCAGATAAGGAAACAAAGGTAACTTTGCATTTTATAAACAGATTGGTATTTCACTGAACTTAAATCACATTGGATTAATATAAAAATAGCATTACCATCTAAATACTGTTCTCATCATTGACCACAGTTTAAGGTAAAATTAACTTAATACTAACTAAGCACAAAACTCAGATTTAAGTTGTGGTTTGGGTTTTTTTCAGTTGTAGTTTTTGGCAAGTTTTTTGTTTTCTTTTATAAAGGCATTCGAGTCCCCAAACCCAATAAACAGATACATTGCTTCTACCAAGGTACAACAACATTCTGGCAAATTAAATTAATAAAATCTGGTTCCTAACGATGCCACCTCACGTTCTCAAATTCAGCTTATAAACATCACAAAGGCACCAATAAAAACCACGTTTCATCCAGTGCATGCAGTCAAGGGTCCAAAAGCAATGAAGACTCAGGATCTGGCAACCACCCCTGCCCAAAGCAAAACTCTTTCACCTAAAAGTAGTGCTGCTATCCTATCAGCAGCACACAATTGGCACCACACCAAGAAAAATATTTTTTTCTTTCTTAAGAAAAAACAAACCACATCACAAATAAGATGTAATCCTGCCAAGACAGGTGATCTTTTAACAATGTGCCCACAAATATTAAGCTGCTCTACTACATCTTGTTCAAAAAACCCCAAACCAACAAAAACTTTGTTCAGTAATAAAAAAGAAAAAAATACCTGATCAAACAAATAGACTGTCACATCATCAAAGAACGTTACAGCCTTTTTCTCATTTTTCCAGTTTTGATGTTGACTTTCATCAAAAGGTTTTGGAAGCTTCAGCAAGCTTCTCAGATGTTTCCCATCATCTTTGTCAGTAATTATCTCAGGTACTTGATGAACAGTTTCATCTTCACTGTCAGAACTCAGACTATGCATATGAAAAGTCCTCATGTCATCCTCAGAATCACTGTTTTCGTCTTCCTCATCTGCATCATCACCATCTTCTAAATCAAGCATTCCAGAAACATCGAGTTTACCGAGGTATTTTCCTTCAATATCTGGCTCTTTCAGTTTTTGTCCCTCTAGATGATAGAAGGACTTCTCACTGTTACTCAAATCTAAAGGACTGTGCATATTATATACAGACTTCAAGTCTCTGTGTGAAAGTAGTTCTGTAGTGTTAGTGCCAACACAAGACACAGTTTTATGAGAAGTCTCAGAGAGTTTTATTTCATCTCTTAGGCTACTTCCTACTGACATATCCAGGGAATTCAGAGTTGCCTCAGCCCACTCATCAGGACACCCTTGCATCCTTGCATCCATCTCTTGCACCTCTAAGTTGTGATTTAGTTCTAATTTTGCATTTTGATTGTTGGTATCCTGGTAATTCTTTACATCACATTTTTGCTGTCTCTCTCCAAAATCCTCTTCAGTATTAGTATCTCCTTTATTTGAAGAAACAACACAAGTAGTCTCTCTTGACAGATTTACAGCCTCTTCTGTTTTTTTATCTGGCTCAGAATCATTATCAGAGAAATAGGCAGAGTCTCTATATGAATTTTGACTCCCACCCAGAAAAACCTTTGGGGTTGTTTCAAAATTGCTGTTCACTGCATCTAAACAAGCTGCTGCTTCTGAAACAATTATGACAGGATTAGAAGGTAAAGCACTGACGTTGCTCTCATTGGCAAGATGGACAGCAGTATCTACACCAGCAGCATCCTCAACAGTGATATGGGAAGTCCATTCTGGAGATTCCAGGTTTTCTGTTTCATAGCCACTGTCAGCAGGTTTATCAGGTGGCAAAAGTTTCTGGGGACTTTGAGCCTGTAAAGACTCTAAAACGTCATTTACATCTAGAGAATCCAAAGAATCAGGTGTGTCTAAAGGTTTTTCTACAGTCTGTGTAGGGGATGGGCTGTCTTCCAAAAGACTATCATGATTTGTACAATCTGAAGTAGCAACAGAAATTAAGGTCACCTGTTCTGGAACATCCTTACAGTGTTCAAAATTATTTGATGTTTCTTGTTCTTCCTCCAGGAAACGTTCATCTTCTTTTAATGCAGGAGATGTATCTTCCAAGTTTATTTTTGTATCTTCCTGATCAGTACATTTTTCTCTACTAAAAGCTACTTCATCGGATTTGAAAAGCACTCCTTGTTTTATTTCTGCATCACATTTGTCTATTTCAACAGCAACACTGCAACATGGGTTGTTTCCAATATTATTATTTTTGGCATTATTGGATAGCTCTTCTTGAGAGGGAGTATCAGTGTTACAGGACACAACTTCGCGGATTTGCACATTTGAAAGTTTTCCTTCATCCTTTGAATAAGGAAGATTTATACCTTTATCACATGATTTTTGTACTGCAGATGGACTAAAAGATGCCTGTGTCTCTACAGCAATCTCAGATGGAGAATTCAGACCTTTATTCGAATCTGGAGCCACTGGATTAAAATTTTCATCTTTCACTGATCTAAGAATTTCTTGGGTTAAAGAAAAGACCTGTGCATTTTCAGCCAACACAGGCTCAAGCTCCACAGAGTTTCTGTTTGAGGTTTCTAATATGCTTTTTAGAACATCTTCTGGGTTTTGTTCGAAACCACCACTGGCTTTGTTAGAAAACAACCCTGACAACAAGTTTTTCTCTTGAAGAAACAAGAAGTTATCAGAAAGTTCTTCTAAAGTTACCAAGTCAGACTGGTTAGAGATACTTTCACATATGGAAACTTTTTTATTTTCAGAAGCATGACTAAAATGCTCGTTCTCACAAAGACCTACTGCCTTTCTAGCATCTGTGTTTGAGTTTAAAACTGTTAGTTTAAAGTCTTTAGGAATATCATTTGTTTCAGCAAAACCAAGTATTTTTCTGTTTGTCAATTCTTCTGACCCATCCATGTCATTAAAGATATTCTGGGAAGGACTTTCTGGACTACTACTAGCAGGCAAAAATTCCTCCTTAGGATCTGCATTGTAGTGGAAGAAGTCCCCATCAGTGCTAGATTCTTCAACATCAAGATCCCTGAGAAGCATGAAATGAGAACTTTTATCTTGTACAGCTTCTTGATGATCAACTTCTGTAGTTAGTACAACTGATTGGTTATCAAAATTCATGCTGCAGCCACTTCCTTTTTCCTCTAACTGGATATAGTAGTCATTTCCAACAGAAAGCTTGTGTGCATCAAACACAGGTAACACCCCAGGGACAGCAAGTGATGCTTCTTGACCACTTCCATCCTGTGCTCCCAACCCTTGCTCTGAAAGTGACCTCTCAAAAACCTCCACTGGAAAGAAAACATTTGCGTACGTCATTGCTTCATCAGGATTCACATGGCCACATTCATCAAAATGATCATGTTTAGCTGCCTCCCAGATATATTCAAAGCTGAGACCCTGGCTTGTTTCAGTTACAGTAAGAACTTCCTCCATCTCGTGACCAAGTCTATCTCCTGTAAAGTGATCTAAGATTGGAAATGCAGAATTGTTTGTTTCTCTATTTGAGGTGTTTGGTTTAAGAGCATTCCACTGCTGTTCAAAATCAATTTCCGAGTCCCTTTGGCTTTGCATGCGAAGGTAAGTTAAAAGTTTATGCACTTCTTCTGCTGTTGGTCTCTTTTCTGGAGGTAGCCAACAGAACTGCAGAACTTCATACCTGTACAAATAAGAAACACACTTCAGTAAGTTTCAGGTATGAAACTGAGTTTATAATATACATAACTAGCAAGGTAAGGAGTAACAGTATCACTGGCAGGACAATCCTTCTATTGGCAGCTCCTTTTACCTAACATTTCTTTGCCAATAGAATGCTTCCGTGTAGCAATTTTAAGTGTAGTATATTTTAAGAAAAATCAGTAAACTCTGAAAATCTTCTTCAGCAGCTTTAAGAATAAAGTAGTTTACCATCTATCAGAGTATGGCTGCTCCAGACGTGGCTTGAAGAGTTTAACCTGCTTCTCCTTTATGACATGGGTTAGGACTTCCCGGTCAGAAAAGTCTGAATAAGGCCAAGCAGCATTCTCAAACAGCTCCCACAGTGTGACACCAAGGGACCTGGAAAAGAGCAACAAATGACAAAGCATTCTAAGAACTAAGGTGCTTTTCTAAGTACGGTTTATGCAAAGCATAACTGTCATGAAGATATAAATATCTCTCTCTCATTGGCTCTATAATAACTTCAAAACCTGTCAATTCACTTTATTTGACAGAATGTTCAAAGTCTCAAGAATAAAGTTGCTTGAAAGCAATAACAATGAAGGCAACAAAGTAAGACCAGTTTAGTGGAACATTTGAAACTATGTTCACATATATCAGTAAAATTGTTTTAAAACCTACTACATACCATATGTTACTGTATTTGTTTTGCTCTGCTGATAGCAGTCTGTCTTGAAAACTTGTTACTAACTCAGGTGCAGTCCATCGGAGAGGAATAAGTTTCTTCTCCTCTGTCTCAACATAGTCTTCCTAAATGATTGACAGAAAAACAGAAAGGCACTGAACAAACATTGGATCAACCCCCAGAACTTGATCTGTTCTTCCCTTAATACAGTTTTAGGTGATCCCTATGCAAAAAAAAGAGAATTAAACGAATACAACTTTTTCTCAAGTAGTAGAGAACAATGCTATATAGGATAGGCTGCTAACTGCCTAGTAGGAAAATTGAATGCTGACTTCTTAGGTAAGGCTTGGTACTCAGAAAACATTTTAATTAATGCCCTGAATTTTTCATGCTTTTTATATATTTGAATTTGAAATTTTAAGTTTTCCTTTCTTAGAACTTTAAAATTATGTTGTGCATATTCTAGAACAAGTATAAATAGGACGTAAAATATTTAAACAGAATCTCCCTTTTACAAGCTTAAACTCTGTCTTTTTATAAAGATCATCTACTCTGTTACGTGAGCTTGCTACAGTTATTTGCCAATGATACTTCAAGAGACCATTATTCAAATAAAAAAGAATTTAGTATTGGTTTCTAATTTAAAAGTATGCTTAAGCCTCAAATCCTTTAAAATAAATGGTAAATGACTAGATTAACTTACCTTGTATCTACTGAATCCTATACCATAATCTCCTACTTTGACATTTAAATCAGACGTAAGATAGCAATTCCGTAAAGCCAAGTCCCTGAAAAAGCAAACAAATGAGTAATGAGACCAAACTAAGAAGTCTCCAATGCAAATTAACACAAGGGCTGTAACGTAAGTAACACTTTTTAGTACAGTCAAGCCACTGCGTAAAGTATTAAATGAAAAGCAAACAATTAAAACAAACAAAAACAAAAAAAAACCACACAGAAAACCCCAAACCCCACAATTTTAGGTTACAGTAGCAAGTAGCAGCCCTTAACAGGAGTAGATCAGTAATACAAAACAGCCAGATCTAAGGATTCAACTTCCACACTACATGCATGTCAACAATTTTATTCACACTACCTATAGTCCAACCCAATAGCCACAAATCCCACCGAAAGGCAAGCCATGTGCAAGGAAGGTGCACTCCTGGAGATACCATTCCAATTCTCTTTGGAGGAAATTTAACCAGTCTACACCCACCAAAAAACAAAAAAAAAAAAAAAAGAAAAGAAAACCAAAAACAAACAAAAAAACCCCAACTGATAATGCAAACTCATAATGCACAATAACTGGGGAGATTTCAAAAGCAAAATTTCATCCAAACTAAACATAAAGATATTTCTCTTGTTGCTCAAAGTTGCATTCTAAAAACGTGTAAAATCCAACAAGTGATGCCATATCTCACAGTGAGAACACCAGATGTCTATATAAACATTCATCACTCAGAAAAAATCCAAATGCTGACAGTGTCTCCTTACAGAAGACTTACTGGACAAGATTTGTCTCATGGCCACCAGGACAGGATTGCTCTTAGGCCCTCCCACATTCTCCAAAGAGAATCAATTTAGAGCCACATAATCAAGCACAATCTGTGTTCTGGAATCCAAAAAAACCTAAACACAGTGACAAGGCAATTGCACTTACAGATTTTATACAAAAACCCCAAGGCTACTATGCTGTTCTTTATTTTAAAAAAATAAATCAAAATATGCATTCAATCTACAAAATAATTTATATGCAGTTACTTCACTCAGCTGAATTCCATGATGTAATTATTTAGGCTGTTCATATGCTACAGGGATGTGGGTCCCTCTTTACCTAACACCTGTCATCACAGCTCTTGGTGTATAATTGTTATAAAGAAAATCTTTCAAGAATCTGTATCAGGTTTAAATACTTAAAAATTCACAATATAATAAACAACTAGTAGCATCTTACACCTACACTTAAGTTCCTCTACAAAACAGAGGACCATACATTCACATTTATTGGAGCTACAGATGGTATTTTTCAAAGGCTACCAAAAAGAGCAATGTGTTTCACAAAAATCCTTTAATAAACAAATCAAAAAGCTCTTGAATATACATAGTAGTTGTTTCCAGTTTCCACCATAAACCAGACCACAAGTACTTGTAGCCAGCAGTGCTGCTGTAATAACACCAGGAAGTTCTTCAGAAAACTCTTCAAACGCAGAAATTTATGCAAGTTTAATGAAGCTGCATGTTTGCTACAGAATTGTAGCTGTGACAGCAATGGGCTCCACAGACTAATTGCTCAAATATTTAGCTTCTCAGTTTCACAGAAGGGTACCAGGCAATTAAGTACATTGGAAGAACTTTACAATTGCTTCTCTGTGGCAAAAAAAAAGTCTGAAGTACAAACAGTCTGAAAGTCACACAAGCATATTTGTAACCACTAAGTATGCCCCAAAGCTTTCCAACTTGTTTTATACTATTTAAATAAATATCCCAGAAAATAAAATTTTAGCTGCTTGAATTTACCACTAACAACAAAATCACTGATGCTGGAGCTTTACCACTTACTCTGACAGCATCAGGATAGTGTTGCTAGAAGTAAACATTTACAATGACAATCTTGCAGATCTTGCAGAATAATTATTTACCAAATTTAAGTGTATTTCACTGAAAACATACTGTTTAATTTAGCACAAACAGAGCCATGATGCTGCAATACAAGAAAAAGTGATCACTCAGTCTGACAGGTACAACTGGTACCACCTTCAAGTCATCTGAAATTGTGAGAGATGTTAAAAGGACAGATCTGCCTATCAGCCACCAGCAGAGCCCAGGGTTTGGAGACCTCAGGGTTCTGCTGTTGTTTTACACTTGCACCTTTTAAAACTTCAGTTTAATAGTTCAGCTTCTCCCTGAACACAAGGTCTCTGTACTTCCTCTAAGTAGCAAGATGAGTGTGACAAGCTCCAGCTCAAGTGCCTAACCTGCTCCTACAGCACAGAACAGACTGACACAACACAAAACCAAAATAAACTGCCTTGTGATACTCAAGGTTTCATCAAGCAAAACATGCTCAGGAAGCAAGTGCTCTTTAATATTTTAGTCATTACAAATCTAGGGCTGAGGTCTTCTATTTCCTTAAGTCCTTTTCATTTAAAGCAAAAAAACATTTTGGAATATTTCTGAGTAATTCATTTATATATTTTTGAGTAATTTCTGAGTAATATTTCTGAGTAATTCATTCATATATTTTTCACAGCATTTTGCTATTGCTGTTCTTTCAGTATTGACTTCAATCACTTTAATTATAAGCCAGTCTAACATTTTACCCAATTGAAATGAAATTGTTTTCCCATTATGATTTGTTCAGTCTAACTCCATTAACTGAAGATTGAAAGGTTACATGAACATTACATTCAGTGACAGAAACCTTCTTCAGTCAGTTTTATCTGTAGTCGGGTTCCTTCTTACTGCATTAGAAGGGCAGCATTCTCAGGTGGTTTCCATTTTTAGTAACAAAGGTACCAGATTACCAAACAAATTCTGAATTGCTATGGCCTTCTGAAGACACAGAGCAGCTAAGATTCATTGTAACACATTCCAACATCCCTTCCCCCCACAATAAATAAAACAAGTTTAGCTTGGCCAAGAATTAATCAAACAGCTACATCTTCTAGATTGGCTTAGCAGTAGGTTGTGTTCTATGAGCTGCAAACCTAAAAAGAAGGTGATCAGCTTCCAGCCAGGTGGAAAGTGTAACACCACACCAGCTGCAGTTAAATTTGCATCTTCATAAGCACCACACCTTGGTGACTTGAGATATGCAAGTTAGATGGAAGTTTGTTAAAACACAATCTTCACTACACACAGATTTTAATGAAAATACCTACAGAAGTTTAAGAGTGCATCATAACTAAAAGCAATTTATCTGGAAAGCATACCTATGCACAAAATTATGTTTATGCATTACAGCAAGTCCAGCAGCAATCTCACATGCCATTCTCTGCAGCAGCATTATTTGTGAATCCCCTTTAATGTGATCCTGCTCATTGCAGATATAAGTTTTTAGGTCACCCTGTAAAAGAAGTTGAAAATACTTATCAGCCTTGTATGTTGGTTGAATCTGAAAAAATATTTAATGAAAAAGCAACTAACCATTTGCACTTAAAAAAACCCCCTCAAAGCTTCCAGTGTCCATACGGATTCTTATATTATTCATCCAAGGCATGTGGTACTGTCCTTTTAAGGTTTTTCAATAAATTAGTAATTAACATTATACATCAGACTGCCACATAAAAACTGTCATACAGTAATACGTTCCACTAAAAATCAAGAGTTTAATGAGCTTCTGTTTTAAAATGACATGAATTTCCAAGTGTTCCAAAACAGCAAAGCTGACAGTCTAGAATTTGCAAGGGGATGGAAGGGAGAGACCAGAGAAAAGGGTTTCAGACATTACCATCTCAGAGCTTTATATATAAAAAGCTTTAACACATACTCACTCCAGCCAAAGAATTGAGAGCATGGCAACAGTTTTACTGAAGCTAGGCAAAGCTGAGCAGACATATAATTAATGAGCCCATAGAAGCACTACATAAAAAAGACCCAAACCAACAAAAAAAAAAAAAAAAAAAAAAGAAAAAAAAAAAAAAAAGAAAAGAAAAAAACCACAAACACAAAAAAAACCAAAAAAAAAAAAAACCCACCACCACAAAACAAACCACAGCACAAACCCAAAACAAATATACTAACAAAAAAAACCTCAGCTTTGAAACAGAGGAAAATAAGCTGTCAAGGAAAAACATTATGGAAAAACAAGACTATGGTAGAATCATAGAATTGGCTGGGTTGGAAGGGACCTCAGAGATCATCAAGTCCAACCCTTGATCCACTCCCGCTGCAGTTCCCAGCCCATGGCACTGAGTGCCACATCCAGTCTCTAGATGAATTCAAGAAATGGAAGAAAAGTTTCTCATGCCATTATTGTTCCTAGTTTTCCAGCTGGACTTTTAAGCTGCCACTCCTAATATAACTACAGACTCCCTGTGAGTTTAACAAATTATTCCAGAGGGAATAATTATATATTGAGACTTATATATTGAGACTATACAACATAATGCACCACAACCTGTTTCACCAGCATAATATTCTGGGTTTTAACTGTCCATGTCCATTGCCTGCCTAAATCTTGGGCCTGAAAGGAGACTAAAGGGAAGTCTTGAAATTGAAGGGGGACTTTTTACAAGGGCATGGAGTGGCAGGATGAGGGGTAGTGGTTCGAAGCTGAAAAAGGGTTGATTTAGATTAGATATTAGGAAGAACTTATTTTTGGTGAGGGTGGAGAGACACTGGCACAGGTAGCTTGCCAAGAGAAGTTGTGGAAGTGTTGAAGGCCAGGATGTATGGGGCTTGGAGCAACGTGGTCTTGTGGGAGGTGTCAATGCCCACAACAGGGTGGTTGGAACCAGATGAGCTCTGTAGGTCCCTTCCAACCCAAACCATTGTAGGATTTGTTTGACAAGAAAGCAGTCTTTGCACAGTCTAAAAAGCACTCTGATGTTCAGGAAAGACTGAAGATAACAAAACTTCCTATTTCTTTGGTGCTCATGTACATTATGGAGACAGTACCAAAGCTTTTAATTCCTCCTTAGTATGGTTAATAGAGGATGGCATTTTGCAGCTCTTAGGTCAAGCAGTAGACACCTGTGCTGCATTAAAACATACAAAACCAGGGTTAAATAAAAAGCAATGGAGCAGACAGTGTTTTGAAAAGCAGATACTAATCCTATGTAAACTAACTTTATTTTTATTTTTTAAAAAGATTAATAGATTTTACATTAGATACAAGCAGCTTTTCTATCTTTATCTGCTTTATACACACTACTGATGCTGCAAATTGCTATACTACCCTTATGAGAAAGCATGCATAACTTCTAACACTGTTTAACATTATAGAAGCCTTCACTACATTACCTTTATCCTGTTTGTAACTACTAACTAGGTAACATTTGTGTATTTGCATCCTACAGAATTACATTTTTGTAAATGTTTGAGTCTTAAAATTACAGCTTTAATATCATACTAGCTCACATATGTAATGTTGATACATACATACAGCACGGACCCCTTTAGACCTTGCCAGAGCAGATTTATTGGAGTTCCACACAACCACGAGATGAGCAGTGTCCGTCACACGCTCAGGTCCCAGTTCTCAGCCCATTTACAGGCACCGATCTAAACAGACTCTAGGTGGCAGCAAGAGCCTGAAAAAAGTCGCTCTCCAACACTTGACATCCAGTAAAACAGTAACTGCTTAGTTAAGGTTTCTCCCAGGCGGATTAAGGTCCTTGGCGGGTTACAGGCACCCAAGAAGTTAAGAAGTAACTTTGAAATGCATTAGTAACAGCAGCGCTATGTGGCATCCCGTATTTACTGAGTAATTCAACTAGGCACGCATTTTTGTAGAAAATAAAAATCGTTTAAATCCAGCACCTTGAAACATACTGGTTCTGTTTTCCCATTGTATTCTAATAAAAGCTACAATCAAGGTTAAAAATAAATAAATAAATAAATAAATAAATATGTTTATTTATTGCTTTAAGAGGACGTTGCTTTTATCAGACCGGGGGAAACCTATTAACACATTTAAGTACTGGACTGCTATCCCCCTGCCTCCCTCCCCCAGCACCAAATCATTGTGAGCACCTGCAGTCACAACCATTAAAATGCCTGAAAGAGATGCACAGGGCATCTATGCCATCAGAAACTTGTTTAACATATAGAAGTTTAAGAAATATTAAGTAGTTCTGAGAGCACAAAGTCTTCGAAGCCAACAGACAAGATTTTTCTGAACTTCTCAAACCCCTTTTTCTAAACTACACACCACTGAATATCTACTACTTGCCTTGTACTGACATTGACTATGAGTGCTCAATGAATTTAACTCTTAGATTAAGAAGTTTTAATTGCAAAGATTTTTGTTTTGTTTCATTTTTTTTAAATGGAGATATTTTTCAAGTGCTAGTAAGCAGAAAAAGACAAAGCAAAAAAAATTAACAAATCACTGCAAACAGGCACCTTCCTGCACTAACAGCAGCATCCCCAGTGCAAGCTCCAGGGCATTCTAGGCAAATACTGCATCCTGCTGAGCTCATCTGTCCAGGGAACTGCCAAGACTTGAAGAATTTCTGTAAAACCTTGATAGGCAAATCTGCCTCACAATAAACATCAATATACATGCTATTCCACATATTAACAACTTCACTTTACCCATAAATTATATCAATTAGAGGATTTACTATGCTGACAAAAGGCTGGCCACACTTGGCTGTGTAATATATATTAAAATTAACAAGCCAGCTACCACTATTTTTAACCTGGCATCATTCTACACTGTTTAACAGTGAACAGTTAACTATTCATAGAAAACTGCACCACCATACTAAGCAAACACGGGGGGGGGGGGAGGTGGTAAAGAACTTACTAAGCCTTTCTTTTTATCTTTATCATTTTTAAAACAATTTAACAAGGCAAAGGAAAATTAGGATTTTAATGTTTAAATTTAGTTTCTGGGCAACTGACCTCTGCCACTTTTTTGCTCTGCAAAGGAAGGGTCCTAGGGCATCTTGGATTACAGTTTAAGATAGGCTAAATGTTAGAGAATACAGCTACTGCACATACAAATAAGCAATCTTGAGTGAAAAAAAAAAAAGAAAATGTAAGTAGTCTATATAGCCAAACAAACAAGTAAACCAGCTTGCATGACACTGCTACTGTGATAGTTAGCTCAGCTATCTCTCCACTATAGTTACCAGCACCTCTGATCAAGACCTGTCAGTGCCAAGGAGCCTGGGAACTGATAATCCAACAGGGCTGCCTGAGCAGCCAAGACAAGGTCAAGTGTCCCTAAAAAGACTAAAAATGCCAGTAAGAGAAGTTGCAAAAAGGGGACACATGCTGTGATAAACTACAAAGGAGTGCACAGAAAGCCACTACCATACCCTCTAGCTTGTGCTGGTCAGTAGAACAGCCACATTTTTTTGTTACTCAATATGCCAGACTGGCAAAATGAGGTCCACATTGCTGAGAGAGCCTCAAAAGAACTCATCATAAACACATTTTAACTTCCTACCCAACACAGTTTGACATATTTGTCATCTCCTATTTTAACCATCAATTCATCATGTAAGTGCAAGGGGTTACCAGCAACACAAGGTAAAGACCTTTAGCATTGCATTATCCTACTGCTTTCCCATTTGAACAAAATATAGTTCACCACAGACACCAGAACCTTAAGTCAGTCACTTCAGTGTCTGCTTTCTGTCATCTTTCTGATGAAAAATCACTCTTGCATTTTGGAAGCAGTTCCATAACCCCCCAACTCCCTGATTTACCCAATTGCAGCAAACACAGTACAAAAGAAGCTACCAGCTTTCAAGATCTCTTAGTAAAAGCCTGAAAAATCCAAGTAACTGACATCCCAGACACAGTGATAAAAAGCATCTTCTAGAATACCAGCCTACTGACACTCCACAAAAAACCTGTTTACTAAAAAAAGCTATCTAGCCAGACCTTCTATTCCAAATGGTGCCATCTGGCTTCCTCCACATTTTTCCCTTCTTCAGGTCTTTCCCCTCACTACAATATTGCTACTTCCCACACTAAGCCCTGGGACTACATCAAGAATTAGTGACATACAGTGACACTCAGATAAGTTACTGCACTTGTCTCAACATCAGAGTAAAACTATTCAAGTGAACACTGCTTTGTCTGCCCAGCACCATGAACTCCAGGAGACACTCAGCTCTACCAAGTAAGAACTCTTCAAGTAAGCCAGACCTTCCATATGAAAGTAATGTTTAACTCACTATAAAATTTTCTAAAAATGAGTCTTAGTTCACGCAGAATAGGAACCAGAAGAAACATTTATTTTCCATTCCAATGAAATTACCTAAACACATGTAAATTTATAAAACTATCACTTTTGGCTGTCAAGCTTACTGCACCCAGACTTAAAGGGAAAATCTATTTTATCCCCTTTAAGTAAAATCCTTTCCAGATTACTGTGCAGGATCATGACAATTTCTGGCATTAAACATCAGGATATCATTTCTTTCCCATATAGGTAAAAGTAGGACATCTTTAAAAGTTACTCCATCTTAAAATTCAAATTTGGATTAAATAGAATAACTATTTAAAAACATGGCAGCAAATAAATCTGATTTGGATGTCTATCTGTTAGACTCCATAAAATGAAATTTTCTTTCAGGGGTCTTTTTTAAAGAATCTCCAATTTGAGTAGCAGGTTTAAAAATTGTTAAGAAGTCTTTTTTTTCTATATTGAAAAATTACGAAAAAACACCATCTTGTTAACCTTAGGCAACTACTTTTTAATTCTTAGCAGAAGCAGATGCTTTGATCAGTCACTCAAAATTTAGGCACTTCTTCCATTTAGAAAGAACTATTTTATCAGCACTTATGCTTCATTAATTTACCACAGATAATAAATTTGAGCAAAAGACCAATAATGAGTAATAAGGTTATTTCAGGTCACAGATTAACTGATATTTCTGTAACTGATGTAACTGTGTTTCAAGGAAAATTCTGTAGTAGTGAAGCTGGCAAAAAAGGATCTTGCAAAAAGTTATAAATGCAAACTATCTTACTTCTGAGAGACTTTTTCTTCACAATATCTGTGTACTTCTGAGTTCACTTCTCTTGCCATTTTTCAATATATTCAATTTTAAATGGTATCTTCAAACTTCAAAAGCAGCTACTGAGCCAACGTTCAGACAGACACATGGAGCCCCACATTTGTTTGTTTTGAATACTGTGTTATGCTACAATAAAGCAATTCACCTCTTTCCAGACCATGGGTCCATAGCCATATCCAAATTTTAGTCTCTGAAGACTCTGTGTATACTGGGTACAGTTCAAAAGTTTCTATAAATTCACAGAGCTCCTTTCTCACAACATTCATGTAAATTCTAATGCATGCCCAGGAATGCAGTGGCTGAGCAATGTTTTTGTGCAACTCTCCTTCCCATTTCCAGTGGCCTTTGCAACACTAACAGCAGAGCAGAAAGCAGTGAAAGTACCCTTCACAGTACTCTCAGCATTTATGTTGTTCAGGAAGCACAAAAAGGCAGTTGCTTGGGGCAGGGAAAGAAAGAAGGATAAGGAAGGAGTGAGAAGAAGAACACAGGAAGACAACAGGATGATAGGATGCTACTGAAAATTCCAGCTATTAGAAGATATATCACAGATTCTGCAAGTGAGTCCACCATTGCATTTGAGCCCGAAGATGCACAGCATGGATAAAACTTGGGCATTCTGAAGGTGGGGAGGCAAAAGGGAGGAAATTCTTCTCATGATTAATGTTTCCCTAGAAGTGGTAATAAAAGCACATTAAGGTTGCACAGGCAGCACACAGAATTTAGGATGTGATGTGAGCATGTGGCATGTGATACTGGACTGCAATAAAAAGATTCTATGATCTCTTTTCCCCTCCATGCTCCTTGTTCCAGACCGAAAGAGACCAGTAATTCTCTTATCAAAGAAAGAACAGCTATTTCCCTCTTCAGAACACTTCACAGGCAGCCAGAATTTCCATGATTAGCTGAAAAGAATATAAACACAAATTTACACTTGTAGTCTGTCTATAAACAAACAAAAAAACAGCCTGTCTTCTGAAATTCCAGTTATTCAAAAAAACTCCTAGAAAGAAAGAGTAATTTCACAGGTGAAGGGCAGTAAATGAAGTACACACCATCTACAGCAGTGCAAAAACAACTATGGACTTCTGTATAAGTGCACTTACCAAGTCACAGAACTCAAAAACTAGGAGATAAGGAATGGCTTCCACACATTGCCCAATACACTGGAGAACATTTGGATGTTGAAGAATGCTGGAGGGAAAAATACAGTTAAAGCCAGAAAATCACAGCATATATTATTTACAGTATAATTCAATACACTGAAGTCCCTACCAAAAGTTTCAACAAATAACATGGGAGAATGGTATGAACAGAAAGTACCAAGCATCCAAAGACAGAGATACAAGAGACATATAAAGGTGCAAATGGTATTTCTGCAGCATAGCACTGATAGCAGCTGAAACTCAGAGGATCTCAAAACCACAAAAGCCAACAGTGCCTCAAGTAAGTCACACCCATCCTCCCACCATCCCTTATACCAAAAATAAGTGCATGCAACTGGTTTGTGAACTACATCAAGAAAATGATCTGGCTAAAAGATCATTTTATCTTAACTTGGATCTTTTATCCAGGTTAGTACCCAGCCAGACCAGTTACTTTTTCTAAATTGCTTCAAAGTTCAACTTCTGCCAATGCAGCAGAAGGCATAAGATTTCTTTTTATTATAAAAAAATGCCAATGATTTAAGCCTAAATGCAAAAGGATCTAGGATTTTAGACAGCAGTAAGACTAGAAGGCTCTCTATGACCACTCAGAACATATTCAGGCAAGCTGAGGTATGTCTAGCAGACTGCAATAAGGTTTTTCAGCCACCTATATAAGCCATCAACATTTGTGGCAGCTAGGTCAGAGAACTTTCATTATTCCCCAAAATTACACTCCCTTTAATATACCAAATACCTTTCAAATATGCAAAGCTCCTAGATGAGAGTATCCTCCAAGCATAACACAGAGGAAAAGACACCATATAATCCTGTTTTATTGACATTTCCAGTTAGATCAATAAGTTCTCAGAAGTACAGTACTAGAGGACTGAAGTTAGTGTAATTCTGGGGTAGCTTGTGAGCTACCCAAAGTTTTCATCACTATGTTGCATATAGTTTTTTGAAAAAGAGAACTTGAATGAAATTAATTATGTATCTGAGAGCAGGCAAAATGTTGCCAGTTCCCTTGCTTCTAACAGGAAAGCCAAGTCATAACTCAATTCTCAGAGGCAAGTAATTAGGTATCAGGTCAGTTAGCCCCATCAGCTAACAGTTTGTTCCAAAAGCTGCAGAAGAGATTCTGATAAACCAAATCAAGTGTGCTTTCCAGCACATGAAGAGTAACTACCAAAACACATTTAAGAAGTAAGTTCAACTTTAGCTCCCTTTGGATTGCCTGTATTTCACTTTTTAAAGACATGCATTTCAGCTATAAGGGAAAGCAATTAGAGACATTAACACTGAACAAAAGAATGCAGCAGTATAAAGTGCTTAAGTTAAACAATCTCTGAAATATTACTTACTAGTATGGTTCTCCGTTTCTTAAAAACTGTTCTTGCTCCTTGGGACCTGCACTTGCCTTTAACTCCTTCACTACTACCCTTGCAACACTAGTGCCTGTGTAGATCTCTCCAAGCAGAACCTGAAAAAAAAGAAATGCATATTTAATCTGGGGGATGGGGGAGGAGAGGAAAGGGGGAAAGCCCTTGAGTTATCCTGAAAAAAACAAGCAAGAACTAAAAATATGCTGCAAGAGTTTTTAGCTCTTTTTGCCAATGCATGCAGATTTTTGATAACTAAACACTCCTACTTAATATATCTTGACAACTGATCTACTAAATGATTTGCAGAAAACATGCTTTATAGTGAAGACTTAATTTTTCCTAGAAATAACTGGCAATAACAGGTAAGAAATTCAAATCCACATAAGTAGAACATCTACCTGGTAAGAAACTACACATAAATTAAAAATACAGTGATTAGCACTTTGATTATATCTAAAAAGTGCATACAAGAAAACTTCTAATTTCAATTTCAGGTTTTTTTATGCTATTACTATTTTTTTCCACTGAGAGTATACGTCAGAGGAAATACAGTAGCCTGGTTAGCTAGCAATAAGACACAAACTGCAGTACAGTATTTAAAAAAAAAAAATCTCACCTTTCCAAACCAGCCATTTCCAATTTCCTGGATGTAGTTTAGACTCTGACGTGCAACTTGAGACTTTGATCCATCTGTCATACACAATGAAATAAATGTCACATGTACCAAGCCAGTTACTCCTATACTTTCAGACTGAGCAGCAAAACCTTGTTAGGCATTCATCAAGTATCAAAGTAATACTGTGACAACAGAACTCAAGAGAAATTTTTCTCAGCTCCAGCTTCTAAACATCTAGACAACATTCCAGAATATATCCCCTATAAAACCAGTCATTCTTCTTATGAAATATAAAATTTTCATTTTTTAATAGATTCAGTAAGAAAGCAAAAAGGCTGAATTCTAAATGAACTCCTGTAGTTGGATAAAGCAAACCACAGAATCATACAATTGTTTAGGATGAAAAAGACCACTGAGTCCACCCATAAGCCTAACACTGCCAAGTCTACCATTAAACCATGACCCCTACATGTCATTTAGATGTCTCCAGGTATGGTGACTCAACCACTGCCCTGAGCAGTCTGCTCCAGTGCCTGGCAACCCTTTCAGTAATGAAATTTTTCCTAATATCCAACCTAAACTTCCTCTGGAACAACCTGTGACCATTTCCTCTTGTTCTATTGTCCATTACCTGGGAGAAGAGACCAACATCTACCTCACTTCAACTTCCTTTCAGGTAGTTATAGAGAGTAGTAAGGTCTCCCCTCAGCCTCTTCTTCTTCAGACTAAATAACCCCAGTTCTCTCAGATGCTTCTCAAAATGCTTGCTCTCTAGACACTTCATCAGCTTACACTTCAAACAACTTACAAGAGCTTCCTATATAAAGAGGAGTAGAAAACCCAGGACAATATTCATTGCTTCTACATCTTAACATTTATAGTTAAATAGAGAGTTACTGTTTTAAGAGAGTTTGACTGCTTTACTCCTCAGCCCAACTGCCCTACTTATAGCTGCCATCTGGAAGGACATCTTCTGACTAAAAATACTTCATGTAAAGAGCCCAGAGAAGGAAAAGATAGAATACAAGACCCAGATGTTAGAAGACTCTATACCCTAGAAGAGATTCAGTCATGTTTATCCCTCTGATACCTAATTGGTTAGGAACACTAATAAGCAGATGTACACTAAAACTTTCCACCGTTGCCACCTGTCTGACTGAGAATTCCAGACCACATTTTTACTTCCATAGACAATGTTTACACCAGTATTACTTTACTGTACTAAAGCTGACTAAATTTTTTACAGATAACTCTCTCTCACTCATTAAAACACTGAGGAGTAATATTTCTTTTGTATTAAAGGCACACTAACAGTTTCTTGGAATCTGTAGGTACAGAAGCTTTCATAGAAACTTCCCTGAGAATCTAATGATAAAACACGAGGTATAAATTATATGTGAAGTATTATGAGACATCTACTTTGTGATAAACTATACTTGCAATATTTAAGATGCTTACAATTCCTTTTAAAAAATTTTAAGGAATACATTAAAAAACTTTTTGCACAAAGAAATCCAATGCTCTGTCTTACCAGCATCACGTTTACAGCATAAGTCTACAGTGATATCAAGAAAGCAATGCAGCCAAAACAGTAGCACTGCTGTCAGGAATCTTAGGTTCACTCTTGCTTCCATTTAAGGCCAATGGCTAAAATATAATGACAGCTTAGCCATGAAGAAAAACCACTAAAGAGCAGAAGTCACTAACATACTTCAAATGCTGTTATAGAAGCATTATGAAGGTATCCTAGAGAGGTTTTTTCAAGCTAGTTTCATTATCTTAAGCTACCTTGTGGGGCACCCAGCCATTAGTTAACATTTTATAATTTACACTCCATTTTGACACTGAAATTGCTTAATTTTGCTTTTTCATAATGACCTGTATTTTACCTGTACGAGATGGATACTGGGAGGGAGTTGGTAAAGAAATATTGGGAACTGAAAGAGTGAACACTTCTGCTGGAGACTGAATAGATGGAGTATCTTCTGCTGGAGGTGTAAAATCTATTTCATCATCGAAGTTATCTTCAAATTCCTGGGGAAACCCAAAATAAAACAACAAAACCTTACTAACTAAGCTGATTGTTGCCCTAAAATTAGCATGAAGATATTCCTTTTAGTTTGAATGAGCAATGTTAAGGAAGATTTATTTTTTTTTAACACTCTCAGACTTAGCTTTCTGTTCCTTATTTTCAACTTATTATTTAAGGATACTGAAGTATCAAGTATACTGCTTTTAACAAGCATGGGGGGCTTGATTTGTTTGGGCTTTTTGTTTGACTGGAGTTTTTGGTTTTTACCTTTAAATACTATGCCTGGCTTTGAATGAATTACCATGAACTGCCAAGGCCAAACATTCTCCATTTAGAAATGAGAGCAAAACTCAGTTTTAGGAACACCAATAAATGATGTTCCAAAAGTAACCATTCTGTGATAACTTCTCCCAAGAGTTTTGTTACAGTGGCTGTGTTATCTCAGTATTCTTAATTGAAAGGAATGTCTTAAATCCCATCAGCAAACTAAAAAAAGAAAATAATGAAAAGAATACAGAGAAAAACAACAAAAAGATTCTTTCATTTAATAAACAGCAAAACTGTCTCAAGGCTATACTTTTACTACTGCTCCAAATAGCCAGTAATGATTTTGAAAAGACATTAAACATCCTTACTGAAGCACAGACCAAGTACTTAAAAAAAAAATCGCAGTGAGATTTCAGAGCACATAGAAATCCAGTTGCTGGCCAGATTTCAGAAAATAGAATATAATACAGTGACAATGAAGTGCTAAAAACTGCAAAGTATTACCACAATTAATGAAATAAGTCTTCTGAATATCAGAACTCAGCTAAGAATACCACTTGTGTGTACACTTGTAACTTCCAATGCTTACCTTGAAATCTATCTCAGGGTCTTTACAGCAGGAGACACAGTTTACCAGCAGTATTACCAGTACTAATAGAATACATATAGACAGAATCACAAAAGATGAAGAAACTTCAGCTGTAGCTTCTTCTCCTAGAAGTAAACATATATACAGTATTAAAAAGATACATTTATGATTTTTAAAAGATCCTTCAAAACATAATATCCAGCTGCATTTACTCTAAAAAGTGGAACTTGAACATTTAACTCCGTGCATATGGTAAAAAATAAGAGGAAAATGAACAGAAAGGACACACTGGTACATGGTATCTATGCTCTACCACCTGCCTGCATCATCTGGTCTTAGTAACCAAAGAGGCCACAGCCAGGACAATTTACTGAAGTAGGTGATGCACAGAGATAGCCCCAAGCCTCAGGTTTCAGTTTAAGTCAACAAATTTACATAAGTATCAAAAATACAGGCAGTAGAAATTTGGTCTTTGTGAAGACATTTCCCACAGCTAAAGCTTTTCCTTATTTTCCACAGAACACTGTGAGAGTATTTATTATTTTTAATTACATGTAAAGAGTAAACTGATATAATCAAAATCAAAAAATCAAAAATACTGCTTTAAAGGTGTTAGCATATTGTGCAGAAAATGTGATCTCTTGAAAGTACATTAGAAATATTATAAAAAGTTAAGCAAAAAAGGAAAGCTTTCAAACAAGCAATACTGCTCCTAGTTTCTACAATAGCTCTGCCATTCTAACCTCACTAGAGAACATGAATATTCCATCTGTAGATATTATGTATCAGATCAACCAGGATGCAAGGCTACTCACTACCTTCTAATCAAAATTCTGAAGAGGAAAAAAAAAAAAAATCTCTGAAAAGGGCTTTCAACAGAACAGTATAAATTAATTTAAATCAAGTCTTCCACAAAACACCACGGTATTTTTTCCACTTGTAAGCATCAGCGAGAAAAAAGGGGAAGATAACAGCTGAATTATGTTTACTTCCTTTAGATGTTCAGTAATCTTATTAAATAGACTGAAAATTACCCAAACCACAAGTACAAGCATTTTGTAAAGTCATTAGCTAAAATACTGTAAACACACACACACAGAGGTAATATAGCTTTAGATAAGAGATTCCTTTGAACTTCTAGCTGAAACCAAATGATAAAAGGTAGCTTTACTACAAAAAAGTAAACATATTTATGTTACCAGATATTACTAATTAAATTATAGACATATTTCCAAAGTCATCCCACATAATTTCCAAACAACTTCCTTGCCTTCACCACCAACTTCCTCAAAAAAAAAAACCCCCCCAAAAAAAAAACAAAAAAAAAAACAACAAACAAACAAAAAAAAAAAAACGAAAAAAACAAACACCACAAAACAACACGTCAATTCAATAAAGACCACCTATTAAACAGAAGAAGATTGTCCCTAATAAACATCCAGGAACACGTGGCTATTACTACAATACATCTTTTCCTCTAGTAGATCTACCCCTGAGCCCCTCAGAATGTCTCATCCAGCGTTCTTGATGTCTTTGAGAAAGTTTGCCAAGCAAAAGTAAATCACTACATAACGACCTTGGACACCAAGTGTGTGAGCTGTTACTCACAGAATGCATTACTAGCACATCTTAGAAGACTACCTGAAGACCAACCTCAGACCAGATCATGAAGAGGGAGGCATAAAGAACCTCAGCTGTCAATTGTATAAAACATTAAAAAAAGATCAAACTTTTATTTTGTTTATGGTACACTGTATCCTTTTTGTTCCCAAATGGCTAGCACAAATTTTACAATCTCCCTGGTCCCCACAGGAGATAAGCACTATCACTTCTCATTAGCATCTTCCCCTGCTCCAAATTCAATCTCATGTTCTAGATGCTCTTTTTGAGCAGCCTCTACCACAAGCTGGTTCAATTCTTCAAAATTTGCTTTACTGCTTTCAATCTTCCTGCTTCTTCTTAAGACCTGACCAGAGACCTGTGCACCCAAACCTACATCTACTGTGATTCTATTGGCTGCTCTTGGACAAGGTGTTACCTCTACCTACAAGCTTCTCACCTCTGCCCTTGGACTATCACAACTACAGCAGCCTGACCCTGACACACAATTACACAAACGTTACCATGCTCACCCCATCTTAGGATCCCACATTTGACCCCCCTGAAAGTTGCAAGTTATCACAGCAAACACAGCCAACAGGATTCAAGCTCCTGGTTGTGTTGTACCAGTTTTCTGGTTTATTTAACTCAAAATGAGACCTAATGAACACTAAGGACCATAATTTGCATTTATGGTTCATGTTGGACACACTGCATGTATATTTAGCTACATTATATGAAAACAACACATTTTAGTGGGAATTCCTCTAAAGAAAACTGCATATTCATCAAGATATGTGCTTTATGCAAGTCACACTCTTTCCCATAATGTAAGCATCTCCCCTAAGTATCCTGGAATTAATACAGAAAATTAAATTATGCTTTTCATTGCGTTACTTCCTAGCCTTAAAGACCTTTTATAATTCCCTAGGAAAGTGTGTGAACAGCAAAAATTAAATGTAGAAAGTAAAGAAGTTTCAAAAGGAAGGAAAGCAAAGATCACCTTTGAAAAGGCAGCTAACCATTAATAAGATGGAAGTAATTTAAACTTCCAAAAGCACAAGACAAATTTCAGTTATAGAAAGATACTTCAATTCAAGAAAAACACCAATTAACATGGGCAAGTTTCTGCAACACCTACAGAATAGCTTTCAGGTGACTCATAGACATAAAAGCCACTAAGATTTGCAGAATCCATTCCTGTTTGGATAAAATTTGAAATCTCTCATATACCCACCAATAAGTGGTATTGTAATTTGCATTTTTTAAAAATAAATGTAATGTTAAGTATTAAATAATGGCAACCCATAGCTGGGCCAAAATTTATTATAAGTGAGGTTATTTTAATAGATTGCATAAATACCTACTCAGTGATGGAAGTCACTGATTTAAGTATTGGAAGAAGTGACTGACAAAGTGCTGAAGAATCTGCTGCAGTGTAACCTCTTGCATTTTTCAACCATTTCCATCCAATTATTAATTCACTGGAGCTTAGGAAGATTACTCAGAACTGAAAACGTAGATGTTTAATAACTCTTCTTGATTCTAAGTTGTGAAAACAGGAAGGAATGGTAGCAAGTTACTACAAGATCCTGACCAAAAAAACAACTAGAAGGAAATCCATTCAACTGAACACAGAGGATCATTTCATCTAGTTGCTACTGAAAACAGTTTTCTTTAACAAAAACCCTGTTAAAATACATTGTAAAATTAATTCATTTTCATCTAAACCTAGATAAAATGCAATAAATATAACTCTCAATTTCATAACAAATGCAAAACATAACATGAAAGATTCTAAAAGTAGAGAACTTTGTAAATTTACTCAGCACACCACCTCAGTTTAAAAACCTACTTTATTTAACATAACCCTACACAGTAGTGGTCTACTACATCTTTGTACCATCCAGAGATTAAAAGCTTTTCTTTAGAAAAAAAACTGCAAAACAGATCCAAACAACACGATATAGAAAATGCCAACAACTTAACACTGCTTGTCAGTTAATACAAACAGCCTAGAGACTACCTTGGCCTGCTATACCCAGACTATTTAAGCAGGAGGAAGAGGCCTGGATTACATCACTACTATATTAAAATAAGCAGTAGATGCAGTGTCTGTGTTACTATCTGTGTTACTGCATGGATAACACAACATCATGCTTTACAAAGAACTCTGTGCTACTAAATGTTCCATCTCAAAATGGCATCTAGATGATCCCAAATTGTTAACACAGAAAATAAGGTCTTTTTTCAAAGCCTCAGTTTAAAATACTGATTTTATGCTGCTATTTACCAACTCCAAAAAAGTACACAGTACCACAAACAATTCCAAGCCTTGGCTGTGGTAGTTACTTAATTAGCAGGTATTGAAGCAGATTCTCAAGCACTTCTGAAGACTGTCATTTCACAAGCAAGTTTTACACCAGGCTAAATTCAAGTACAGCACATTTGAAGTCAGGCCCTGTATACAGGCAGGTATATGAACATGCTCACTGGAAAAACAATCATGATAAATTATGCTGGCATTCTCAGGATAGCCATGAAAACATATACTTCAGTATGTATTAGAAAGTTTCAAGGGGTGGGAAAATGTAATTTTCAAAGTGTATTTCAAAGCAACTTATATAGGCCAGGATTCTCTATGTTTCTTTCAAGTCTACTTTCTTCATAAGAAAGTTCAACAACTATAAATGCAATGACAAAAGTTTCTTTTGAGAACTGGTTTCCTTTTCCATCCAGTTTTGCAGTCTGCCCACAATACTCTCAAATACACCCGTGACTTCCTTTACTACCATTAATTAGGAACAACAGGCATGTCACCTAGCCACAGGGTCCACCCATGTTCACTTGCCAGCCACCAGAGAGGAGCAGGACAGGAAGTGACTGCTGTCCCTGTGAGGGATGGCAGCTCTGCCTCTCTCATACCAATGGATTATGAAGGCCAGGACATGCAAACTCTGACTCAATTTTGGCTCAATGTGACTGATCACATTATTAGGGCATCAACCTTCAAGAAATTGGGCTAAAAAATGTAGGATATCACAGAGTTCTAAACTCGGGGAAAAAAAGTAAAGTAAATGTACAGATATTACTGAGTACATTAATAAAAGACATTGACTACTGAGATAAAGGCAGTGCAAGGCCCAGATAAATTAAGCATTATTAGGGCACAGTGAACTTCAAGGGAGCATCTGATTTTAAGCTTTCAGCACAGTAGTTGCTATGCGACAAGTCCTACTGCATAAGCAAGAGCCTCTTTTCTCTCTGGAGCAGCTATATAAATGGCAGCTCTGCACTAATAGCTATAACTATTTTCAGCACAAATCTAGCATGACAGCAGCCACAGTCACTTCAACTGTCTCTTAGACACCCTCAAATTATATCATAGTGAACTGAGCCTTGAACACACTACTGAGTGACCAAATCAGACTTCACTCCCTAACTACTTCCACAGTATCTTTCATAAACTTGACCAATTTACTTACTCTGTGCTTGACAGATATGAACATAACCAGACTAGGAAGTGTAATATCACCCTAATATAGAGTGAGTTTGATAAATATTATTTTTAAAGCTATGCCAACTCTCCTAAGTAATGCTGTCATTCTCTTCTATGCTAGCAATTAAGCCAGAAAGTGTTCTCACCTCCTACCCAGTTCTTCACAAGTCAGATTCAGATAATTCTTTTCCTCACAAAGGGTTTATCCTACATTTATTTACTTTCTGAAATCTTCAGTTTTTCACCATTAAGCAGTAAAGAATTATGATGCAGTCCACCAACCCACCCTGTGTTCTGATTTAGTTCTGCAGGGACAAAAGCCAGATCCATAGTTAAGTGTGTTTTGTGGACACAAGACCCTTAAATCATTACAGTCATTACTGTCCTATGCAACAAGTTACAGTAATTTCAGGAAGAAATATTAGCTATTTCGTATCACAACTGGCTATGTAACTCTATGTTCACAATTCTTGGCAAATTATCCGAGTCCTACCGTTTGTCCTTAGAAAAACAACATGTCCACTCTGCAAACCAAGCCAAATCCCATGGTCCCTCTAAATACTTTTACAGTGTGCTTCACATGGTATTCTACAGCTGTTTAAGCTGTCTTTGTACCTCAGGATGGCACAGGTTACATACTCTAAGGCAGAAATATCTGGGGCAATTCTGGATTGAACAGCACCCTCAGAACAACACAGCTCAGGATCCTCATTTTTTCTGCACACCTGTCCCAGCCTGAGCCTTGGCTGAACAGTTAGTAACTAGAAAAGCTGTGAGCTGGGATTAGTTTTATATTTCTGTGCTTATTCCATTACCCTAAAGCCTCCCTAGTAATGTCAAAGAATTACTCACACAACAGCATGCTGCTCAATTTTAATAAGGCCTAAATATAGGCTCGTATTTCAAATGTTTACAGAGCAAGATCTGTTTGAAGCTTCAGTGTTAGAATCTCAATGTTTGCAAAAAGGCATCTGAAGACAAGGTAAAAAATATACATCTTAAATAATCATGTATCCTATATCTTCATGGGAATGCTTCTGGAAAATCTGGGTAGCATTATTCTTGTGCAAAGGTACCATGTAATTCTTAAGCATATATAAGTTCTGCAGAGGACACTTTATTCTATACTGCTAGATGCTGGGTTTGACAGTTAATTCATGCTCAAGCATAGTATGTTTCCACCTGCTAACCATTTCTCCAGAAGTGAGGCAGAGGAGTTGTAGATTTGTAGATTTATTTACTTATTGAACTGGGTAGACCACCATCATTTACAGATGGATGAGAAGATTATAGATTTTTCAGAAAATGCATCTCCAACTCAAATGTACAACTGAGTTAAGCAATTTGGGAAAGAAAGCAAGAAGTAGCATTTGCCAAAATAGCTTATTAGGTTCTGTTTCTCAGCCCTATTTATAGCTGGAAGATCCCTGGGAAGAAGAACAGGCTATAGAATGGGAGATCTGGATCTGGTCTGCAGGTTCAAAGCTTACAAGCCAGCACTCAAAAGCCTGCTGACAAATTTTTTATACCTTTCATACCAAGACTCATGGTGCAAAGATAGCCCTAAAGAAGTCACGCCACTGTTAAGTCAGGCCAGGGATATTTCCTTGCCACTAAGAAACCCTTTAAGTGTAGTAGTGTTGGACAGTGTGTTACTTTGTACCAGCATTTCCCACCCAAACTCCCTCAGCAGACACTTCACTGACAGGTTGCTCCACACCATCACCCTGCCTAAGCTCTTTGTTGGACAACACCTTGCTACAGGTTGTGTCTGAACTACACAGGTAGACTGAAACAGCTCTCCTGACACATTTTGTATGTTTCTGATTATAGAAGTGGTTCAAAATGTTTCAGTACACTGACATTGCTCAAGGCCTTTTGCAACAGCAGTACAGTGAAAACAAAGGGCCTATGCAAAGCAATAAAATCATCTAAGCTATGGTAAATTGTAAGAACTATATCAAGCTCCAGATACTAGATTCACACACCAAATGGAAAGGCAAACCCAAAATAAAATCTAAGGAAGACTCCAGTACTTCATATGCTGTCCTGCTGCATATATATATATATATATATATATATATGTCCTGCTGCATTTATATTAATTTTTAATATAAAAATTAATTCTCTTCCAATCTGCCTGACAGTTTTTCAGTATCCCCCCAAAATATAACCTTGCCTTCTGGGCTTTTCTAACACAAAACTAGATCTCACAATGCAACACAAACTCCTTTTTTTACACAGGATCTGAGGTAAGATCAGCACTAACTGATGGGCCTTGTGCCTGATGCTATGACAACAAACCTTTAGAATGTCTCTGATCAGTGCTATCTTAATATGCTGCTATGACACCTGAGGAACTGTGTAATACACACAAGCATTTAAGATGTGAGAAATTAACTCAAAAAATATCTCTTCCTATAAGGACTGCTCTAGTTGTAGCACAGTCCAGACACTTTACAGCCAGAGGCAGGGAAAGCAGACCAAGCCTGTGAACACAGCCTTGTATGGAACATCCCTGCAGGTCAAGGAGTCAGGGTTGGCTTCTTACCTCAGAGTCAGAAACTCGCAGATGGAAACAAAAGATAAAAGACAACAGCAGCTCTAGCTGTGTCTGGGACAGCAGCTAGTAAAGGAAATACAGGGAGAAGTGTAATACTTGAAGGGTGAGAAAGGATATATCACTCCCAAGAAAAGTACATACCACTAATTAAAATCTCCACATTTTTAACTTCAAGCGAATTACAAATGAGTGACTTCCATATAATTAAAAAGTTGCCTTTCTTCCTACCTGCAAGTGTCACATACATTTTGTACTGTACCAAACCACAGGCTACAACCACAATTGGGCTCCAGTCTGACAGAACTCCGAGTGAAAAATAAAGCCAAAGCAACTGGAAAGCAACAATCTTCCAAATGTATATACATATATACACATATATACAGCTGAAAATACTACATATAGCTGCATGAATCTAGATACTCAAGGTGTAGATCTGTGGATATAACACGCCATTTTCTAAGTGTCTTCTCCTGGACTGCACATGACCAAGCTCATCAGCAAGGTCTCTCTGCCACAAAATTCAGCTGGTCCAGGAGAGACACTCAGAGACACTCCCAAGACTGAGACACTCAGCACAAACCAAAAATGAACAAGGCACTAGTGCAGCTGCAACAGTTCAACTGAATAGAGTACATAATTCATAACAAATGTAAAACTGAACACACCTGCTAAGAAGTCTACCACCTATTCAAGTTTTACAGGAAAGAAAGAATATTTTTTGAGTCCCTGTTACTTTGTATTTGCAAATACTTCATATAGCACAGAGATGACAATACTTTGTCTGACATTACAACATACCCTTGATTCAGACTCTCAGTTTTCTTGGAGAAGCAGCTGAATTAAGGTCAAGTATGGAAATCCAAATCAGAAGAACAGAAAGCCTAAATGTCAATGTAAAGCTTTAGCACAGTAAAGCAGACATGTCAGATGATAATGCACTATGTTTGGCTGCAAAATACTGCTGCTGAAGAGTCATTCCCAGATGCCCTTACTTCAGCCACACAGGTAGAAATCATCTTAGCCTGATGCATTTAGGTAAAATTACTAAACCTCCATAAGCCTCGAAATAGCTACAGTACTCCATTCTGTGAACTACTTTCGAGTAGACCTGCCCCTAGCCCTAACCTCCAGTATAAAGTGAAACTTTTAATTCAGAACTATCACAGCACATATCAGAATCCTTTTCCATTCACAGAATAAATTAAAACTGATCAAAGCATTTTTAGCTAATACCATCTTCAACACCTTATTTTTCCTATATTCTACAATAATTACCATGAATCCTGCATGGGGAACAGTAAAAGCCTTTCTTTCCTTAACCTCCCCTCCTTATTGTTGAAAATAAAAGAAAATTAAATGCAGTGCAGAAGTATAAACTCAAAAATGCAAGGTTAATATAGAACACACCATCAATGCATCCCTTTATCTGCAAACACTATGAAGTCATAGTTAAAGAGTGGCATCATACATCTCAAACAAGGCTCTAGGAACTTGACAGCTCCCCAGTCATACAGTCTGGCATTCTTCCACAGCAGTTCCACAAAACGGAGCATTCTGGAAAAAGGAATCCAGTCCAGTCTTTCTAGAACCTGCCACCAGCCCTTCCTGGTTTCCAGCTTACTCCCCAAAAAAGAAATTAATTGATTAAGGATATATTCTGTGAGCTACTCCACGAAGTTCACTACAACAACTACAGAACCTTCCTCCTTCTTCTGTGGATTCCCATCTTTCCTGTGAAAAAGGTCAGGGCAACACTCATCAAAATGCTTCTCCATTGTCAAAGCAGCAACCCATCTCTCTAGGTAAAGAATTGTGAGATCCTGAAATATTATGAAAAGACCATTAAATACTTAATAAGTTTACAACTTCACAACAAGTTTACATATTGTTACAGTGGACTGCAAAAACTGCCAAGTGCCAAAACAAAGATCATCAGCAAATGACAGTGCAAATACAGGAAATCAAAGCAACCTCTCATGAGATACACGAGAAATTCACTTACAACTGAATTTGTGTTTGAACACAAGTCACAATTCTTAAAGCAGTAAAATAAAGCCACAGGTTATAAAATCTGCCTAGTATGACATCCACTGGTAAGCTCTTCAAAGAATGGAGAGAAAGTCCTTGTAGCTTTCTGACTGGTTACTGGTCTAGTGATGATACCCAAGATGCTGCAGACAAAGAATGAGGTGCACGCGACCCCATCTGCACACATTATTTCATTCAGTAAGAACTCTTCCCAGCAAAAGTAGTGCTGGTGAAACTAGAGAAGATTCCTCTTGAGGCATAAAGGTTTAAATACTAAATATCTGTCAGTAGAATAATACATTGCTTCTTAAAATATGAGCAAAGATATAACAAAGTGTAAGTTTAATTTCCCGGAGCTTACTTCCCGGATTTCCTTGGCAGGATTTGGCACAGTTTGCTCAGCTTCAGGTAAAATCCCATGTACACATACTTTGGGCTAAAACTACAACTAAAGACAACATATAAAATTACAGTGTTTCCTTAACTATTATAACTATTTCAATATTACAACATCATAAGTACTTCCTTTAAGAGTGGAGAACTTAACATACCTCATTTGGACTTAATAACAATAATAAACACTTTAATACTATCTCCTGGCATTTTCTCCAGTCAACTTTTCATTCTGAGAATTAAATTTTTAACCACTGTCATGGAATTTATCCCAGCTTTGTAAGTTACACAGCAGGGTCCTGATAGCAATGAGGAATTTTTATTTTTAAATAAAAAGAAGAGAACACTTGATGCAGACACTCTGGTATATACCTTCAAATAGAAAGCTGCATGTCAAGAAGGACACAGCAAAGGTGGAAAAGATCTCCACAGATAATGGATTCTGCTGTCTTACATTACAGTTTGATGATATATTAATATTATCTGGACAAACTTCATGTATTTAATAAATGGGAAAACTATAATTTAGTCTCAAAGGAAATACCGATTTGACCAAGAGTTTTCTCTTTTTCAGAAGTCTGCTTTTGCAGAATGTAAGAAAGACCTCAAAGAAGGCTGATGGAGTGTGTAACTTATAAAAAATTCAGAAAGACTCTTGAGGAAAAAAAAAAAAATTGGGAAAGAGGCAAAGGTCCAAAAATAATAGAAGTTCCACTCCCACTTTTGATACTTTCTGTGGAAGAGCAGCCAAATTAACTAATCTCTGTGCTTCTCTCCCTCCCCACTGCTCCTCCTCCACTCCAAACATATTGTCTGTTTCAGCTGTCCAATGCTTCCTGGTTAGAAATTAATCTCAGTACAGGCATTCAAACCAAAGCTAAAAAAATTCAATCCCAATATCATGTTATGTTTTCAAGCCCCAATATAATACAAAAAGCCTTCCACAATCAAAGAGATGGTTGTCACCTATCAGTACTAATACTACCAGTACTAACTCCAGTCATAAATCATACTATAGAGAAAAACATTTTTAGCTTGTGTTCTTAAGATAAACAGGAAAATAAGTGAGAAAATGGAAGAAAGTGTGTGTTACCGAACATAACAGGCAAATAAATGTAAATTACACGACTATTTAGAGACTGGGCCAGGGGGGCTCGCAGGACAATCCTGCTAATCAGACCAGAAAGGAGGGAAGAGCCGTCTGCCCTGAGGAGCCTCCACCCAGGAACGGGAATCCCGGTGATTCACAGCCAAAATTAGAAAAAGAAAAATCAGACTAAGGTCTGTAGAGGCTTGAACTGGAGCCACTATAGTACGAAGGTATGTGGAGAATCACACAGAGAGGACAAGCACATAGTGCGATGTAAAGGGACCGAGGTACCTACACAGCGGGATTCCCGCTCGATGCCACAAGCACAAGACGTAACCTACAGGACGCAGCCCTGCCGGGGAGCCCCAGCCCCCCGCCGTGCCCTTCACGAGGGGAGAGCGCCGAGCGCTGCCCGCAGCACGGGGTACGAAAGCCGCAGTCCCCTCACTCCATCGCCCCCGCGTCTCCAGAGCTCCGGGCCCCAAGCGGGAGCGCCCCGCGCCGAGCCCCCGCCACCGCCCCCTCCCAGGCTCCCCCCGCAGGCCCCAGCGCGGAGCCGCCTTCCCCACCCCGCTTCCCTCCGCCGCCTCCCGCGCCTCACCTGCACCTGCTAGCGGAAGAGGAGCCGCCCCGCCGGTCCCCAAGAGGAGCGACAGCCGCAGGACGAGCCCAAGCGGGTGCCGGGCACCGAAGGGCAGCGGGTCACCCCCCCGCCGCCCGGCACCCCCACCGAGCCCCCCGCGCTGCTGCATGCCCTCCGCTCACGGCCCGAGACTCGGCGCCGAATGAGGGGCTCGAGGTTCTCAGCGTCTCCGGCGAGCCCCCGCGCCAGCCGCTGCCTTCCGCCTCCGCGGCGCGGCTTCTCGCGGCATCGGACCTCCGCGGCCCCGCTCCCCTCACAAAACCCCGCCAGCCCCTGCGGACGCCACCGCCGCCGCCATCTTCCGGGCTACCTGACTGGGAGGAGGTGGAGTGAGGTGCTGATTGACAGCCCAGCGGGCCAATCAACCTGCGCTCCGCGCTCAGAAGGCGGGATAAGCGGCTGGGACGGGGCTAATCCGTGATTGACATTCGGCTCAGCCAATCGTTCTGCACCGTGAGTGCTCGGGAAAGCGAAGGCTCCGGCGCGAGAACGGCGGGGCGCGTTTGCCAATGGAGCCGCCCCCCGGCCGCGGGAGGTGGGCGGAGCTTCCCTCAGATTGACGGTGCGCTCCGCCAACCGGCGGGCGGCGCCGCTCCCGAGGGCGGGAGCAGCAGGAAGGGGCTCGTCTGAGCCGGTGCTCAAGATGCGCGGGAGGAGCAGCGCCCCCTGCAGCCGCGGCGGTGCCCGCGGGGGTCTCGCTAAGGCGGCGGCGGACGCACCCTGAGGCCCCCCGAGACCCCCCGAGTCACGGCCCTTGTGCAGCCCCCTTGATATGGGGGAGCACAGGCCCAAACCTCTTGCCTCCTTTCCGAGCTGACGGTGGTTTCTAGGCCAGCCTGAGCCTGGGGACTCCCCCGGAACTGAGCCGGGGCGGGGCCGGGGCAGTCGGCGTTCAGCTGCCCCTTGTGTGCAGCCGCAGCTCTGTGCCAGGGGCCGAGCGAGAAAACTCGGGAGAAAACGTGAAAGGCAGAACTGGGTTCCTTCAGAAACCCTGGGGCTTTTGGGCAGTCCCCGGAGCAGTCCGGTACCCCTGCGATGTGCCCGGGTCACATCTGCTCCGCCGCAGCAGAGGAGCGGGGCGGGTGTGAGGTTTGGCACCAAGAACCCTGAGCAGCCTGTGTGTTCCCAAGGCTGGAAATTACCTTCTTAAATTAATAATACAAGCAGGATTCAGGTATGATTATTCTGGTTTAGGTCTGCAATTCTGCTGAATTTAGAATACGTGAAAAAGGTGACTATATAAGTAGTATAAATACAAGTTTTTATCCTAAGGAATCAGGTCCTATATAGTGAGGAAATAAGGAAATGCCATTGAAGTAACAAACTAGGCTTCCATTTTCCTAATAATTTAGCAAAAAGGCTAATTATGTCAAGATTATATAATGACTTTGGGAGCACAGATTGTCCAAAGAAATGTGCAATGAGGCCACGCCTGGGACTTCATGTAAGGAAAGTTGTGTGCTCAAACCAGTGCTTGAAGACAGTGCCCAGGAAGACACAACATGAGCCTAAGTCCCTCTCTGTGGCTAAGAATGTTTTCTACAGTATTTTTTCTCCTGCCAGCTACTTTCTTCTTACCAAGCTTGTGTGTACCCCCAGCTGTCCTCTCTCTGCCTTGAAGACACTAATTGTACTACCAAATGACCCATATTTTTTGGAATGTTCTAATTAGTTTTTCTTCCAAGGGAAATACTTTACTTGAATAATGACTTGAAAGTCAATCTCTTTTGTTGTTTTTGTAAACTATTATAAATGCATTATGCTGCTTACTGTGAATTGGCTTTTTTATGCCATCTAAAGAAATAAATAGTCCCAAAGTATTCCCTTGTCTGTCTGTAGATTTTACAGACTGGGAAGGCAAAATGTGGTCCTTTCCCTTTAAAATCAGTGATTTGTAGTATGCAAAATGTACTGTATTAATTTTGTTCATGTACAAACAGCCACCACCTCAATTTAAATACCTCTGTACTGATGTAAAGCTGATGCTGGTGACAAGCATGCAACTAGGTCTTTCTCTGTGAATCCTATAAATACTAGTGGGAACTTCATGGTTAGTCCTTTATTCTACATCAATCAAATCTTCCTCCACTGAGCATGGACGTCAGGACTGGGGCCTCTGGGTGTGAAGGTGTCTCCTTCTAGTAGACATTATAGCCACATTTTTTAATGATGGTTATTCAGACTTCACTGTTCTGTGGTATAACAACATGGACAAAGCCAGTGTACCTGCCCCAGGTTTACACTGCAAGGGTGTTTCATTTCAGTAGTGAAAACAATTTGTTGCTTTTTAAACACAGCAGAGTGCTTTACTTCCCCACCCACCAAAACACAATTGTTAGGCCTTTGATGTAATTTGCTGATAAAACATGATGCTGTAAGATCACCTGGGAAATTACAGCAGTGTATCATTAGAAGGACTTGTCAGAGCACTACTCTATAATGATGGCATATTTCAGGTTAGCTGTGAATTAGTCACTGGTAGAAGCTAAATAACCAAATCTGCCAATCCTTTGTTCTCCATTTTAGTCAAAATTACTCCCTGTCTTCAAATACACCAGGAACATCAAAACAAAACAATGATGCAGAGCCTAATCTCCTATCTGCCATCATCAGCAATGTTACAATTCACCCATATACAATTTCTGCAGTTAAACATTTATTGTAACCATATGACTAATGGGATGAGCAACCTAATACCATGTAATCCAAAAGATCCTTAAAAGGAAAATATATTTACTTAAACAAAACTCCTCCTGTACACAAAATGGATGTGTTAACACATATCATAGCTCCGTGTTTCTTGATTATGCACTGTTATCATTGCCAAATTACTGAAGCTGCTGTTCCATGTGGGAGGTGTTAAAACCTTTTTTTAGAGACAGATAATTGGATCAACTAAAGAATGTTGATGGGTTTACTTTCAGTTGGTTTTCTTCAATATTTTTTAGAATATTACTGGTGTGGAAGGAATATTGTCTAGCAGACTGAGCAAGTTGCCAAAGGGGTGTTAAAGGTCTTCAATGTAACCATGAATAAAGCCCCAAAATATTCCCAATTTGCTTAGTATAAAACAGAGTACCACTGAGCATCAGAAACAGAGCTGATTACAGAATCAAGGTCTTTATTCCAGGTCACTGTTTTAAGCATAAAGATCAATCTGTGTATATATGAATGTTGAGACACATACCTTGCTCCCCCTCCTCCCAAAAGAAAAATCTCTCATGCTATCATATATAACTTTTTCTTTCCCTGTCAGAGTTGTCTTTTCACATTTAATAAAGTGATTTGCTTCTCCACTTGATAGATACAAAATAAATATCACTGATTCTGTCCTCCACTTTCAGTCATCAGTGACCTAATAGTGCTTTTATATCACTGGAGACATCTTTCTAAGTTCCAATTCTACAGCATTCAAAATTACTTTACATAGTTCCCAAGGAAAACTGGCTAAATAAAATTTGGTTTAAAACAATCAGTTAAGATTAATTAGCTAAAGTAAGCCAAATGTTTTCCCCTAAAATGGGCTATCTGACATGGGCTAAGAACAGAAATCTGATTTCTTCCCACAAATGTTTAAGCTTGCACATGTAAAAACAAACCTCGGAAAAACATGGCAGGGCATATTTTGAATTGCTGGTAGAAAATTCAGTTTCTGTTAATTTTAAACTGTGTTAAATAAAGAATGAGCAACCCTTGTTTCTTGTAAATCCATTACAGAATTAGATTATTCTTGGGAACTGTATTATATTTGGATATGCATCTGCTATTAATGTCCTCGAAAATTATGTATAAAATTAATTTCTGTTTACTCAGGAACACCTGATTTGAAAGGGCACTATATACTTTGGCTTCCAACAGGTGTACTTTGAAAAGGTTTTAACATTAAAATATGAAGATTATCATAATTTTAAGTGTATCCAATTAATTTAAGTTTACCTATTAAATCAATTTCATTTCACTTTAGTCCACTGAACCATACAATAGAATCAATGGGATTAATCAAAATAATAGTTTATGTGAAAAAACATTTAAGTATTCCCTCAAAAGGACATAAGAAGTATAAATTTATTCTCACTGGGATCCCGTCCTGGCTTACAAGAAATACAGTCATGGGTGGACAAATTTCTTTCTCCACATCATGATGTTGCCAGCCAAAATGCCAATTTATGCCACGTTTGAAACTTTTTTTGTGACACTGACATCTGTCTAACGCTGGACTAAAAGACACATCTGTGGTGATAGGTCTGCATCTTAAAGCTCTCTATGGAAGTGTTCCCCTTAATTTTAAGGAGAATTTGTGTGTCTGTTCTCCCCAGTGTTATAGGAAATTTAACTCAGTAATTTTGACTGACACAAAAGGAAAGGCAAAATTATGACGTCTGTGTAAAGAGGCTGGTATAAAACTTTCATAGGTACATTAAAAATTCCTTGCCACTCTCTTCTATTTATTTTTAACAGATTCTAAACTGTGTGCTCTCTTAAATTTTGCTGGAGATGCAGCAAAGTAGCACCAAATATAGTGATAAAACATTTAATCAAATGAATGTCTAATGCAGTACTGGTCTAAATTTACATCGTATGTGTGTCAAGGAAAAAAATTAAAAAGGCAAACCAGAAAGAATATTCTCACAAAGAGATCAAGTAAAACACGACAGATCAAACAATGAGGTTTCAGTTGAGCTTTTCCTCATGCAATATCTGTAGAAGCTGCTCAGCAACTCTCAAAAACTTGCCCTGAGAGTACCCAAACAAGCAAGTGTTACTGCTTAAAGCTTCATCTGTTTTTACACCATAGGTGTCATATGACAAAAACAGCTCTCCTGCAAACCAACAGTTCAGCAACATTTCAACCAAAATTCCAGAGTTCAGTAAAACTACCTACAAGTTATGGAACAAACAAACAATCTACAGGCTGTAGTGAATGGTCCTTTAAGGAGCCATGTTTAAGTATCTCCTTGTTATCAACTCTGTGTGTTTTTTTAAAGTTTACTCATTAATTTTAACTGTTTACTTACAAAAAAACAACCAGACCTGAAATATGTAGCTTATTTTCCTTATCCTTGCAGTCCAAGAGTCTAGAGATCATCCAAGAATGAAAGACCTCCCCTCTTACACAATACCCTTCCTCATCTTTTCAACAAAACTAATCCCAGCAAAAACAGGTTTACAAAATTATTTAAAAGTTTGGGATCTTAGAGGTGAAGCTGCTTTGCTAGTATGATTATAAAATCCAGACAGATAAAAAAGATGGTAAAAGTTTACACAGGAATCATAATTACTGCAGCTGGATTTTCATTTCCAATACTGACAATTTAATGAGCTCAGCTCACAGTGCAGGATATTATTTTTCTCCCTTCATTACAGCATTATAGGAGTACTGCATTTCTTACATTGTTCTGGCCATATCCTACAAGGGACTAAAGCTACTTATGTGATAGATATTACTCATGTGTGCCAGTATATGCAGAAATGTATCTCATACTTTTACTGATGAACCCTAGGAAAACCCAAGGAATTATCCCATCTTGGATGAGCAGTAGCTCAGAACTCCAGGACATTCAAAAATGTTAAAAAAACATCTTGTTGAAACTCTCTTTGAATGCAAAGGCAGACGAGGAATTTTAAAAATAAGGAAAAAACCTTCCAACTTTATGTCATAAAGTACCATAGAAACATTAACCACAAAGCATGATTTCTGTTTGTCTTACAAGCATGTGACATCAGCACGTGGCTGGAAAGATGCCTAACAAGCTGGTAACTTCTAAATTAACTGTGAAAACAGCTCAGGTTACCTATTTATAAAGTCATACCACAGGTGCTGCCTACAGTGATGTATTACAATAAGCAGCAGTTAACAGAGCTCTTCTCATTTTGATGCAACCCAGGTGCTCAGTTGTGCCTTATCAGTCCTTCTAGTTAGTGCTCTTGATTAGAAATTCAGAGAGCCTGGCATTTGGCACAGGAAGACAACAGAAATTACCATTACCATTTCCCAGGGGTCATGGATAAAACATGGCTTGCACCTGCTCTGCTTACTGCTGAACTGGTAAAAGCAATATTATCACTTCTACCCTTCAGTTGGTTAAATTTTACAGCACAACCATCAAACACAGGATGGAGCAGTTTTTACTTCATCCCACGCAAGCATGTAGACATTTTCATCAAACACATGACTTTAAAATCCTGACTCACTGAATATAGGTAACTGAAAATGTTATTTTTATCAAGCAAATTAACACACTTGTAATACATTCCTATACACATTAAATACTCCAGCTTATCATTAAATGCTTCCACTGTTTTTTGTGCATAAGCAGAAACACCAATGTATTGTGCTTGGGTTTTTTTATTTTTTTTTTTTAAGTGCAGTGGCACTTATGCAGGTGGCTCAATTGATGCACATATTTTTCCTCAGAGTAAAATTGGAGTGAGAAACACATAGGAGCTCTGCCATGGATTGGTTTAGTGTCCAAACAGCTCACTAGTGGATATTGTTTCCTATATGTGCTCTTAACTGCTTTTCTGCTCTGTCATTCCTGCCCTTCTCTGAAATACAGTTTTGTCCACCACTGAGAAACTGCATACATCTCCAGATGGCTCTGAATATTTGCTTCCTTTAAGCAGAGTTTTATAGTGCTGTATAGAATTCCAACACACCACAGATTATGAGAGAAAGTATGCTTAGTACTATGCAATGAAAACACAAAATGTGTTAAAAACTAAATAAGACATAGATATGAAGGTCACCACTTGGAACACAGGAGGTACATAATAACTTACAGATTTGCTGCCTCTCTGCTGAAGGAATCTTGCATTTTATGATTAATAGATATATAGAGATAATTCACATTAGGTGAGAACATTAATTACATTCAGAGGACCAATAAATTGGTTGCTGTATACTGCAAATGTTTTACTGCTACTCTGGAACAACTAATTAGCATACAGAATTGTGATAATTAAAATATACAATTGGTCATGCATCTTGTGTATATAATTTTGAGTCCTCTGATCCAGGAAGCACTGGAAGCAGCTATCACAGATATTTACATTACTCTGGAAAAGAAAGAGATGCTTACACTGAGACTGCTTTCTGCTTGATCCCTGTATAGCAATCTTAGCCTAAAAGAGACATAGTCACAGCCAATGGATCTGAAGTAGAACAAGTATTCATGTGTTCTGTCTTTTGCATTATTATTGATAAGCTTTTTCTTTTTACTTCATGTTACTATGTTTGAAAAAAGAATTCAGGTTTCTGCCCAGTCTTAAAAAAAAAAAATAATTCCACAGGTAGATTTGCACGTGACAGACACATGTAAGGGCACATATAAAATCCCAGAGAAACAATACCTACATTAGTGCTACCAATTCTGTCAGTCTTTAAGCTGCCAGCAGAATATCTCTTTGATCCTGCACTTTTTTTAACTGCCACAGATTTCAGTAGCAGTTTGGCCATTCACAGAATGAAGGGTCAGCCCCTAGGGGACTGATAAAATACTGTAGACATTACTAGAAAGGAAGAAATACACACCCACTTGGGTCTTACTCTCCTTAAAAAAAACATGCTAGGAAGAAAACAGTGTCTTTCAAAATGGAACCAGAAGAAGCAGCAAACAGGGATCTGCCTTGTGTTGTGACTATGTTTAGAAGAAAAATATGATTTTATTTATAAAAGGGCCTCAACTCAAATTACTTGAAGGCATTCTCAAAACTAGGAAAAGAAGATGCAGCTTGCATTCATTTAAGGCTCCTTTCAGCTTTGCACATCATTAATTATATAGTTTTATATATGCTTACAAGTGAGTCTCTGAGAAATTACAGAAGAAGCACACAAAAAGTGATATAAACACAGCATGGGAATGAGATGAAAACCTAAAGAAAAATTCATATCACATTTCCCAAAAGCAAGCCTCTGTCAGGGAGATGATCATGACTGCCTTAACAAGCCCCCTAGTTACTCCCATCAACATGACTTTCAGCAGCCTTTGATACACTTGACAACTTGCAGTATTAAAGCCTAATTTGTTATGATTAGAATTCTTTTGTGATTTTTCTCTTCAATGACTCTGATGCAATTAACTCTCCTGACAATGCTGCTTATAAAACCAAACAAGTCAAGCTAAAGCAGTTAATAAGACATACATACAGACCACATTTTTCCCCCACCTGCAATATCCAGTGCATATCTTCACATAGAAGCACTTGGTCTGTTTTAAAATATTATCTAGTTCATGTGAGAAGAGGGTGAAATTCTTGGTTTTATGTACATACATATACATTAATGATCCTAAGGAGAAAATTGCTGCAATTCAGAACTTCATGTAGCTTTCAGAAATGAGAACTGGATCTAGGTCAAAACTGAAGCTTTAAATAAATATCACAGACTTTGAGGAAAATGAGACTGTGCAGCTTTGGTTCTGTAAACATGCAAGATTATTCTGTATTTTCATTGGCATGTAATTTGCATTAGAATACAGTTTTGAAAAAATAAACCTGTAATCACTTGAAAAACATGTTTCCTAACAGTTAATGAATCTATGGTGAAATAAAATAGCAGGCTAGAATGCTGAGATATTTCCTTTTGATCAAACCTCAAGCAAACATCCCCTGGAAACTCACATTCCGTATCTTCAAATTATAGAACACAATCTGAGATACTGAGTAAAGATTCTCTATCCCATAAATCAATAGAGTCTTTGCACTTTGGTTCTGCAAGAACTTCAGCTACATGGGTTGTTGCAATGTTGACTCACACATATCTTACAGGATCACAATCCTGATTTAGTAATGCTGCCTGAAAGAGTTAAAATTAGAATGAAAGCTTTTTATTAAAAACATAGTGTGAATATAAGGCTTTGGAATGACCTGGATTGATGCTATGGACTAGAAATAGTTGAACTGGTAACTGCCTCGATTGTGAAAGAACCAAAACTATTTGTTTTTCCAAACATTCCTATTGGGATCTGAGATATACACTGGGAGTGAGGTATTATTAAAATACAAATTGTATTGATGATGGTACCTTTAATACTATCATACACCTGTACTTGTATCTCTGAAAAACATTATATGTAGCATGTAATTGTGCCCATAAAATAATCAATGTTTCATGTTTGTTTTGTCATCTGTTAAGCTGTCACACATACTGCTGCATGAACAGACCTGAGTTGGAGCTGACAGATGATGTTCAGAAACAGAGCACACATTTGCCCAGTTTTCTTCATCAACATTTAATTATTGAAACACTTGCAGTGACATACTGCCTAAGAGCTGAAGCCACTGACAAAACTGAATCTACCTGACGGAGCTTACAACCCCAGCAGCACTACACAGACTGCATGGAATTATTCATATCAATTACACAAGCTGGATCTGCTCACCAACCTTGGGTAAGACTCATGTTCACTTTCCATCCTGAAATTGTAGGCAGAATATCAAGTGTTCATTTCAGCTGTCATTTCCCACCTGCAATTCTCCCCCCAGGTGAAATAGGCCTCCCATCTCACCCACCTATCAGTAGAGGGATACAAAAGGAACTGGGAAATGACAGCTCACCAGTCCCTGCTTCAGACTCTTGCACTCAAATCTGTTGACAGCAATGAAGCTGCAATAGGGAAGAGATGTTTCAGTTCCTAACTAAGCTCTGCAGATAGCAAAACAAAGACTTAGTTGTGCTCTGAATCAGTTAGCAGCCAAGCCACTTCTGAGGATAAGGAAGGATGCTGGCTTTGTCCTCTTCTTAATGGATTTCATCACTTCCTCAAGTTAACCATTTCATACCCACATCAACAAGCAATGTAACAAAAATCAGTACTGTCAGGTTAGCTCCATGTTGAGCTCACCTCAACTCATTCTATGCCCTCGTGCCCATGTTTTCTGCTTTCCTCATTCTAGATGTTCCACACATAGAGCCTCATGCAGATTATCTGATGCCTTGCCTTGCCAAGACAAGAAATTTCAGGTAGCTTCCTGCCATTCTTCTAGCAGAAGGAATCACGTAGGTTTTTACCAGCAGGCCAAAAGTTCTTTGCAAACCACTCTCATTTTAAGTTATATTGTCCTTACACAGTAGTCAATCCCCAAACTCCCCAAAAGACATCATGTGGACCAAACGTATTCTGTACATCAAACAGAGCCCACAGAAACACCAGAGGGATATTCCAACACTAAACTTACTGTTCCTATCTGTTATATTGAGAAATGGCCTCTAAGATGCTCTGGAAACTACTAATGAAGACCTACTAAAACCCTTTGCATATGGAATATGCCTGGTAAGTGCCAATCCTTTCTCTCAGTAACTTGCTGCAATGGAAAGGTATGAGAACAGCAGTAGTAAAACACAGTCAAAAAGTGTTACCAGCTAACAGGCAGGAGAGTTATTGTATTTGAGTTAATAACATTGTAGTTAAAGAAAGCTGTTCTTTCTATATGGAGAAATGCAGAAGCCCTGACTAGAGCTGCTAAACTGTAAACACTGCAAAACTCCTGGGATCTGTTGCTGGCGCTTATCTTTGAGGAGGAGTTGAGCTATTTTTGATCTGATGGAATGGTGTGAAGATGAGTCAGATACCAAATTATTACTCTTTCTCTAATTCACTGAACCTTTTGCTGCACTCCTCCTTTCTAATTTTATTTTACATTTCTGAAAAATTAAACATGATGCATTGAAGCCAGTAGTAGCAGATGAAAGGAAAAGCATTGCTTGAACCACACAACAGAAATCTCACCCTGATTCAGGAGGAAAGAATATCTCCCTGCACTCTGCCATTCTTTCCCTTCAGGCTCCACCCATGGTGCTCGCTGCCCTTAGCTATTATCTAACACAGAAATGAACAATATTTACTTTCTGAAAACAGTTGCTCCTGACCCCATGGTGGCAATTCTTCATTGTGCAGACATCTGAAAAATGCTTTGCATCATCCAGCTCTGTCTGGAGGCACTCCCAACAACAGCAGCTGGGTGTGTGCAGCCACGAGTGACTGGGATGAAAAGAACTTCAGCAATCTCATTTCTCAACAAGTCCTTTATTTTTTGTTTGATGTTGGACTCACTGCTGAGAAACAAATCTCTGGTGGATTCAGGGGATCAAGGTATGTGGGAGCACATTTCTCCCCGAAGCCTGACTGAACTTTATAGCTCAGGGAGTGCCTTCATGATGTGGCTACAGCAATTTATCTGAAGAATTAAAGAACAAGATATGGAGATGACTCATTAGCTCAAGTAGATCTCTCTGTAGGAAATGCCTTGACTACTCTCATTGCCTATGGGTGCCAGAAAAATACTGAAAAAATTACATCCACAGGAGGAAAAATCAATAGGCACTTAAAACAGAGTCTCTGTATTCGAACTCCATACTAACATTTCTCTCTGAAAATCCTGAGTGGGTTGTCAGGGCCTGAGGACCTGCAGAGTCAGGGTGTTCAGACTGGCAGCTAAATTATCAAATGTCTATTTCAGACTATCTTAGACTGTGAAAAGTATTCAGTTACCAGCTGGCCACTGGCAGGCAGTACACAGCTTCCCTTCTGTATGCCTCAGACAGAAGGTGTCCCACCTCTTTAGAAAATGGTCTTGCATAGAGAGAATGGCAATGCCAAAGGCAGCAATAGAAATCAGAAGCTCCAGGGTCTATATACAACTGCTGCATGATAGAGATGCCTCCTCCATTTCAGCAAGGGACAGATTATTCCCATTCATGCACTGTTAGGAGCTTCTTAGAAAAGACAGAAATGAGACAAACTATATTTCTTAATGCAAAAATCACTGAGCGAGACAAACAATTTTTTCCCTATCATACTGAAATAGCCAGTGTCTGAAATTACAAGAAAAGCACACAGTGTTTAATGAAGTTTGGCAAGGACTTCAGAATAGCAAATATAATGTTTATATTCTAAAAAGTATTATTAGAAGGTATATGTATTTTCAAATACATTTTTTAAATTGACTATAATGCTAAGTGCCAGGAAAAAAAAAATTGAAAGGAAGAACAATTAATTGTAGGAAGACAGAGAGAACTTGACTAAAAATACATGCTTTACCAAAGCATAGGGTGTTGAACTGAACTAATATATTTTGAATAAGTCTTTTTAGAACTGAAAAGTGCAGTGAACTCTGTTGCAATGAAGTCTCTTGAAACTGAAACATCATTAGATATAGTGCTCCATTGAAAATCATTACTGCAAGTGAAGATGATAGGGATTAAGGCAAAACCAATGTGAACAAGGAGCAGCAGGTTATAATAAAAAAGGAGTTACAAGAATTGACCAAATTACCTGATGGTGTTCCTCAGGGATCAGTCTTTGGAGCAATACCATTTAATATATATACTTCCATGAACTAGGAATAATGATCAGACCCAGCCTCAAAAAGTTTGCATGTTATACAAAGCTGGAAGGGATTGCCAGTACTGAGGAGGACCAGATCATCACATTGGAATTAGATGACCTTCTTGCCCGCTGTGCTAGAAATTTAATAATGTGAACTGCAAAGTCATGATCTTGGGATTCATCAGCTGGAAGCAACAGAGAAGGAAAAAGATCTGGGTGCTCTGATAGACTGTCAGTGTGCCAGACCTGCCAGAACAACACAGCTGTGGAAACAGATAATGTAATGTTAACATGGGTGATGTGAGATTTTTAGAAGAGAAGGAGATATTGGAACTTTTAGACAAAGCACTGGTAAGAATTTGTATTAAATATTTACACAATTCCAGTCAAAAGTGTTGAAAAGGATTAGCTTAAACTGGAATCAGTGCAGACTGGCTATTAGAACAAGTACAGAAATATCAGTCTTAGGGAAGAGATAAAAAGAGCATAGCTTGTTCAGTGTGACAGTGAAGAAAAAATATGCAAGTCTTTTACATATAGATTTTGAGATAAATAGTATGGAAAAAGAACTAAGTTAAAGGTTAACAAGACTGTGAGATCCTAAGAATTCCATGCAGCATCAGCTGTAGCTCTTCAGTGTAGATTCTCTGCTTTAATGATTCTTCTCTCTTTTTATTCAAGGTATGGTATGTGATAACAACTTCTGCTGTGATGCTATGGAAGTTCAAGGATGCCACTTCTGTACCTGCTGAAGGAGATTCTCTGAACTGCTACAGGATGGCTGAATGCCTTTGTATTATTACTATCATTTTCCCTACAGCTACCATGTTCCTCACCCTGTTTTAAAAGGGAATAAAGACAGAATAACATGTTCTCAACAGGAAGCAAGGTAATGGCCAACCCTGTGTTTGTTTCCATGTCAAACTGAAAAAAATCTTACAGCCCATGGTGAACTACCTGGACAAACACAGCCCTTTCTTGTATATCTGAAAAATACCTAAAACATCCCAAACATGTGTGAGAACAATATTAATAATAGTAACAACACACAGTGTTTTGAACTAGCTCCTCTTATGTTCCTTATCTACCTCTTTCCAATGGTATCACAGTCTGCTTCTAGAGCTCTTGCATAGCCCACTCCATCACATTAAATCTTTTCCTATTTTTCTGAATTTTTGAATATGTGAACTTGGTATGAATAATGATGATTTAATCACAAAATCCTCTGTAACTTGTAGCCTGTCAGGATAAGCTGGTTTATTCTCTTGGAAAAAGCATAATTCCAGTGGGCTCTGTCTGTGCACTGAGACACTTCTGTGTCCCGATAGATATAGCTCAAACCCAAAGGACTGCTTTGTTTTAAACTGGAGAACTAAACTGCCACTGTGGGGAAATGCACTAGGAAAGATGGCAGTGTACACATATAAGACATCCTGGCAGGATGAAATGAGTTTGGGTCATCTCAGAGCACCTCTGTGCTCACCTGTGGAAGTCACAGAGTGAACACACATCAACAGAGCAGCACTGGATACTCCCTCAACTTTTCTGCTGGCATTTGTCTCTCAATTATTTGCACTACAGGGCAGGATTTAGTGACCTATCAATAAATCTTCATATGCACCCTCCCAGTTAACTCAGCAGTGTAGGGGCAGTAGCCTTTTTTATAAAATTTGATTACAAGTGTTTGTACAGGCTTGATTATTTAAATACTTAGGGCCTCAGCTCCTCTGTGTCACTTGCATGCACACTGTAGAACCCCAAAGCAAGCTGACAGAACATTCTGTTCTGTGGCAACACAGTCAACTCACCCGATCTGCTGCCTCCTGGCATCCCTTCCCCAGCAACCCCGGGGGCCCTTCTCCGCAGTCCAGTAGCCACACGGTGGTGCTCAGGAACCTCGGTGCCTGCCCGGAGCACGGACACTGCCTCCGGGAGCTGCTGGCCAGAGGCAGCCCAGAGGCTGGGGGAGCACTAATGCTCCTGGTCCTTGAACAAGGGTTTTCTACATCAATGTTGGCAAGTCCCCCACGTCTACGGGCTTAGTACTTTAAAAATTCCTATGAAGTGTAACAAACAAACTAAGGTAAGATATGAAGGAAAAGAAAAGTGAGGGAGCCAAGAGTCATCCTAACATACTGCTGTCAATCCTACCGGAGCTTTTAACTTTATTTATATAAATCATATCAATGTGCATCACACGTAACGTGTGCTACCTATGTTGATAGCAGATGGTTAAGATTAAGTATCTGCATTTATTTATACTCTACTGCATCTCAGAACAGGCAGTCTACTTGATTTCTTGGCACCACCAGCACGTGTGAGGCCCATTCTTGCATGCATTGCTATCTACAGCTGCTATAATTGTGTGACTTATCCATGGGTAATGCCAAAAAATCAAAATTATGTTTATGCCAAAAACCCACTTTATTTATCAGGCATTCAGCTTTAGTGCAGGCGGCTCAAAAATGCATTCCCTTCTTTTCTTTTTAATACCTTGTCAGAATTTGATTAGTGCATTATCCCCTCTATTCTTCCAGGACCAGACTTTAAGCAACAGAATTCACTCTTCTACTCTTATCACATTTCCTCTTAGGCAAATCCTGCCTGCTCCATGAGGAGTCCAAAAATAATCTAATCTGCAAGGATTGACTGCCATGTGGGTATAGAATTTAATGAGTCCAAACTTGGTGGCCACATCATTTTCACAGACTAGTTCCATGGCTGTCAACAGCTAAATACCTAGAAAGTGTAAAAGTGTGCAAGGTGCTTGTTTGGGATAAATAAAAATCCATTGCCATCACCCCCAGGAGCACCACAGCAGCAACAGAGCCATCAAAAAGCCTCTGTTGGCACTGTGCCCATTGGCTCTGGTGAGACAGCTCTGAGCCACCGCTGAATGTCCCAACTGAGCTTAGAGGAGACAGTGTTTATGCTTCTGCTTTGGTTTGAGTTAAACCAGTCACTTTGTTTATCTTGATCCCTGTACTGCTCCAGCAATGATTATCCAATGTACAGCTTTTCTTTGACCATTGTAAGAGCAGAATACTCCACAGGTGACTGTTCCAACAGCACAGTTTAAGTTATACCTCATCCAAAAGCAAAGAACTGTGCATCTACTACAAAAAACTGGAAATCCCCAATTCCCACCCTGCTGCTTCAGTCACTTGGGAACAAGCCCTGATTCTTTCAATGACATTCAGATATTACAGGCACTACCATATCCATGATGATTTCCCATTTGATCAGTTGCCTCTTTGCCAATCAAAACAATCAAAGTGATTAATAAACCCCTGCAGTCTGGAAAAGGCCTGCTGTACATTCAGTGGACAGTAGTATCTGTCACAGTAGGGAAAGATCTGCTCGCTTTGCCATTCCAAGTTTCAGCTTTGGGAGGTCTATAAACCAGTCATAAACAGCTACTTTTAATTACAGTTAGGCTCCAGGTATTCACCTGCCAAAGTAAGATAAATCTGCAACACACTGAGAAAAAGTGCAGAATTGCTGAGTGACTGATTGAGCAACAGCCAAAGTCTGCCCTATCTTTACCCTCACTTTTACCATTTTTACACCGGCTTAGTCTGCAACATTCCTTGAAACATTCCCTGCTCCTGAGACTAATCTCACTATGTATTTATTCTTGCACTGCTCCAATTCCCAGTCCAACAGCTACCTCCTAAAGAATGCAGATTTGGGGAAAAAAAAAAAAAAAAAAAAGAAAACAAACCCAGATTCAAAAAGGATCTTTATTCTAGAATTGCACCTTTCCCTCTTTCTTCCACACAAACACTGTTATTTTGTGTTTTGTAAAAGTAGCTGTTGGGCAGCTGACTGAAAATAGAAAGCTTTAAATTCTGTACTTAAAAAAAAAAAAAAAAAGCAAACTAGATAATTTTTTCCCTGATTACTCTCAATCTGATGCTGGCAGATTGTTTTAGAAGTAAGTTATTTATTAAATAAATGTAATTTCCTTTTAACACTGAAGGTTTTATGGTCGGTAGAAAGTCACATGTTAGGCTTTCAGGGTAAAAGATGCTTAAAGAACAAAATAACTTCCATAATCACTTACAATAGTTATTGAGTCTGTAATGACTAATATGTCTGATTACCAGTAGAAAAGCAATGGCTGGCCCTTTCCTTGAAAAGAAAGCACCTTGTCCCATCTTCTGGACAAAAAGTGGCTGAACAGGATGGCAAGTTTTTCAGCCAGGCCACTCCAAGCAATCATAAGCTGAAGTACCAGTGATAAGGAGCTTTGCATACTGGGTTTGTGACAAGATGTAGGGCTGTAGTACTGCACAATGACTGCTTTCACCACAGCCCTGACCACAGCTCCTCCTTGGTGGCCACTTACAAGGGGTCACATTAGTACAGAGAAGTTTGTGAAGATGGAGGGTTAATGTAGCCCAGTGTCATCATGTCACTTCTTAGCTTCAGTAAGCCAGGGATCTTGTGTCTGCACTGAAGAATGATTCATTTTAAAAGAATGTACGTATCAAAATGCAGGCAGTTCTCCAACTACATACAAGCTGGACTATCTGTTTCTTGCTGATACAAATTTTTACACACTAGGGGGGAAAAGTGCTGGTTTCATGCAACACTTTGCACTGGATTATGTCCAGTTGCTTTACTTGTCATTATGCAACTTAACCCAGAGCAATTCAACACCCAAAGACAAAATTAGAAATACATAAATATATTTCCACTGTTTCATTGCTCTCCACAACAATATTTGTTTCACTTCCCAACCCAAGATGAACTGTGCAACACAAAACAAATTGTAGGAAAAAAATACCAATAATTTTATTTTTCTGAGTAGGGTATTTTGCTATTTGTTATTGTCTTGCATATCAGACCAGATGGGACTACTTCAGTTTTTTAAAAACAAAACCCTAGCATCTTGATAACTGGGAAAATTCATACATGGACAAAATCCATCATATATCAGCCCTAATCCAGGCTGAAGTTCAACTGACTTCCAGTAGCTTTGTCTGTGCAAGGGGTTGGCACTAATGGAAGCCAAAATCTGTTTTTACCAGAATGAAGGAACTTACAGAACAACTGAAAATAAAGGACAGGCCTATACATAAGTACAATTTCTCATCTCCAGAATTAGTTAAAGATAACTAACAAGTTAATTCAACACCCTTTTAAGGCATTAAAGAGATTAGCCACATTTTACTCATAGAGAAAAAGAATTTTAGCATATAGGAACAACTTTTTGATAGACTGAATAGAATCTGATTCCTAGATTCACCTCTCTTGTAATGAAGCAGTTTGTAGCCCAAGAATTCAACATATTCTGAGGCAATATCACAGTTTGCCCTTTTGGCTTTGACCTTTCTTTTACCTGCTTTTAGGGACCAAGGTTATTACTTAAGTGCCTGGGTGACAGGCTGGACAGAGGGGTACTGACACAAGGCACACAGTAAATACCTGTCCAGTGCCACAGGGAGTCAGCCTCAACATATGAATCAGAATTCAGATTTTCCATCCTGGGTTTTGCATATATCTCTCTGATAAGCCTAACTGATTTAAATATAAAGACAGAAGTTAACTGGTGGCAGAACCACAAAATGTACAGTAGTGGGGTCCAGTCCTGTACTTGCTGCTGATCTCTGACAAAGTAGATCTTTACTCCAAAACTTGGCTCATGTGAACTATCCAGCTGAGTACCAACCTGCTGCCATCCCTGGAGATCCTGCAACTGTTGCTGTTTTGTCCTTAAACTGAAAATTATCATCTTTCTTTCAGTATATGTTGACATGTTCCTTTTTTGACTAGAAAATAAATTTAGAATATGGGTGATGTTCTGAAGAATATGACTGATAATAACCACATCACCTTAACAGAAATTTCCAGTTGTTTTTACAGAGTCCATAAGGTAGAATTCACCAATAATAAAAGTATGATGGCTTTAACCATGGTAAGGTGTAGGATGAAAAATGTATAGAGCTTGGTAAAAACAAGGACACTTCAATTTTAAACTAAAGTAGTAGAGAAACAATGCAAGATTAATTCATCCTAATGATCCACAGCTTCTGTAGCTATCAGACCCACCTCATTAAGCAGATTCTAAATGCTAATTATATCATAATTTTAAGAGGAAACATTTATCTTACGGTGGTCCAGATTCAGTTGGCACTCAAATCAATGGGAACCTTGCCATTGACTTAAATGAAAACAAGAAATGTCTGTATAGTAGGCATTTATAAATATCATATGCTTGTCTCTGTAATTTCTAAATTATTGCACTGCTTAGAAGAATTACTCTTATCCCAGTCCCTGTAAAAAGCAACAGAATTTGCTTGTCTTGGACCTTGGAACACTGTGTAGGCTGTGTATTGCATTTATTCCTGTAAGAGAAAGTTAATTTCAGTCTGCAATCTCATCTGTTCTCTGGCCAATACAGAAATGACAGCAGCAGCCTCTGCTGCTACAGCCAGCTCTCCCCAAGCCAAAGTGACTGTCACTCTGCTTTATGAACCATCAAGAATAAAGAAGCAGCACACAGGGATATTGCTGGACTACAGGGATACTCAGGGTGGAATACACTGATTTTGACTGTTTCTGGTCAGAGGGATTTCTTAATGCTGGATAAAACCACCATTGCTATTGGTGGTTTTGCAATTTCCACCATTGCAATTCCCTGAGTATTCCTTTCTTATAAAGCTATAAATACAAAGAGCCATAAAGAAAGGTCTGACACAGAGAGCCTGTCTTTGCACACACAGGGGAAAATCCTTTCCATGTACTACACACTTCAAAAGATCATTTATTTGTCAGTTGTTCGGCCGGAAGGATTTAAATACAAATATAAAATTCAGAGGCCACAATTCCAATGCTGAGAAACTCAAAAGTTTTGTAAGAATTAAAAGCAAAGAAAAATAATATAAATGGAAGCTTGTAATAACTGTCAGTGTTGTCATTACTAATGCAACACAAAAAACCCCATTATATAGGCACTTTATCCTAATGAAAACAAATTAAGAGATTGATTCCACAATCTGTATTCATTAAGTTACCACTCTCTCCTTATCAGAACTCTGTTTAGAAATTTGCCAAGACTCCTGTTCCCTATGACTTCACAGCTGTAGAATTTACAATCCAATTCACCAGTGAGCAAATGTTGCCCCCAGAAATGTCAGATGATGCAAACTAGCTTGGAAAAGTCTGGAAAGTGCTCAGTGTTCCTCAGAACAGAAGTAGCCTTCACCACCAGGGAAAGATTCCTGTCACACATGATTCAAAGAAATGTATTTCATAACATTATTTGCATATATTTAAAAGTGAACACAATATAGACAATGCATTACATTCATTTGCGGAGTGGGCCTCAGTGTTCAGAAGAGTCACTTTGCCCAGTTTTTCCACTATCCCAGCAGCTTCTGTTATACTATTTAAAGACAGATTTTTACAATTCAGCATTCAACAAGCAGCTCTTTGAAAAAACATTTAAATGCATTTAAAGAAAACATCTTCTATATATGTACCTCAAAACCACACCTCTTTCCACAATCTGAGAAAATTTGAAACAAGCATGTAGGATGTAATATACAGGAGAATCCAGAGAGAATGTGGATTCCAGTGACTTTTTTGGGTACAGAGGCAGAGGGTATGACCCAAACTCAGAACTCAGAGTTTTTGTTAAATATAGCCCTAAAGTCTCACTATGCTTCAAAGTACGTGTCAGCTTCCTCTGCATTGACCAGTCTGTAATTTTACACCCTGTCAGGGATCCGTAAAAACAGCCTTAACATGAACCAGGTCTGTTTAGCTCACTGAGAGCCTGTCCTGTTAGGAAACACTAGAGCTGGAGCAATATTCAGGGGCTTTTTTAATTTTGTGCTGTTGCTTTTGCACCAAGACCATAAGATTAGTGCTGTGAGAAGCAGCACAAGCTAGCAAGTTCCTACTGCAGTATTATTCATCTTTGCTCAGTATAAGCACACTGGGGTAAGATACATAATCGTTAGAGACAACAGTTTTGAAAAAAATATAATTTAAGTGTCCCAGGAAGATTTCTACTTTTCACTTACAATTTTAGTGGGGATTATTTTCCCAGAAACAATAGGGACCCATTAAGTTTCTTCCATCTTCTACTTAATTCACTGCTAGTAATGAATTGCACTAAATAGCAAAAAATATTTCACACACTGTTCTTTAATTCTGAGGTTTCTAATACTGATGCCGTTATCCTTCAAATTAAATCCTCTGCCATGAGCAGGTAAACAAGTTTACATGGTTCTCTTAAGAATGGTGCTAAAGGCACCATGGGGATTTTGGGTTAGCTGAGACACAGGATATATGATCCAGCAGATCCTAACTGGAATTTCCTTAGTAGCTGAAACAGTAGAGGACAAGCTGAATTATCAAATTCATCAGACAACTTAAAATGTTCCTAAATTAAGTGGTAGGCTTAAAAATTGTTGTTTTTCCTGGGCTGGACTGTAGTGGAACAAAGATAAATTTCAAAAGCACTGTTTGAATCGAAGTATTTTTATTCTAAATGGAGTTAACAGTATTTTTTTGTATGTTAAGCCTTTTTCACCCTTACACCTTTCAAAATAATCAGGAAAGAGACATACATAGACATCTCATTTGTTCTTTTAATTGTGAACATTTCTCATCTATGCTTTTTCAACCTCTTCCATCTGCTCTGTATGTGTTCAGCATTCCCTCAACACAGACAGTTTAGTAACTGCATTAGCTCAGGTCTGAATTTCTTACATCAACACCATGTCATTACAAATAAGTAGGTTAGGATATTTAGTCTCACTCCTACTTCTTACAGCAGGGCTGTAAAATTGTTGTGGCAATTGACCTTCAGTCCACAGTTTGCACTTTGAAGTCCGTAAGATCACTTTAGGGAAACAAATCACTACTATATTTCAATGAGGCTTACCTAGATTATTTTACAAAAACAAGGAAATAAAACCCAAACTCTCTTCAGTTAAATGTAATGTGGCCATCTGAAAACAGATTTTGTTCTTTTGAGAATGCTGAATTTCAGGCTACTTTTCTTCCTACAGGCACACTGCAGGGCTGAGTAAGGCTGTGTAATGAGGCTTCTGCTCTACTCATAGCCAGCTGCCATCTCCACAAGCTGCCATGGCCTTTAAACGGGCTTTACTGGAGAAGCTGAGACAACAAGGGCCAAAGTGCTGTGGCCTCATCCCAGAGTCAGCACTCCCAAATCCCCCTACCCAGGCAATATCACTACACACGTGATACTCCAGAGTGCAGTCTCCAGGACATTTATTGATGTTTCCCTCAGCATAATAGCATAAAAACAATTATGGAAAGGGAGTTTAGGCTCTAAAGATTACATTTTTATTTTCCATTTTACTGACTGGCATTTTTTTCTCTAATAGCTGTCTTGCTATTTTTGCCATTGTTGCTGTTTACAGTGTTCCTTGGAAAACTCTGGTGGGTTGCTGAAGATCTGGCAGAATTAGGACACCAAGGTACAGTGAAAGTGATGCCTGATTATCACATTGTGGGATTTTTTTCGGATTACTTCTAGTTGTAAAACTGGGTGAAATCCAACTCCACTCACCCAAATGAAATCTTCCTTTTGGAAGGTGAGATGCTGGCCATGTCAGCAGAACATGAGTTCCCATTTTTAGTTTGTTTTGTTAATAACACTTCACTTCTCTAAACATTGCCCATGTACTCAAGGTCTAAATAAAAGTTTATTTTGCAAACACATGTGATTATAGAAGATGTCCAGGTCACCACTACCTGGGTAGTCACTCTCTCTCAGGTCCATCAGAGTCATTGCTCGTCAGAAAGTACCTCCATCAAAATGGAACAAGTTTACAAAGATTAAGCTGATCATTTCAGCTGCCTGCGTCCATAAAGGCACTTTCATAACTGCTTAGAGGTATTTTAATAGTGGTAGCCTTATGCATCAGCTTCAGCAAGGCTTAAAACAACTTTCAAACATTATTCAGTGGAAGCTCCTCTATCTGTTTTGTAATAATACCTACATATTTAGTAGAAAAATATGCTTAGTTATCTAAATATTTTCTTTAAAGCATGACTTGAATTCTTCTACTAGTTCTAATCTAATAAGGCATATACTTTACTTCCTATGCCAAAAATTTCCATCATTTATAACCAGAAGCATTCATAATTTAAATGACTGTCTCTGCTGTTGATGACACCATCAATTATAAGGTTATGTGATGAGGAATATCCGCACTGATTAGCACACATTTTTCAACATCAATGTTGAGCAAAGTTCTATATAGCTGGAACTTTCAGCAAATAGCTGGGATCTGGTATTCTGAGATAACAACTTTGAGCATTGCTTAGTAAAGGCTTCACATTTCACCTGATAATCAAATTTCAGTAACATCACATTGAACAGAGAAGTAATTAACATTCTAGCAAAAATTTTAATTCCAAATTTGGCCCAGAACTACAGCTTGTACAGCACAGCTGTAGGACATACAACACATTTGCAAAATGCTCTTACTTTTCAAATTCAGCAAAGCACTTAAGCATATATTCTGCTTAACACCTGCTTCCATCCAGCTCTGCTCAGAAAAGGACAAGCCAATACAGAGAATTCAGGAATCAGCAAGATACCTTCTGCTCTCACCTCCTGGATTTTCAAACCTGGAGGTTGCTATACAGTATATCCAAATGCAAAAGTTTAAAAATAATGAGTCAAATCCTTAAAAAAAATTAAGATTGATCCAAGAATCTTGAGTTTTGTTTACCTGTTTTTTGACTATATAATATAATGCTACTCTGAGCTGTCTCAGAGAATAATAGATGCAGTCAAGCATCATCCCATTTACTGCTGCCAGGCCTTGACTTGTGTGACCAAGAGCACATGGTCCATTTCTGAACAGCTCAATGACTTTTTCTGCTTTAACAGCTAACCAGTCACAGCCAGACTGGAATTTCTCTTAAGAAAGATAATGCCTCCTACCCTGGAGCTCCAGCTAGCTTTTACCTCCTGAAGTTTCCACTTTAAAAAAAATCTTTTTAATTAAGAGCAATCAATGCTAGAACCCAGCCTAGATGGAGGTCATTATGATGCAAGGGAAGACTGTTACATGAATTTATAAAAAGAATACAATACTTCACATTTGACTGCAGCAATTTGCTAACATAATGAATATGTTGTTTTCCCATAAAAGAATAATAAGGACTCACATTTTATGTCTGTGTTGTTCCAGACTATACAATAGAGCTTGAAATCACTAGACTATCTGGACACTGGTATTACTCAGGAACTACAACACAAATGCAGCACTGTATGGGAAGAACAATGCCTGCTTCTGTCTTTTCCTCCCACTGATCCTTTAAATATTTGAAGAGTGGAATCCTTTTATTGATGCACTATTTGATTAAACCAGACTTAGCTCTCAAATGCTCAATGAATTCTTGTTTGTAAAGTCCTAATGCTTTCATATCCGATGCCATTATGTCTCTAGTATCGATTTCCATATTAATTCAGCTTACTTTTCTATAGTTCTCATTCTAATTATTGTCAGTCCTTTGCTGTTTGTTGGCAATGTCTAGCAGGGGATGAAGGAATGCTTCTGAGTTTCTGGGCCTGTGTGCGTGCCCTGGAGAAGTGAACTCCACATTTGGACACCACCCAAACACTCATCAGCCCCTTGTTACGCTCCAGTGTCCACAGAAAGCACAACCACAGAGCCTGGACTGGAGCTGGGACAAGTTTTGAGCAGTTCCTGATCTCAGCAAACAGGGTAACAGGGAGTGAAGTCCCACCTGTCAGGGCACCTATAAATCAGACTAGGTATAGGCTTTGTGCACAGGAAAAATATCTCTAAGAATCAATTTTATGTCAGTCAGCATTTGGGTGTTTTTGAACCTATATATCCTTTAAATTTAGATAACCTTAGCAAGAAAGTCTTCCAGAAAAATCCATTATTCATGAATTGCCTTATTCAGCAATATCAATACTAGATTAGTTAATGGATGTATAACAACCCAATTCTTCTTTCACATTCCTGCAGTTACATAACTGCAAGTTATTTCTTTTTATAGCTGGCTACACTGTTGACACAGTGATAAGGAATACACAAGAACACACAAACAGACTAAAAAACATATCTTATTTGAAAGCCTGCTGCAAATGATGATTATTTATAGCACTTATAAAACACAGTCATGGAGCAGGAGTTCACTGGGCAGTGTACATGAACACACAGAGGAATGTTATAATTTCTATAACAAGGACCCCCTTTAGGGATCTGATCAGATGGGAGCTGAAGATCATAGCTCAGGATCAGAATAGAATAGATCAAATATTGAATAGAACTTCTGTTTCAGCACAAATCTTTGCTTCCAACTTAGCCAGTAAATACTGGCTTGACAGAACTGATTTTATTTTCTAGTCAAAAAACCTTTTCTTTGGCAATTTTATCATTATACTTCCAAGAATGGTAAGTTTAAAAATTATGCTTTACACATACAAGAAAAATATGACTGAAGTAATTTTGTAAATTAGCTCTTTAAAGGGCAGTTGGAGTTGAAAAGTTCCATTGTAAATTTTTAGAATCTCTGATTATTTACCCCAGAGGTTGTCAACCCACTTGACACTAGATGATTGCTGGTGAAAAATAAATTACTTAATTTTGGAGATTCATTCAAGCCTGCAAAAATAAAACAGATGTTACTTGATATATTTCCCATGTACAGCTCTGTTGCCCCTAGCAACTGTTTGAGCATTTTTCTTTTTCAGCATTCTACTGGTGGGTAATTACAAGGTGTCTACAGATATTACATTAAGTAATACAAACTTAAAACCATTTACAAATATTTCCAGATCACTCTAAGAGCTACATTCCTCAAATGACAGCAGCATGATGCCTTAATGTAATTATACTAAGTTACATTCATGCTATTTCTTTCATCTCATACATTCCCAAAGCAAATTACTATCTGAATGAGTAGTCCTGTTTCACTACTCACAAGTCATTTAACAACAGGTTAAACACATTATATAAGGTGATTTCTGTTCCTTGACTGGTAACTACAGATATCCCTATCATAAGCATTCAGGCAAGACAACCTCAGATATAAACAAGGGCAGCAACTCAGCTTACTTAAGTTAAAGTGGGCATTTGCAATTGTTTAGTGTTTTAGTTATTCTGTTGCACACACAATTCACATCAGCACTCAAAGAAGAATTACAAATATATGTGACAGAACAACCTCAGAACTAAAGAAATAAAACTCTTCAACCTGGGGAGGTACCTTCAGGTGTGACAGGAGTTAAGCTCAAAAATGGGAAGAATAAAACAAGAGAGGAACATTCCATTACTGAGTTCTCTAGAAGGCAAGACTTGAGAAAGGTGAAATGCTCAAGTCCCAAGGTTTAAAACTGCTTTCAGTGGTATCCTGACATTCTGAAAGGGATATCTTCATTGGTTTTAATACTTCCCCAGATCATCTCCTTCCAAGTTGGATGGCAGCTGGAAAGTTACTAACTGTATTTGTTTTAAGGAAGTAAAAATGATCAGATGTTTTTGCAATCTCTAATGTAGGGCTTGAAAATAAAATGGTTGCTGGAGGTTGGTTGTTTAATAGAGTTACATGATCCTTGTGCATTTCATCCTGCCAGCCAGTGCACATGTTCTGGATCTCTAGTGCCTCCAATCTCACTGCAAAAGTGACTCCAAAATTTACTGGAGTCTGAATGCAGCTCAACAGACCAGAGCCATAAATCATTCGACATTCATGTGTTATCCTTAAAACTTCAGAGAACAAAAGGAATCATCTTGTTGAGGGCACTTGGAAAACACAACACATTTGTACAGAAGACTGGATCACATCATTCACATACAGGAGTTCTAACTAATGGCAATGGCAACAGTCCACAGGCATTAAGGGAAATAACAGCAATCAAAGCTATTTTTAAAGGGAAGAGTGGGGGCGAGGGGTTAACATATGTGGAATTAGCTCTGGGCAAAATGAGAAGCCATTGCATCTAAAATCAAATGCATTCTCTGAAACAGACACCAGATCCCAAATTCCCATGTAGACTCCTGTTGTCCAAGAGTTTCAGCAGAATTTGGCTTCATCATGCCATCAGTTTTTATGGCATCAGTTTTCTTTATGGCTGGACACCTTGCTTACTTAACATCAGTTGTTGGCACTATGTAGGCAATTTTCTAAACTGGAGGGAGAGAAAAGGGTGGTGTGTGCACAAGGGAGAGGAAAATTTTTCCCATGTAGAAAAAGTCATTTCTCAGAAGAGTTTGAGGGGGGAAAGGGATAATTGTATCCCTGCTACCAGATGTCCCCAGTGGCAGCAAGAGTCAGTATTAAATATCTATCCATCAAATTCTTCTTGACATTTTTCACCGTCAGCTGCTCAACAACCCATTGACAAAACTGGGAAAGCTGAAATCTTCCACAGCCATTCGTAACCAGTGGTTCTTCCCTGCAGAAGAATTATCTGTGTCTGAAACTTTTTCATAGAGGAGAGACATGCAGAATTTGTAAAAAAAAAAATCTATAGCAGTAATTTTTCTTATGTCTATATACAAGACATCTTGTCTTATGTCTAGCAAGTGAAATAACACCCCCTCCACATCTTTTGCACTAATCTTTTGTTGCTTTTTCATCAGCTGCTGTCAATGTTGGATGCACTAAGGTCTCACAGATACCCCACCTGCTGCTTTTGAGCCTCACACAAGGATTTATTAGTCTTTGGCTTCAGTGCTTGGCTAGGTCTGCTTTCCATCTTAGGGGGAAATGATTCTGAAAAAAGATGCCTTGGTACTCTTCCTGATACTAATACAGTCTCTGCACTGTCACCTCTTACTGTTCCAGTACCAGAAGCTGTGAGGCCAATTGCACTGTCATCCCTTGCCACCCCATAGCCCTGGCTATAATGCCATCTTGTGCTGTCATCCATATGATTTGTCTTTCACTGTTCTGCTACCTCAAGCCACATGTGCGATCCAAGCTGACAAGCTCCTCACCCAGTTAGGCTATGACATTCAGAAAAGAAAATTAGGATGCTAAAATTGTTTCCATGCTTTTTTAACAAAATTCCTTGCACAAAGGCACAATTGGAAATAGCCTTGGCCAAAAAAAAAAAAAAAAAAAAAAAAAAATCACTTATCTAAAAGAGATCAAACGGTAGGCTACAAAATTGCAAAGCCACTCTTCAGATACTGTTCCCTGCCATGATGCTCCTATTGATACTTTGCTCTCTATTCTGGAAGCAAAGATCTTTCCTGTAGGGATCAGGGGCTTTTGTCTCAGAGACAGCTGTGTAGATCACGACCCTGTTGCTTCTTACATACATAACTAAACAGTTACATATAGAACATGCAGAATTCTAAGATTTTCTCTGGAAACATACCAGATCAAATACCCTTCAACCAAAGAAATATTCTGATGGACTGACATAATAATATTTTACCTCCTATGGCAACAAATTCACTATGTAGTTGTTTTGTTTTGTTTTGTTTTCAAAACAATAGACCAGACATTCTGGGAGACACCACCACTATTATATTCCCTAAACGGTACAAACAATATTTGAATAGGTATTTTCTTTGTCTGTTTGTTTAATGCTCTAAAGATGAAACTCGATCAGGTGTAGTGTCTACTGATAACACTCTTTCATATTTAAACACTCATTAAAAGCATCTCTTCAGAAGTTTGTACTGCTTCATTTCATCTGACTCCTCTGACCAAGCATATCAGATTGTGGGGTTTTTTTCCAGTCCTAGATCATACGGAGAAGTTGGTATTTTCTGCTTAATTCAGAAGAAACTTAATAGGACTATGTCCTTTTTGCCTATCTGGCCACTTATCTTGTTTCGTTTGCAAATATCATATGTATTCTCTTGAGATAAAAATAGTGCAAGATGATTAGTTAGGCAAGTTCATTTGACACCATTCCCCCTTCGTGACGCTGAAATCTAAAATCTGTATATGGTATACAACCTAAAGTATATATATATGCAAGCTCAGCTCTGCTGGAGACACACAGCCAGTACGTTCCTCCCAACCTGAAGGCTTCTTTATCCAGTCAAGAAGACCACAAAGGTAAGCTGATTAGATCCCCTGCTTTCAAAAAAAGAAGCACAAAAGCAAAATGCTCCATGAATGAAAAGTGCCTATGCAATGAAAATATCTAGTCTTAGATCAGCTTCCAGTATGTTGTATCTTTACAAGCTAACAGAATAGAATCAGCATTCAGAGCACAGGATGGAAAATGACAGGAATGATGCCCCTCGTAAAAAAATGATGCAATTTTTATATTTTCCTCCAACTTTCTCATTTTTAATCCTGTCAGCACTAAGAATTAGGTGAATGGCAGAGCTTCCAACTATCTTGCCTAGTGCTGAGAGGGAGAAGTGCTTTGCAAAAGAAGCCACTGGGACAAAGTAATTGCTAACAAAACAATTCATCTGCCTTAGCTGGGGATGTACCCATTTCCATCAGCATGAATTTGTTCCATTGTCTCCTTGCACCCTCTGAGATATTCAGAAAGGGACTGAAATGACTGACAATTTCCTCTGCTGCAAACCAACAGGTATAGAGGCAGCCATTTCATATTTTAGGTGAAGTTTGAACCAGTGTGTAGATTTCACACCAGTGCACTTACTATAAAGCTTACCAGCATTCGTTCCCTTCTCATGAATGTTGCTTAGACAGAATGATATTGTTAAAGGTCAGTTAGAGATTAATGAAAATATAGTTCTGTTCCCCTGTGTCTTTCACTAATTCTTTTTCTATTCTTTAGTTCCTCTTCCTTCATTACATGAAGCTACTTTACAGTAATGAATTTATGGTAATGATGCAATTTTTACATTGCAGGCAGTCAGCACTGGTGTGTGAACTTTACCAAACTGTAAATGCATTCATGCTATCTGTGTTCACACTAAAAAACTGGCCAGAAAATCAGGTCTTGCAGTATTTTCTTAAGTGCTTTTGTGACTTATTGCAGCTGTTGGTAGCCAAATGAGATAAGAGTATCTTTTGTAAAATGGTGCTGTATCAGAAGAAAACACCTCTTCCACTCTACTAGAAAAGGATATTAAGTCTCAATACTGCTCTAAGCACATCGCTATATTAAAATGCAAAAATCTGTATGAAAATCTGATTTACTATCACCTACATGGAATAAAAAAGAAACCCACAACATACTCTAGAAAACTTGTTTATAAAACTATCATGAAATGTAGTCTTTCAATGATACAGCAGCCCAGCAAGCCAGATTTATAGTGCAGTTACATTTATCATTGCAACCAAACAGAGGAACATACTCTTCAAATTTAGAAATGCTTGAAACGAGTACAATTATTATTACTTATTTTAAACTACCATTTTAATTCTTTGAAAAGATCACTACATTTACTGATAATAAGAATATATTTTTTAAATTCCAATTACATTGATTCTAAATATAGTTCTATGGCACATACTGAGCCGTATCTTTTATGCATGCTGTAAACATACACTGATTTTAATTGAGTAATAACCCAACCCCGGGATAACCCATGCAGTAGTCATGAAGTTTTGTTGTGCTAGACATCCTTCATTGGCTCTCCCAGTGCAGTGCAGGCATCAGATCTTCCAGAAGCCCCACTCTCCTGCAAGCAGAATTCCTCTCTCATTACCCAGCTTTAAGGAGAAGCACCTGCTGCAGACATCTGTTACATTACACTCCACTTACAATTAGATTAATAATGTCTCCCCTATCACATGCTGTCGCCTCAGCATCTTCAAATAGAGCCATGAAAGAGGTAGAGAAGTAATTTTAATGACTAAGTAGCTCACATTTAATTTATTTTACAGTTCAACAATGGCCATCACTGACATCCTTTCTGCTAAAGATATTGAATCTGCTCTCTCCAGCTGCCAGGGTAAGGAATGGTCTCTCTGCAGTCAGAAGATGCATATCATTTTTATGTCTTAAAATGACATGCCTATCATTTTCCCCTTAGATTCCTTCCCCGTGAGATCTCTTTCTAGCTACATTACAATATAGTCCCTTGAATCCAGAAAGTCTCACAAGTGTTTTTTTTATGGGTAACATTCCTGAAACACAGAAAACCAATTAAAGTGCCACAGATATAGTTAGTGCTGGCTTAACTCCAAACTCTGCTAATTTAAAAACCTCTTAAAAAACTATTTAAATCTTCAGCCTTTTCCTCCAAAATGTAAAAAAAGCCCCTCAGCCTGCAGAATCAAAGTGTCATTTGTGAAGCAATGACCAGTCTCAGTTCTATTAGAGTTCCTCAGCAGGGTCGAGCCAATTTTCTAAATGCTCAAAGAGGTATTTTAAGACTGTGAAGTACTGACTCTTCTACCAAATTCTTCACAAAGTAAGAACTAAGTGAAGATGAAGTAAGAATTACAGGAGTTGCTCCATAACCCACAGTAATACCCTCTAAATATGTTATTAATTGCATTGCATAAAGCCTGAGGAGAATGTGATATAAGACCACAGGCACAGAGTGAGTGAAAAGGGAAATTATCTACTCTATTTTCTTTTTTTGCTACACTGGGGAACAAGGGAAAGAGGAGGAGGCTGATGCTTTAGAAAAAGACATACATATTCCTAAGGAATACATACAGTAGTAGCAACATCAAGGGAAAATATTAAAACAACTTCCATTTCTTACAGCTGATGACTCCTTCAACTACAAGTCTTTCTTCTCCATGGTTGGTTTATCCAGTAAAACTCCTGATCAGATAAAGAAAGTTTTTGGAATCCTTGATCAGGATAAGAGTGGTTTTATCGAAGAAGAGGAGCTTCAGTAAGTATTTCTTTAAACAAAACAAACCTTTGAACTTGCTTTGTGTCCTAGAAGAATCTTGCAGTTATTTTAAAAATAAAACACAACACTTTATCTTTCCTTGACTCTGAGTGGATTTCTTCAGATACTAAGAGCTGGCATTACATTATAAGCGTTTTGGCATGAGTTCAAAAAAACCAGAAATACCAATATTCCACAGGTATTTCAGAGAATGAAAATCGAGCACAGTATTCTACCCTGTCCCGTTTCAGGCTATTTCTGAAGAATTTCTCTTCAAGTGCCAGAGTCCTCACCTCTGCAGAGACCAAGGCTTTTCTGGCTGCAGGTGACACCGATGGTGATGGCAAAATTGGAGTGGAAGGTAAGACTTTTGGAAAAACTTATTAAATTTATTTTTGTTAAATGCATGCATTTAGGGCTACATTTAAACTGTGACTTGAAGAATACTTCCAAGTACTTTGGCCTGTTACTTTCTGCCACAATTTTTACACTAGTGAATACTCCTTTATTTACACACCTTTATTGCCATTTGGTCTCTGGTGCAGCAACAGCACATTTGGGCACAATGTAGATCCTGTTCTTCTAATGAATAATAACAGTTTTGGGGTTATTTCTGCTGTGTATCTGACTGATGGACTCAATGTCCCAGATTTTTAAAACATGCTGAACATCTATTCATTTTCTGAATTGCCATTTTGGCAGTGGATGCTCTGCACTTCTGGCCATATGACACTTCCATTTTTAAACACACTTCCACCTACATGAGCTTAACTCTTCACCTACACTATCAAAGCTTGGCCAATACTACTGAGTGGTTAATTCTGTAGTGTAAAATAAAAATGGTATTGTTTCTCAAGGCTAGGCCTGCTGCAATGCAGCACAAAATTTTGGGCTGGAAAAATAGCTGGTAAGTGCAAATTTCACTGGCTAGTCCTTCTGGAAAGAAATGAAATCAAATACCTAAAGAAAACATCACAGGGATGATTTGAACTGCTCAGGATATTTCTAGTAGAAATTGCAGCACAGGAAAGCACGACATTATGCATCATGTATTAGAGATGAAGTCACTGAAAAGAGGGCTTTCTCAGCTGAACTAGGACAGGTGGCAGTAACTCTAAGAGACACACATGCTAATCTTAGCCAGAGTTTGGAGGAGAGAGAGCTACACTGTTGGAGGAATTTGCTTTAGCAGCACCTTTTGCAGCTTCTGTTTATGAGTCCCAAATAGGGCATTATACCATGCAGATCTTAGCCCTTAACCACTGAATTTGCCCCTCTGAAAATACATCACTGCTGATATTTTTTCTTTGGAATAACGTAACAAGTGAAAAAAAATCTCTCATATTGAAAGCTACAGGCTCCACCAAATTCAATCTCTGCTTCCTTGGCTATTATCAGAGTTTATAACAGGTTAAAGATAATACACCTTTAACTCAGGACTTCCCATAAATATGCATTTACACACACTCTCCTCCTCCTGCACATATTCTTTTTAGGGAGTGAAAAATCTGTTACACCCTCAGAATCTCTGTTTGGCAGTAGCTTGTGCAGTGTTATAATAACTTTGGAAGCCCTCCATAGCTAGGAGCTTAAGTAATTTTTACCTTTCTTATCTAAAGAAGTTAAAAAAAAAATTAACCCAGTTTTCTCATTTGTTTTATTTTCTTCCTTGACAGAGTTCCAGTCTCTGGTGAAGGCATAAACAGCAGTAGACCAAAGGCAACCTTGGACTGACTCTTCCAATTACCTCGTCCAACAAGCATTCACATTCAGAATGTGTTTGTACATTTTTGTATTGTTTCAGACATTAACAACTCCCCAAACACCAATTTCACACACCAAACTGCTGAGAAACTTTGCAATGTATAGATGTTTTGGTGACATGGTATTGTTACATTTCCATTTTAAAAAAGGCACTTTGTGATTTTCAGCCACTTGTAATGTTGAAATGCCTGGTAGAGGGGAGTAAAAAAATTTAAAACAAACAAACAACAAAACAAATCTTTTGGGGGAAAAGCTGCTTTTTTAATTCCAGGTTTTCTATCTTCATACTTGACCATGCTGACTCACCAGATACAGTTCTGTTGATCTTAAACAATATGATGACTTTTAAGGCTTAATTGTACTGATTTCACTGAGTTTTATTTCTGCTTAGTGCTCTGATCCTTGAGGAAAAGAAATGCTAACAAGACAGCTAAAAATAATTTACATTAAATCCTAACACTGAGAATATGAGAAAAAAATTTAAAAGGAGTTGACACACAGCTCAAAGCATGGAACAAATTTGTGGGTAATTTTACAAAATGAAATACTAGGCTATCAAATGTGTTGTCAGAAAGTGTTTATTGCCTAAAATGTAACTCTCCCTTAAGAAGATTTATCTTTCTTGAAATCTAAGGCAGCTGTGAGATAGAGGAGAAGGGTCTAATCCCAACTCTTACACTGTCACAAGTCACAGTCCCCCGACAACATGGCCTAGAGGTTTTCCTCTGACCATTGAACATGTTGCTTATTTCTGACTGAGCTGGTTGGAAACTTCCTCAACAGCATTTAGGTGTCTTGTTTTCCATCTACCATGACATGGTTCCAGCTCACAAGTACACTGTCTTTAAATACTCCCTGTTGAAACTGGATGATATTTATAACATATTTTGGCAGCTGTTTTGAAGAAAAGCAAAAGCAAAGTTGTCTGGAACTTTTACCTAACATTCAGTTGTTGGCATTTCCATGAGTTATGAGATGATTATGTGAGGCAAGTACAGCTCACTCATACCTAACCATGTCAGAGAGCTGCTCAGCAGATTTAAGACAGCTAATGCAAAAGAGGAATTCTAGCAATCAGACTCTCTGAAGCCTTTGCAGAATTATAATGAATCTAAATCCTAATTCTATACCCACCACCTTTGATGTTAAATCTAGTCTTAAATTAGAGCTACTGTTAATTGCAGCACTGAAATATTTTGCATAATGATGAGACTCTGTTTGTTCCTTTTACCTTATTCATTTTCCTATCTGCTGAAAAAAAAATACCCAGAGCAATCCAGATCTGCAGCAATATACAGATGTAATATATACATTAGCTCTTCAGACTGCTAATCACTAAAATATCATGTCACTTGTTCACAAGCAGATGGCATACACAATACCATAACTGACAGATCTGATACTGCATTCCTTGCACATCTGAAAAGTCTCATGTGGAATGCAAGAAATGCAAGCCTACATAGTGGCCTATTCTGCATTTTGGAGATGCTAAACAACTGCAAATCAATGCTTTCCGTTGACACAAGGGAGAATTAAGTACTTCTGAGAAACTGACAACTCTTGTGTATGTTCCAACTTTAAGTAAAACTTAGTGGTGTTAATCTGTTCTTCTTAAACACCAGCTCATGGCAAGTAGATAAATTTTAAATTGCATTAGAAGGAATTGCAATAACTCAAAAAAGTCCCCAGTTTCAAAATAAACATATAGACTGTTCATCAGAAAAGATGCCCAGTCCCTGTTAAGTCCTCTGGTGGCACTTGGATCCACATTTTTAGAGATTACCAAACTAGGAGAGAACATCTTCCACCTAAAGGAAACAACTTCCAAAAATGTCAAGTTTTCTTGGAAGGTTCATTTCAATGAATTTAAGTTCAGCCAGTGGCAGCCTTCAATTTCCTCAGGGAATGAAAAACATCATTGCACTAGAAAAAATCTTTGATAGCAGGATGTCTCTGTGGATGCCACCTGAGGTATTCAAGAGACAAATGTTGACATCACAGTCTTTCCACAATAAAAGTAAAGAATCACAGATTCTGGAATTCACACATGCTGGAAAGGATCTCTGGCAGTCTCTGGCCCAATCAGTTCCTCAGAAGGCCAACTTAGGGCACACTGCTCTAAGCTGAGTTTGAGTATCTTCAAGGATGGAGATTCTATAACCTCTCTAAGCAATCTAATAAGTCATGATTAAATCCTCTGTATCAAGCTTTTGTGAATGAAGTACACAAATAAAACTCTGCTGAGTACACAGATAAACCAAAATTGCATTAGAAATTATTTATACTAAATTGCATTAGAAATTATTTATACTACATCAAATCAGAAAGGATCTAACAACACCCTGTATTATCACACTGATAACTTGTACTCAGGCTTAGAGTAAGACCATTCGACTCAGTACAATACTGCTTCATAATTCACTGGATAAAGAAAATGTTGTTTATTTGTTTTATCTTTCCTTAAGAAAATTAAGGAGCAAGCCAAAATGTGAATGGGAGATCTGAGTTCTACTAAGCCCAAAGACTGAGTTCCCAGACACACCTCAGTCTCCTCATTACCCTGTAAAGCAATTTAATCTCTAATCCTCCCAATACTTCTTGTGAAATAAGCATAAACTATGATGTCTTTAAGTGGAAACCAAACACAAAGATTTACTGTTCTACAAAAACTCTTAGAAAAAGCATATAGAGGGCCAGGGTGTTGAATCCAACATCGCAAACCCACAATAGTGCTCCAGCCACTGAATCCATGATTTTTCTTAAACTGAAATTTTAGGTTGTCCTGATACAGGAGCAGAATCATGCATAAGATACAATCTCCTGGTATTGAGTGGAAGCTGGATGCTGCTGAACTTTATATTCCCTTGGAAATCCCAACTCAGAGCCATCTGTAAACTTCAGATTCAGTTTCAGCTCTCCAATTTTCAAAATCTCACCGTCAGCTTCTAACAAGTAAGAGAGCACAGAAAGGGCAAAGGGATGTCAGAACATTCATTACACACATAGACTGGTAAAGTTTCTCCTTTGAGTTAGCAGCCAACCCATGTGGAAAATCTTTGATGCAGCATCATCAGAGGCTCCTAGAGCTCTTCACACAAACAGTGTGGGAAGAGAGGGTCAAAGCTGGATTCATTTCCTGGAATGGGTTACTGAAATAGATACATCTTGATTAAATACCCTGAGCAGACATATGCCTGATATTTTCCTGCTTTCTTGTTCGGATATTTAAAAACACATTGATAAGCAGATGTTGTGAAATGTGGACTTATTTAAAGCCTTCGCATTTTGTGAAACCTAATTTACACAATCCTTTTGGTTGCAGACATAAAAAGATACCACTACTCTTGCATGGACTTTCTAGCACAGTCCTGTACCAAAGGCCTATAGAGCAAACTATCCAGCATTTGGAATATGGCTGCTCCATAACTTATGATTTGTTTATCAGCATGTCCTACACCCACAAAAAGAAGAAAATCAGAGGGGTTTTTATATCAAGCTCCATATATATATATATATATATATTTAGATCAAGCTCAGATCATAACATCACTTCCAATATGGAAATCAGATAGCCCTAGATTATACCTGCCCCCACAGTTACAAAGATATTATTGACCTTCAGTTCAAAGAGGGAATCTATGTCAAAGTAAAATATGCAAATACTTGACTCAAAGTTTCATCACAAGAAGATATTAATCAGCCGGGGTTTGTTGGATACTGATTTTCAGCTCTAATTCCCAGGCTTCCAGAACATGACAGCCTGTGGTATTTAGCTAGCATAAGAATAAACACAGTAAAACCTAGCTTTGTTAGACAAAATAGCCTGTTCTTCCTAATCATCATTCAAATCCTCTGGAATTATTTCTGAATTTTCCATTTAGTCTGTTTATAATCCTGTCTTTTGCGTGATTTCCTGTACTGGGCTCTTTTTTTGTTTGTTTTCCTTGCTCATGAATACCCAGCTGTTAACCTGTTCTCATTCTCAGTTCCTTGCTTTTGCCTCACCCCAAGTAGTCTCAGAGGTCTCAGGGCTGGACTTGCCTGTCTTTGGTGCCATCTAGAGACAACCTCTACTTTGCCACAGGAATACTCAAAACCATGTATGGATTAACTGCTTTGCAGTCTCAATGTATTCTTCCCACAAGGATTCTCACAGTAGCTTTATGCTATGTTGACCAAGCATTGGGCTTTATTTCAAATGTAATGGCATTACTCAAATATTATTTAAATATGCAATGCACATATAGGTATGTGTAGGCATGAAGTGTTCCACCAATGCCTTTTAATCCTGTTGGTCAATTTCAGTCATTCTTGAGGTCAGGAAGTCCCAATAGATTTTATAAGATAGGTGAGCAGAGGATCCTGTTTATAGCCAGTAAGAGAAGACTGTAACTTGAGCTTAGCTACTGCTGGAATTCTTGCAGACATTTATTTTTCAGTACAGAGAGAAAACCAAATATGGATTTCACTGCTCAGTTTCACTGCTTACCATTAACTAATGCATATTCCTGTGTGTTGCCAAACAACTAACACCCTTCTTTCTATACACGGGCACATTTATTATGATGACTTAAAATGCACACGATGAATTAAGACTAAGCAACGTCTTCAATGTTAGACTTTTACTGTCTAAAGTACATATTTCAGAATTTAGGTAACCAAAACATATGTATCAGCTTACTGAAACCATTCTTAGGTGATTTAAAATTGAAAGTTTTATCTGTGAGATTCTACTTGTATGTCAGATATATCTATTACAAATTTGGATGGGGCTTTGAGCAACCTGGTCTTGTAGAAGGTGTCCCTGCTCATGGCTGGGAAGTTGGAACCAGATGATCTTTGAGGTCTTGCTCCTGCGTGACCTCCACTAGGTGATCCTAATCTGGCAGGGGGGTTGAACTCAGTGATCTCTTGAGGTCCCCAACCCCTAACATCCTGCAGTTCTGAGATTCTGTGATTCTTCAAGCTTGAACCATTCAGTGACTCTATGATTAGTATTATTTGAGGGCAACTGCAGGAATAATGTTTCATGGGCAATTCCTTTCTGTATGAAGCCCTTAACAGTCTAAGTCTATGATGATGCCAATTTGTTTCTATGATTAAGCAATAAAAAAAAAAGACTACCATTTCTTTATTCACAGATCAAAAATCATTCACTAGAATAAAAAAAAAGTGCAGGCTGAGAGATTTACTTTGTATGGCATTAAACTTATATATTGTCTAAAACACCATGCACATTCCTTTGGGATATAAATAACAATCTGATTAGCTAGCAGGTCTTGTCAGCCACAGTAACTTATCCCCTGGGGTATTTGAGCCATCACATGGCTCTAGGACTTCTGTAAAAGGTCGAGAGGACTTAACTAAGGTCTATATAAGTCATTATCTCTGGCATTCGAGAAAGAATTAAGTCAAGAGGACTGCAGCTCTTTTACCTTACTGATTTTTCTGTTCTTGGCTTAGGGAAATCGAAGTGGCAAGGTGAGTTCTATCTTTCCTCTGGAGTTTTTGAAGATATCACAATAATCCACACAAAAAAATGCATGGAAATAACTGAAGATCCCCAGATGCTGTGCAGTTCTAGAGCCAGGCACTGATGCATCTGAACTAAAGGATGGAACAGTCGGCTCCTGCAGGGCAGCTCCTGGGGTTTGCCCTGACACCTGGGTTGGAACTGCCCTGCTAATGAAGTGTGGCTGTCCTCATGGGACAACATCAAAGGCTGATAGAGCAAGTTTGCCATCAACTCCACCCAATATTACTTTTTCTTTTACAGTGGCTTTGACATGGCTCTTACTGATATCCTGACAGAAGCTGAAATTGCTGCTGGCCTACAGAGCTGTCAAGGTAACATTTATGTTTTAAATTCAGCTTTTCAGTTTACCTTTCAAATTCCTCGGCCCTCACTACCCCAACATCACAATTCCAATAGAAGCAGAAAAGTCTGAAAGGATGAACTAGACAGTATAATGCTGATTTCCTCTCTAGGAGACATGGTAAGATGGTCTTGTTAAGTTAATTGTTTGCTAATTAAGGCTTTGCTTGTATTATCAAAAAGATAAAATGGAGGCAAAATAATGGAAAAGATTCAATTTTTTAATCTTTGCCAGACAAGGTACAGACACCTATCATCACTTGTACTTTTTAGGGATTTTTAAAAAATCCAGTGTCTGAAATCCTGTTTCTTTCATAGAATAATAATGAAACTTCTGCTGATTTCAATAGAAGTACAATTTTTATCAGGTTTTGTGAAATTATGTTTGAGTAAAGCATCTGTTTACAAATGTATGTTCTTCAATGACAAAGACCACAGTGAGTACATTGCTAGGTTTGAGTCATCATTGATGAAATATTGACATCAATCTAAAATAAAGCCAGGAAAATCAATGATTGTGGATTTGTAATGACACTTTACTGCTTTTTGAACAGAAAGCTAATTTTTCTTCTGCCCATCTCTTCCTGCTTATTTCAGCTGCTGACTCATTTGATTACAAAACCTTTTTTGTCAAAGTGGGTCTCAACTCCAAGTCCAAAGACCAGGTTGCCAAAGTCTTCGGAATTCTCGACCAGGACAAGAGTGGCTTTATTGAGGAAGATGAACTGAAGTAAGTAAATAAAAAATGAGTTACCAACAGGTTTGTGTTTTATTGTCTAAAAATGCAGGATAAGATCAGAAATACTCCCTTGTCTCTTAGGATGAGAGGTGTGTGTGTGTGTCTGTCTGTCTGTACGTATGCTTGTGCTGAAGGAGCTGCAAGACAAATAATGAAGGAAAGGGTGGATCACAATGCAAAAACACTCTGATAGCACTGAAAATACTTGTTTCATGTAGGGATAACTGATAGATTCTGCCATAAAAAATAACAGTTCTGCTACAGTTTTCTTTCTATAATTACAAGATTTTTTACCAGACTGAATTCAAAGGGCTATTTTTCTCTCATCTTTCTTTCTACCACATGAATTATATCTTCCAGATCCTATTCATGTGACTTTGAAATTAAAAAGCTAGGTTAGAAAAATTCCTGCCACTTGTAATACAGAGAAAAGAAGATAACACAGGAAGGAACATGTATCCTGCCACTATAGAATCAGTTTTAATTTTGCCTTTTTAAGCCAATGAAACCAAAACGTCATCAACATCTTCTTCCTTTCTTACCTTTATTTGCACTGAAGTTAGAGGAAGTTTTGCCATTGAATTAAAAATTAATTACTTCTGAGATAGCCTCAAGAACTGGATAAGGCTTAGAATTTTAAAGTTATTAGCAATAAATTCAAAATGCTTGCAGTACTGAGTGTGTCTCATTCTCTTGTCCTCTTATCTTTAACAGACTTTTCCTGCAGAATTTCTCAGCCAGTGCCAGAGCTCTGACTGATGCTGAGACCAAGGCATTCCTAGCAGCAGGTGACAGTGATGGAGATGGCAAAATTGGAGTGGATGGTAAGACTGCCTCTATTAAATGAAGTAATGTTTTCCATTGAGACTTCCTAATGACAGTTGCCCTTCTATATACATGGGAAGTTATAGATCTGATTCTGATGTGCTCAGATCTGCTCTGTACTGTAGAGAGGATCTAACATAGGAGCTGGGCTATAATCTGACCTTGGCTACAGGTGGTCAGTCCCTTTTTTCATATACAGATATTTTTTCAGCACTGGAACTTCAATTGATATATTAATATACTGATATATTTATAAAATATATAATTTCACTGCTTTTTACTTTTGAACTATGGTAAAACATGACATTTCCTTTGCTTAAGTATCAGCTATTATGAGTATACAATGTGCTGCCTTCGAGGAATGACTATCAGAGGAAGCATCATTAGTTTCCCATTTTAACTCTAAAAATTAAGAAAGTACTTTTTTGACTACATGATTACAACATGTGCTACCATTTTATTTTTCTTTTATTTCTTTTTCAGAGTTCCAAGCTCTGGTCAAATCTTAGAAAGAAGTCAAGATAAAGACTAAGATATCTGTGCCATAAACAATCTTTCTTATTGCAAGCCTACTATTTATTTACATATTTTGTTCCCTGAAAGACCATGAACAGTTGCTGGAAAGACATTTCATATTACTGGAAAACATCTGAAATAGTGCAAGCTCTACTAAAACCAAGTCCCCCAATGCTTTTGCAGGTCTTTACACCACTGTGAGACTGAACTGGAATCCACTCATGTGAATTTTGGGCATTAAAGATTCTAATAAAAATATTTTAAAAAAGATAAATTAAAAACATCTCTGTGCGTCTTTTAATTTTCATTATTTGCATAAATACCTAGCACCTGTTGTAAAAAAATCAAATTAATAAAATGTCCAGGTGTAAAACCTGGTTAACTGGTAGCAGTGGTATTTAATAAAGAGGTGTATTTGATGCTCCATACATTTTAATGTCATTCTTTATGCAACTGATTATGCTTCATACAGTAATTATGATTTACCTAGCACTAATTCAGCTGTCAATTTTAATATAAAATCAAACGGGTCCATGATGAATCTAGATTATTGAGACAGCAATTTTCTCACAGCAAAATTCTCCAAGGAACCTCTTACCTTCCCTTCCTGCCCACCTGATGGCACTATTGTTTCACATACAAGTAGTTAGAACGGTATTTGATTTGTTCTAGTCAATTCTAGTAACCCACTTGTCCACTTCTGTTGATGATTTACCAGATCAACTTATCTCTGAGCACAGAATGCTAACATTCTGTTTTCCAAAGGAGGGAACACTGAGCCTCAGATCTTGGAAGCAGGATGGAAGTCTCAAGAAAGGTCTGTGATGCT